>NC_051388.1:41929435-41931935 GCF_015228065.2 Penaeus monodon | reverse complement strand
CTCTCGTCGCTCTTCTTTGAGATTTATTCATCTCTGTAACATATGTTGCTAATGACGATTATGATAATAATGATGGTGAAAATAATGATAATACTGTTGTTGTTTACTACCACTGCTATTGCTAGTACTACTGCTGCCCCTCCTCTTCCCCCTCCTCTTCCCGCCCCTCCTCCCCCTCCTCCCCCTGCCCCCTCCCCTTCCTCTTAATCCTCATCCTCATCCTCATCCTCTTCTTTCTCTTCTTCTCCTCCTCCTCCTCTTCCTTCTCCTCTTCACCCTCTTCCTCTTCTTTCTCTTCTTCTCCTCCTCCTCCTCTTCCCTTCTCCTCTTCAACCCCTTTCCCCTTCTTTCTCTTCTTCTCCTCCTCCCCTTCTTTTTCTTTTTCCTCCTCCGACTCTTCCTTCTCCTTTTCCTCTTCTTCCTCCTCCTCTTTTTCTTCCTTCTACTCCTCCTCCTTCTCCTCCTCCTCCTCCTCCTCCTTTACCTTCACCTTCACCTTCTCCTCCTCCCCTCCCCTCCTCCTCCTCCCCCTCCTCCCCCTCCTCCTCCCCTCCTTCTCCTCCTCCTCCTCCTTCTCCTCCCCCTCCTCCTCCTCCCCCCCTCCTCCTCCTCCCCCTCCTCTCCTCCTCCTTCCCCCTCCTCCTCCTCCTCGTCCCCCCTCCTCCCTCCTCCTCCTTCTCCTCCTCCTCCCCTCCCCCCCCTCCTCCTCCTCCTCCTCCACCTCCTCTTCCTCCTCCTCCTCCCCTCCTCCTCCTCCCCTCCTCCTCCTCCTCCTCCTCCCCCTCCACCTCCCCTTTTCCCCCTCCTCCTTCTCCTCCTCCTCCCCCCCTCCTCCCCCCCTCCTCCAGTTTTCCCCTTTCCCTTTTCCCTTTTTATTACGGCCAAACAGCCGTACGTAACGCATGCTTCTTTCCCCCTCCTCTTTTTCTTTCTACTCCTCCTCCCCCTCCTCCTCCTCCTCCTCCTCCTCCTCCTCCTCCTCCTCCTCCTCCTCCTCCTCCTCCTCCTTCTCCCCCTCCTCCACCTCCTCTTCCTCCTCCTCCTCCTCCACCTCCTCTTCTTCTTCCTCCTCCTCCTCCTCCTCCTCCTCCTCCTCCTCCTCCTCCTCCTCCTCCTCCTCCTCCAGTTCCTCTTCCTTTCCATTTTGAGGTTACAGGCCAATCAGCCGTGACGTAACGCATGTCGTTTAAGGGAGTGAGGGAGGGGAAGGCTGATTTATAAGATGCTGCGGCGGTAATTGTTGCTAGGGGAGGACCCACCACCTCCTCCTCCTCCTCCTTCTCCTCCTCCTCCTCCTCCTCCTCCTCCTCCTCCTCCTCCTCCTCCTCCTCCTCCTCCTCCTCCTCCTCCTCCTCTTTCTCCTCCTCTTCCTTCGCCTCCTCCTTCTCCTCATTCCCATTCCTCTTTTTCCCCTCCTCCTCCTCCTCCGCTTCGTTTTCCTCGTCATTCTTCCTCCCTCTTCCCTCTCCTTCCTCCTTCCACTTAACCTTCATCTATCTGCCCACTGTCGTTTTATCACCACCCCCTTTTGACCCCCTTTCTTCCCCTTTCCCTCACCCCTCTACGTAGCTTACCCCGTGTCCCTTCTCCTTCAGTTTCCTGTAGGCCTATCCCCCCATCCCCCTCTCTTCCTCTCCCGCCTTTCCTTCCTCTCCTTTCTTCCCCTTCCCCTCCCTCTCCCACTTTTTTCCCCATCATTCACCTCCCTTCTTTCTCTCCTCTTCTCCCCCCCCCCTCTCCCTATGCCTCCTTCCTGTCTTCCTTCTTCCCTTCACTCTCCCTTTTCTTCCCCTCCTTTCCCTTCCCATCCCCACTTTTTCCCCTCCCCTCCCCTCCCCTCTTCTGTGCCGGCCTTAGATCCGTCGCTCGAAAGCCCAGGGGGTAATTATCTCGGCGGCGGCGGCGGCGGCAGTACGGCGGTGTACTCCTCTCTCGTCCTCGCGGAGCCCTATTGGCTAATTCGTCACTGGATGTGTCTTTGGCGTGGGGTGGGGGTCTGAGGGAATTCGTTTTCTTCTGTGGGAGTCGTCGTTTTCTGTGGGGATAGTGTGTAGGAATCTTTGTTTTCGGTGGAAATCGTCGTTTTCTATCGGAATTATTATTCTTTTTTTGTGTGTGGGAATAGTGGCTTTCTATGGGAAGAGTCGTTTTCTCAAGGAATAGTTGCTTTTTGTGGGAATCGCTGGAATCAGCATTTTCTGGAAGGAGTCTTGGATATCATCGGAAAGTTTCAGTGTCGATCACATTTCGTTTTCTTTTTTCCTCTTTTTAATCATAAAACAACTTACCCTCTTTCTCCTCTTGTTCGAGTGCTGGAGCGATGAATTTCCCCCCCCCCTTCCCCCCCTTCCTCTTTCTCTCTCTCTCTCTCTCTCTCTCCTCTCTCTCTCTCTCTCTCTCTCTCCCCCTCTCTCTCTCTTTTGTCTCTCCTCTCTCTCCTCTCTCTCTCTCTCTCTCTCTCTCTCTCTCTCTCCTCTCTCTCTCCTCTCTTCTCTCTCTC
>NC_051388.1:41910808-41926835 GCF_015228065.2 Penaeus monodon | reverse complement strand
ATAGTCCTAGAGATTAACTAAGATTTTGTTCCCGTTGCTACACACAGCATTCATTTATCACACAGCCGGCAACACACCACACACACACACCACACACACACACACACACACACACACCACACACACACACACACACACACACCACACACACACACACACACACACACACACAAGCTAAGTGTCACAGATGGCTGCACGCAGACCCGCATTAAGGGGAGAGTTCATCAAGATAAGCGGGTGAAGGATAAACATTATTTGTTTTCGGGGCCGCCCATTATCTTTCAATCAGCGTGCACTGTAACCCCCCCCCCCCCCGCCGTCATAGTTCATCCTCTGGGAGAATTTAGACCCCTTTTTCTTTCTTTTTTACATTTTCCTTGTTTTATGGGTTTTCTTTCTGCCTTTATCTTTCTCTTTTCTCCCTCCCATCTTCTTATCCATCTCACTCTTCCTCTTTCTCTCCCTCTTCCTTTTTCTCTTCCTCTCTGTGTTTGTCTCCCTCCTCCTCTTTCTCTCCCACTTCTTTTTTTCCTTTTTTGTCTCTCTTTCTTTCTTTATCTTTCCCTTTTCTCCCTCCCTCTATCTTATCCATCTCACACTTCCTCTTTCTCTACCTCTTCTTCTTCCTCTTCCTCTTTGTCTAGGATGCCATTAACTTCATACAATCAGTCTTTTGATACAAAAGACCAGTTGGGCTTTTGAGATGTGGACATCCTTGGCCTTGAATGATAAACAGATAAAAAAAGCGTGTTGGCGATCACCGAAGGATTTTCAATGACATTGTGTCTAGGTCACAGGCACGGGGGGGGGGGGGTCGGGAAGGAGAGAGGGGGTGAATAGTAGGGAGGGGGAAGGGAGTGAGCGAGCGACGGCGCGGGATTGGTAAAGGGGGAGGGTGAGGGGGGAAAGAATGAAGGGAGGGTGAGCCAGAGTGAGTGAAAGAGAAGGGGAAGGTGTAGGTGTCATGATGGTAGGGAGGGGAGTGAGGCGGTTGTTGGTATAAGTTGATGGAACGGGGCATGATGTGGTGAGGGGGGGGATCCTCATAACACCTGTCAATCTCACGTCGATTACAGTGTTTTTGTTGTGGTGGCAGGGATGATAAAGGTGGAGAGAAGGAGGGAGGCGAAGGGAAGGAGGGGGAATGGAGGATGAAAGGGAAGGAGAGAGAGAGAGAGAGAGAGAGAGAGAGAGAGAGAGAGAGAGAGGGTGAAGATGGAAAGAAGGAGGGGAGGGAGGGACAGAAGGATAGAGAGAGAAAGAGAAAGAGAAAGGGAAAAGGACATAGAGAGATAGAGATAGAAATAGAGAGAATTATTGGATTTTAGTTACTTTTGTTCATCAGAGCCGGGTTTGGCTTCAGTTATTTGTTTTTATCATTAAGACTGATACATGCAAGTTGTCATCTTCATAATGATGAGCTTTAGGAAGTTTGCTTAGATATTGATTCTTTATGTGTGATGTTTGTGCATCATATTAAAGATGCGAAATGTGATGTTTATGAATATTTTGTTCGTGTTTGACTTGGACGCTAAATATAGCAATTATGCAGCGAATCTCATTAGTGCGACCATGCAGCCACGCACCTACACAGCACATGTGCGGAGATACCCGTGCACACGTTGAAGAGGCACACACATTCTACGCACGTGAACACAAATAATACATGCTAAAAGCACATGAAGATCGCTAACACACACGCACACGCACACGCACCCCCCCCCCCCCACACACACAATCATTTATGAGATGTCTCTCTCTCTCTCTCTCTCTCTCTCTCTCTCTCTCTCTCTCTCTTCTCTCTCTCTCTCTCTCTCCTCCTCTCTCTCTCTCTCTCTCTCTCTCTCTCTCTCTCTCTCTCTCTCTCTCTCTTTCTCTCCTTCTCTCTTTCTTTCTCTTTCTCTCATCTCTCTACTCTCTCTCTCTTCTCTCTCTCTCTCTCTCTCTCTCTCACTCTCGTATTCCCACCACTACTCGCCTTTGCTTCTCCCTCCTCCTTTCTCCCTCCTTCCCTCCCTTGCCCTTCCTTTCTCCTTGCCTCCTTCCCTTTCTCCTTGCCTCCTTCCCTTTCTCCTTGCCTCCCTCCCTTTCTCCTTGCCTCCTTCCCTCACTCACGCAAGTGTGAACAAAAAATTGATATCGGAATTCGCCAGGCGCCAAGTATTATGAATTGACGGATTCACTCAAGCGGAAGGGAGCGAATTCTGTCCACAGATATGGATCTTTGTTTGTAGTTAACTTTGGTCATTTTGTTACCATCACCATCATCATCGTCATCATCATCTTCATCTTCATCATCTTCATCTTCATCTTCATCTTCATCTTCATCTTCATCTTCATCTTCATCTCCATCATCATCTTTATCTTCATCATTGTTAGTATTATGTTTTTTTGAGCTGCTTGTATCTTGCTGAAAATATTATAAGCGAAAAACGTAATTGGTATTTGTTTAAGCATTTTCGTTACGGGAAATTGGCTACTTCAGTGTTCATTATCTCAGTATTTTCTATCTTCTCTCTCTCACTCTCTCTCTCTTCTCTCTCTCTCTCTCTCTCTCTCTCTCTCTCTCTCTCTCTCTCTCTCTCTCTCTCTCTCTCTCTCTCTCTCCTCTCTCTCTCTCTCAATATTTCTTAATCTTTCTGTGCTTTCCTTTCCCCTTTCTCTTTCAG
This sequence comes from Penaeus monodon, assembly GCF_015228065.2. NCBI lineage: Eukaryota > Metazoa > Arthropoda > Malacostraca > Decapoda > Penaeidae > Penaeus > Penaeus monodon. The sequence goes on along the minus strand of NC_051388.1, from coordinate 41,924,166 downwards.
TTCTTCCACCCCATACCCTCCCTCCCTACACTTGCTTCCTCCCTCCCCTTTCCCTTCTTCCTCCCTCCCCTTCCCTTCCTCTTATCCCCCACTACTGTCCGCCCCCCCCCCCTTTCTCCCTGCTTCCTCATTCCCCCCCCCCCTTCTCTCTTTCTCTCTTTCATCCCCGATCGCTCACTGGCTCGCTGGTCTCGTTTTGTTTATGTCTTTAAAGTAAGTCGATATACCGTACCCAACTTGGGGTAGGGGAGGGGGGAGGGGAGGGAGAGGGAGAGAGGAAGGGGGTGGGAGAGGGGAAAGGGAGAGGAGAGAGGAAGGGGGTGGGAGAGGGGAAAGGGGAGGGAGAGGGAGAGGGGAAGTTGAGAGGAGAGAGGAAGGTGAGGGAAAGGGGAAGGGGGGGAGGGGGACTGAGAAGGAGAGGAGGGGGAAGGGGGAGTGAGAAGGGGAGGAGGAGGAGGGGGATGCGTGTGAGTTTCAGCGTAATTGAGGAATTAAGGAAGTGAGTTGTGAGGCGTCTTCTTTTTTCTTTTCTTTTTTCTTGTTCTTGTACCTCTCTCGCTGTTCTTTGTTATTCAATTTTTTATTTTTTTATTTCTTTTATTTTTTTTTATTTTTTTTTTTATTGTCTTGTTCTGCGTCTTCGTTTTTTTTATTAACCTTGGTCTTCGTGTCCTTTGTTCTTCCATCTTTTATAGCGTGTTGTGCCACGTTTTGGTTTCTTGATCCTGTTCTGTTCTTCACCTTTTGTCGTTTTTGTACTTGTTATCTCTGGCCTTTGTCTTTTATGCTTTTTACTTGTTTCTTATTTTATTTAAAGTCTTTGCTCTTCATCTTTTGTTTATTTTATTGTTTGTCATTGTTAGCAATATATTTGTATTTGTTTTCTTTTTTTGTTTGGCGTTTTATTTCGTAGATGAATCTTGAAGAAAGCGATTATTTGCTGAATTCCAGATACGAGGTCCTCATGGACGTAGAGAGGGAGAGGGAGAAAGAGTGGGAGAGAGCGAGGGAGAGAGATAGAGTGAAAGAGAGAGTGAGGGAGAGAGAAAGAGAGAGTGCGAGGGAGAGAGACGGAGCGAGAGAGAGACGGAGTGAGAGAGAGAGACAGAGTGAGAGAGAGACGGAGTGAGAGAGAGAGACAGAGTGAGAGAGAGAGACAGAGTGAGAGAGAGAGACGGAGTGAGAGAGAGAGACGGAGTGAGAGAGAGAGAGAGAGAGAGAGAGGGAGAGGGAGGGGGGAGAGGGAGAGGAGAGGAGAGAGAGAAAGAGGAGAGAGCGAGAATGAGAGAGAGAACGAGGGACAGAGAGAAAGAGCGAGAGAGCGAGCGGATGATAAATGGATTCTCGTCTGCCTCTGCTGCACATCACATAAAAGCAGCAACCTAACATCCTCCTACCGAAGACGCAAACGAACGCTTCTCCTACTCCTCCTCCTCCTCCCCTCCTCCTCCTCATCCTCCTCTCCTCCTCCTTCCTCCTCCTCCTCCTCCCCTCTCCTCCTCCTCCCCTCTCCTCCTCCTCCTCCTCCTCCTCCTCCTCCTCCTCCCTCCTCCCCCTCTTCTCTTCTCTTCTTCTTCTTCTTCTTCTTCTCTTCCTCCTATCTTCGTCTTCTTCTTCTTCTTCTCCTTCTTCCTCTCTTCTTCCTCCTCCTCTCCTTCTCTCTCTTCTTCCTCTCCTCCCCTCCTCCTCCTCCTCTCCTCCTCCTCTCCTCCTCCTCTTCCTCCTCCTCTTCCTCCACCACCAACACATTCTTCTTCGAATGTGATCTCCAGTCAGTTTAAGATTTGCATTTCATTCTGGACAGGCGCCATCAAGCTTTGGTATATTTCACATGCTGACAAATTGTGAGTACTTCGAAAAGTGAATCATCAATGTACATCTTCAAAAAGGTTGCTCTCGCATATTTTTTCTGACGTGGCGAAGATTCCCTTGGCAGGTTAATGATGATTGTTGACAGGTTAACGGTTGGTTAATGGTAATTGATTGATGATTGGTAGGAAGGCAGTGATATTGCACTTATAATTGACGGATTGATGATGATTAATTGGTAATTGCAAGGTTGATGACGGTGATTGATTGGTAATTAACAGTTCGTCAAGGTGATTTTTATAACTGCAACGATGTATTTGGATATGATGATAATGGGGACGATGTCGATGGTGTTGATGGTGACAATGACGATGGTGATGGGTGACCTGAATGGCTGGATTTTTTGCCAAATACGTAGTCTAACCTGCCACCTCCCAAATGAGTCTCTGCTTCTGTGTCATATACTGTCAGTGATCTGCTATTGATGAAATGCTTGAATTCTTCCCCATTACTATTACGCTGGTTGTCTCCAAAGTGTGGATGCCTTGCATTGAAGTCGCCCATGCATAACGTGCCTTGGTTGTGAACATTGGGGAGAGAACTAGCCAGAAATTTAGAGTATCTGGCATATACATTATACAGTGAAAGATACCCAGAGGCAGTCTGGATTTTTAGATGATGAAATTGAACATCAGTGTTCTCGGATTTTTTAACTAATTTATGTGGCAGTGTTACCTTCACATATGTCAACAATCCAGTCATGGCTGTATTCACATATGAATAATACCCCTTAAGTGCAGGTGCTATTTTCATCTTAGCAGCGGCAGCAAAAGGTTCTTGCACGCATATAACATCAATATTATATTTGTGGATGTAAAATTCTAGATCATTTAGCCTAGGCTTAATGCTACGCATATTCCATGATATGAATTTGATTGTGCGTTTATCCATATGTGAATATTGTTTTAGTAGGCAACCTGTACTTCATGCTGTTATATCCTCTAATATTACGAATTATAGATTCACATAAGAAACATATAACTTTATGATTATGGATTTCATTACAGATGGTAGTCGTGGACTGAAAATTACTTATAACCATTTTAAACATTTGGTCTTAGCTTTGTTCCACTTCTCAGCACAGTGAAACACGGCGCGTGATTTCCCAAGACTTTAAGTCAGCAGTGTATGGTTCCAGTATATTTCCGAGCAACGTGTTCTCAGCTGCAGATATTATTTTTCTCTTTGTTATCACTTTATTTAAGCATGATTTATTATAACGCAAGGACCCATTTTAGGAGAATCACCTGTTGGGTTATCAAGCATCAACCCCTTCAAGGATGGGGAGTGGTGTTTCTCGGGATGTCTTGCCCTTTTTCGCGTTTTTTCCCCTTGGTCATCTCTTTTTCCCTTTTATCTTTCGTCTTTTTCTTTCCTTCTTTCTTTCTTTTTTCTTGTTCGTTTTTGTTTCGTGTTTTTTCTTCCTCTTTTTCCTTTATTGTCTTTTCATTCGTCTTTTCCCTTTCTTTTTCTTCTCTCTCCTTTTCTAGTTTTCGTTTCTTTCTATATCTCTTTTTTTCCCTTTTTCTCGAATTTTGTTTTGTTCCTTTTTTTCCATTACTACATGTGTATTGGGGCCGCGGTGGCCGAATGGTTAGAGCGTCGGACTCAAGACTGTCACGACGGCAATCTGAGTTCGAGGGTTCGAGTCACCGACCGCCGCGTTGTTTCCCTTGGGCAAGGAACTTCACCTCGATTGCCTGCCTAGCCATTGGGTGGCCAAGCCAGCTCAAGTCAGTGCCGGGTAAATAGAGATGGTGACTCGATAAAAAAAAAAAAAAAAAAAAAAAAAAAAAAAAAAAAAAAAAAAACACCGGGCGGAAGGCAATGGCAAACCACCGCTCTAAATTGCTAAGAAAAAATCATGGAAGCCCATGATCGTCAAGGCCGCGGTGGCCGAACGGTTAGAGCGTGGACTCAAGACTGTCACGACGGCAATCTGAATTCGAGGGTTCGAGTCACCGACCGCCGCGTTGTTCCCTTGGGCAAGGAACTTCACCTTGATTGCCTACCTAGCCACTGGGTGGCCAAGCCAGCCCAAGTCAAGTGCTGGTCCCAAGCCCGGATAAATAGAGAGAATGATTACCTAAAAAAAAAAAGGTACCACCGGCACTCTCCGTGGAAAGGAACTGGGGACCCTACCACGTACTCACTCCAAGAGCATCACAACGTGAAAACTGCAATTGAGTAACATGCTGTGACCACGGCGGCTCAGACATGAACCTACCGTTAAAAAAAAAAAAAAAACATGGTGTATTGGGGTAAATGAGATGTAAAATTTATTTAGATTTGTTGATTTGATAAAAAATTACAGCTTTTGTTGTTAGTTTGAACCGTTCATATTGTTTGGATATATATATATATATATATATATATATTTATTTATTTATTTATTTAAAATATATAATATATAGATATATAATATATATATATAAATATATAAGTATATTTGTATGTATATATGTTATATATATATATATATATATATATATATATATTGTATTTATATATATGATATATATATATATATGAGATATATATATATATATATATATTATATAATTATATATATATATATATATATATATATATATATATATATATATATATATCCACGTGTATATCTTTTATTTTATTTTTATCTTGTGATATGATATAGTCTTCTTAGCAACTACAACTTTCTCATCATTCTCATCATTAGTGTATTTACTGTAAACATTATTGTGATCCTATTTTGTAAATATCGTTGCTAAATTATTTGGATGAAGAGATAGGAAAAGGAAGCACACTCGAGGAAAGTCGAAGTGGAGAGGAGAGATAGGAAGAAGAGAGAGGGGCAGGAGAGGAAAAGGGGGTGTCGGCTTTCCCCTCACGCATCTCTTCCCTCAACTGTCCCCCTCTCTGGTTGGCGTGCAGTATTTACGTGTCAGGTACACAGTTAGTGGTACACCGCCGTGCTGACGCCGTTTGTTTACCTGTTGTAAGACACTGTTTACGGGGCGTCGACAGGGAGGGGGCGCTGCCGTTTGGTACCATGCGGAATTGGGGAGGAGAGGGAGGAATTAGGAAGCGGAGGGAACTATAAAGAGAGAAAGAGAGAGAAGAAAAAAAAACGAGGAGTAGGAAATAGGAAAGTAAGAGAGAAGAGGAAGAAAAAGTTTGGAAAGTTTGGGAAGAAAGGAGAAACGAGAAAATGTAAAGAAATTTTTCTGATGAGAGATTTTTCTGTTGATTTGCATATGCTAATGTGATTTTTTTCTCTTAATTTACAGGTAAGATGGCGTTGAGTTTCCTTGTTGTCGAAGGGTGTGGGAGAACGGACGGAAATACAGGTAAGTTAAGCGAGCGTAAGAGGAAAGGTGTGTAGGGTGTGGGGGGAGGGAAGGGGGGGCAGGGGACAGCGTCTGGAGAGGGGGTCTGGGATGGTCGTAGAGGAGGGGGTGATTGAGGCTGGGGTAGGGGTAGGGGTAGGAGTAGGCGTAGGGGCAAGGGCAAGGGCAGAGGGCAGGGATGAAGCTAGGTGGGCAGGGGCTAGGGGCTAGGGGGCCGTGTTAACCTTATCATCCATCTTTTGACAGCGCGACGGCGGGGAAGTGTTTGCGGAGGAGATTCACGTGTTTGCGCGAAAGGTGGGAGAGGGAGGCAGGGAAGGAGAAGGAAGGATCAAGAGAGAAAGAAGGGACGAGAAAGTGAGATAAGGAGAAGAGGGGAGGAAAAGAAAAGGGGATCAGATAAAGGAAAGGAAAGGGAAAAGGAAGAGGAGTGAGAGAAAAGGGAAGATAGAGGAGGAAGGAGAGGGGGAGGACGAAGGAGAAAGGGGGCACGAGGGCAGAGGGAGAGCGGGCGAGGCGGGAATGCGATAGAAGGTTCGAAAGCTCTCGCGGTAATTCCCTCGCGCTTTAGCTTGACGTCTCCTCCGAGGCGCTGGGGGTGGGTGGTGGGGGGACAGGGGGAGGGGCTTCGTTGCAGAGGGCGGCCCTGTTTGATGACGTCATTGTAATACATTAGATTAGCATGTCAGGACCTCTTGGTGGGCGATAGGAGGAGGGGGTTAACACGGAGAAAGAAGGGGAAAGCAGGTAAATGGGAGGGGGGGAGTGGAGGGGAAGTATGTGCTGGGGAAAGAGGGGAGACATATACGTAGGGGAGGCGAAAAGGAAAGGTCAGTGAGGAGAATAGGAGGGAAACCAGATAAGTTGGGAAAGGAAGAGGGGGAGAAAGAGGAGAAATCCGTACGTGGGGAGGGGAGGGCGGCTAAGTAGGAGGGGAAGCCAGAATGAACGAATGAACGAATGGTCAAGTCTCATTCCTCTGCAACACAGGAAGGGATATGGCCGTTCTCTGTCCTTGAGAAAACGGAGAATTAGGCCTACCTGTTCGTGAATTGCATTGAAGGCCACTGAAGCGCTCCTGGGTTTGTTTGCAGTGCCGTCTGATTGACAGGTCGTTGCCGGTCGTTGCTGGTCGTTGCTGGTCGTTGCTGGTCGTTGCTCTGATGCACCGTACGACAAGTAGGGTTATCTGTACAGAAAAAGAAAATCATACGGTTTTGTGTGCCAAGGTTAGGGTTCATCATAGCTAAGGTTATCGGGGCAGGAGAGAGAGGGAAAGGGGAGGGTAAAGGGAGAGGGAGTGGGAAGGGGAGGGAAATAAAAAGGGAGATAGAGAGAGGAGGAGAGTCAGACGGAGGAAAACAGAAAGATAGAGAAATAGAGAATGGTATACCCAAACCCACCGTTTATTTACACGCACGCAACCTGTTTGTTGAAGTTCGTGTGTGGCGCGAGGGCATTTGGGGGCGAAGGGTCCTGCTGTGGCTCATACGCAAGGGCGTGCGGGAGGGCGGAGGGCGGGAGCAAGGTGGTGTTGAGAGAGATAATGGGCGTAAGAGTGCAGCTTGTAAAGGTATGTCGCAAGTCTAAGAAATGGAGATGTCGGGTAGATAGGTGTGTGTGTGTGTGTGTGTGTGTGTGTGTGTGTATGTGTATGTGTGTGTGTGTGTGTGTGTGTGTGTGTGTGTGTGTGTGTGTGTGTGTGTGTGTGTGTGTGAGAGGGAGGAGAGAGAGAGAGAGAGAGAGAGAGAGAGAGAGAGAGAGAGAGAGAGAGAGAGAGAGAGAGAGAGAGAGAGAGAAAGAGAGAGAAAGAGAGGCAGTTAACAGACATGTGGGGGTAGTTTATTCATGGGAGGTTGCTAGTGGGCGGGGCGGGGCGTCACCTTCGTTGCTTTTCATCATTCCAAGACATCGTAATAAAACCCTTGTTCTCGCTGGAGGAAAGTCTTGAGGTAATCACACCCGCAGACGCACGCACTCCTCCCTCCTCCCCTATCCCTACTTTCCCCCTACTCCCTTACGGCAACCAACTCTCCTCCCCTACCCCCATCATCCCCTTCCTCTTGCATCCCCCCATTCCCCTCTTGCGTCCTCACCATAGCCCTCCTCCTGTACCCCCTCCTGTACCCCCCTCCTACTGTATCCCCACCACCCCCTCCTCCTCCTCCTCTTCCCGGTTCGGCGCGACCGCAAAACCTAAAGCGTAACCTCGGTCTTCGTCAAAGTGGGGGAAGGGGGGGTAAGTCGTAGTGATGGGGGGGGGGTAGAGAGGAGGAGTTGAGCCTTATGCGGCGCCGGAAGTGTTACACGCGGTGCACGCCCGCGCGATTGAGGGCGTCCGTCCGTCCGCCATCCTGCTGTGCGGTGCGAACGAGGGGGATAATAAGCGGGGGGGGGGGAGGTGTGTGCGTTTGTAAGTCGATGGCGGATCAGCTGGATTGGCGGCCTCGTATTCCCGCTTCTGCGTCGCCTGCAGCCCCTTGGAAAAATGGAAGATTAGCTTTGAAAGAATAATATAGATTTGGGACACACGTATGCACATACGCTCGCGCAAATGCACGCACGCACGCACGCACACGCACGCACACACACGCACGCACACGCACGCACGCACGATATCTTGACCTATTTTTTTCTTTTTAATCACACGAAACAATAGCATGTGTTCACGCTCGGTTGACTTCCCCTGTCAGCTGTGCGATAAAAAAAAGAACGCAAATGAAACTTCTGAAAAGTATATAGTAATCCAGGAAAAAAAAAAGTAAAGATGAGAAACTGGGAATTGCGGCACCTCTTGTAAAGAAATTTTCGCGATTTTTCTTGCCGTCGCTTTCGGATCGGAAAACCCGGGTTTTGTGGGAAGGGAGGGAGAAGAGAGAGGGGGGGGGGTAAAGGAAGGAAGGGGGAAGGGAGGAGGGGGGGGGAGGAAAAAGAGAGAGAGAGGGGGGAAGGGAGGAGGGAAGGGAAAGGGAGGAGAGGGAGGAAAGAGAAGAGAGGGGGGGGGAAAAGGGGAGGGGAGGGGGGGGGGGGAAAAAGGGGAGGGAGGAAGGGGGAAGGGGAAGAGAGAGAGGGGAGAGGGGGGAGGGGGGGAGGGGAAAGGGAAGGGGAAAAAGGGGGGGTAAAAGGTAAAAAAGGGAGGGAGGGGAGATGGGGGAGTAGAGTAAAAGATAGAGGAGGGGGGGAGAGGAAAGAGGGGGAAGGGAGAAGGGGTAAAAAGGGGAGGGGGGAAAAAAGTGAGGGGGGGGGGGGTTTAAGGGGGGGGGGGAAAAGGGGGGGGGGGGTGGGGGGGAAGGGAAAAAGGGGGGGTTAAGGTTTTGGGCGGAGGGTTTAAGGGGAAAAAGTCCCCCCCCCCCTTTTTTTTTTTTTTTTTTTGGGGGTTTTTTTTTTTTTTTTTTTTTTTTTTTTTTTTTTTTTTTTTTTTTTTTTTTTTTTTTTTTTTTTTTTTTTTTTTTTTTTTTTTTAAAAACCAAACCCCCCCCCCCCCCCCCCCCCCTTTTTGGGCCCCCCCCCCCCCCCGGGGGTTCCCCCCTTTTTTTTTTTCCCCCCCCCACCCGGGGGGCCCCCCCCCCAAACCCCCTTCCCTTTTTTTTTTTTCCCCCCCTTTTTTTTTTTTTTTTAACTGCGTTCTCCCCTTTTTTTGCCCTCGTTTTTTCCCCCTTTTGTTTTTTTTCCCCTTTTGGGTTTTTCTTCTTCTCTTCTTCTCCTCCTTTCTTTTTCCCCCTTTATTTCCCCCCCTCTTTTTCCCTGTTTTTCTTCCTCCTCCTTTCTTTCCTTTTTTCCTTCCTCTTTCTCTCTCCCTTTCCCTTCTTCCTTCTCTTCTTTCTTCTCCTCTCTCTTTTCTCTCTCCCTTTCTTCTCTCTCTCTTTTTCTCCCTCCCTTCTTCTCTTCCCCTTCTTTCCCTCTCTCCCCTTCTTCTTTTTTCTTTTCTTCTCTCCTTTTTCTTTTTTCTTTTCCCCTTCTTTTTTTCCTCTCTTTTCCTTCCTCTCCTTTTCTCCTTTTCTTTCTCTCTCTCTCTTTCTCCTCTTTCTCTCTTCCTCCTCTTTCTTCCTCTCTCTCTTCTCTTTCCCCCTTTTCTCCCTCTCCCCTCTCTCCTCCCCTCTCCTCTCCTCCCTCTCCCTCTCTCTCTCTCTCTCCTCCTCTCTTTCTCTCCTCTCTCTTTTTCTCTCTCTCCCTCTCTCTCTCTCTTCTCCTCCTCTCTCCCCTCTCTTCTCTCTTTTCCCTTTTTCCCCCCTCTCTCTTTTTCCTCTTTTCTCTCTCTCTTCTCTTCTTTTCTCTTCTCTTCTATTTTTCTTCCCCTTCTCTCTTCCCCCCTCTCTTCTCCCCTCTCCTCTCTCTCTCTCTTTCTCTTCTCTCTCTCTCTCTCTCTCTCTCTCTCTCTCTCTCCTTCCCATCTCTCCTCCTCTCTCTCCCCTTTCTCCTCCCCTTTTTTCTCCCTCTCTCTCCCTTCTCTCTCCTCCTCTCCTCTCTTCTTTTCTTTTCCTCTCTTCTTTTCCTTTTCTTCTTCCTTCTTTTCTCTCTCTCTCTCTCTCTCTCTCTCTCTCCCTTTTTTTTTTTTTCTCTCTCTCCCCCCTTTTATTTTTCTCTCTCTCCCTCTCTCTCCTTCTTTCTCTCTCTCTCTCTCTTCTCTCTCTCTCTTTCTCTCTCCCTCTCCTCTCTCCTCTCTCCTCTCCTCTTTCTCTCTCTCCCCCTCTCCCCCTCCCCCTCCCCCTCTCCTCTCTTTCTTTCTCTCCTCTCTTCTCCTTCGCTCTTCTCCTCTTCTCTTCCTTCTTCTCCTCTCCTCTCACTCTCTTTTTTCTCTTTTTCCTTCTCTCTCTCATTCTCTTTCTCTCTGTTTCCTTCTCTCTCTCTCTCTCTCTCTTTTCTCCCCTTTCTCTTCTCTCCTCTCTCTCTTCTCCTCTCTTTCCCCTCTCTCTCCTCTCCTCCTCTCCCTTTCTCTCCTCTCCCCTCTTCTCTCTCTCTCTCTCCCCCTCCCTCTCCCTTTTCCCCTCCCCCTCTCCCTTCCCTTTCCCTCTCCCCCCTCCCCCTACCTCTCTTTTTTCCCCCCTGTCTCCCCCCTCTCCCTCTTCCTCTCCCCTTCTCCCTTTCTCCCTCCCCCCTCTCCCTCTCCCCCCCCTCTTTCTCCTCCTTCCCCCTCCCTCTCATACTCTATCTAAATACACGTGTGAAAATGGGAGGAAAGAAAAACTGAAGGCAAGGAGAAAGGGGCTCAAGGAAGCAGTCTAGCGAGCAAGCAAGCAGACAAGGGACATTCTCTTAAATGAAAATAGTTAATAAATGATCAAGTAAGTAAGTAAGTGTTTGTGTTTGTTTGTTTGTTTGTTAGTGACATCTGGTAGAGGGATGCCAGCGTAGATTCGTTGCAGACTGGCAGAGGAAGCGTTGCAGGAGAGAGAAAAAAAAAAAACCATCAGCCATGGTTCGCTGTTGCCCTTTCAGGGGCGTTTGGGTCGTGAGGATCTGTGGGCGTTGTGTAGGCCATTCTCCCTTCCTTCTGGCGTGGTCGTTGCGGGAGAGGAAATCCTGATAGATGTGGTAGATGGAATACACTGAGTCGGGAGCAGATGGTGGAAGTGGAGGCTGTGGTGGTAAGACTATTGTTGGTTCGCTACTCTTTTAGTTTTAAATGCTTTAAAGGAGTTGGTTAATTGGTGGTGTATTTGTGTTATTATTGCTATTATCCATCGTTGTCGTTTTATCATTTTGTTATTTTATATCACATGTATGGATTATAGTGTTTCAGAAATAGATTTGTGTGCGTTGTTGTTATCATCTTAGCCTTATCCTCCATTTAGCCGATTCCCCATCCTTTCCCATTTATCCCACTTAGACCCCTGTCCGTTTCACCCCCCTCTCAATCAGCCCCCCCTCACCCTCCCCACCCCAACCCACCTCTAGGCCCACCCACCCCAAAACCCACCTTAGGGCCACTCGCGCGAGGAGCGAGCGGAGGGCTGGCTCCCCGTTCTTGCTGGAGGAGAAGCCTAAGTCTCGGGGTGTGATGTCCTCGGCGTAAAAGTTTCAAGCGGGCAGTTGTGGCGGCATGTAGGGTCCCCTCGAGGCCGCGGCTCGCTGGCTGCGGTGCGGCGAGGGAGCCGCCCGGGGCACCGAGGGGAGCAGCTGGGATTCCTGGTGGGGACGGCGCTTTTTCCTCGCGTCTCTTTTCTTCTTTGCGTTTCTTTCCTCGTTGTTTTCTTTCTTAATGTCTTCTGTTTTTGTTTTCTCATTATTTTTCTCCTCTTCCTTCGACCGCTTCCCTCATCTTTTCATCTACCTTTCCTCTTCCCTGTTCCCATCAAGGTATTCCTCCTTCCCCACCTGTATCCTCTTCCCTCTTTTCCTTTCTTCCAGGCTCGTGCCTAATGCGACAGATGCATGAAAGGTATGAAAGAAAATTCACGTATTTCTGACGAAGATGTAATCGAAACCAGTCAGATACATTTCTTGCACTATGATTATTCATTTTCGTTCATACTCTTTATTCTTTTCCTCCTATTCACCATACCCATTTCTCCTTTTTCTCCCCCCCCCCTTCACCTTTCTTTCATCCCCTCCCTTTTTTCCTTTCTCTCCACCCTCGTTTCTCTTCCTGCCTTCTCTTTTCCCCTTTTCCATTCCCTCTTCCCCGATTTTCCTTACTGCATCCTCCAGTTCTCTTATCCCTTTACCCCTTTTCCCATATCATATCCCCTCCCCCTCTTCACCATTTTTCTCTCCTTCTCCCTATTATCACCGTTGTTCCTTTTCCCACTCTTTCATATCACTCTTTCCCTTAATCAGTCTTCTCCAAATTCCCATCCTCCTCTCCCTTTGCCATTTTTCCCCTTTCCTTTCTTTCCCCATCACCTTTCCCCCTTCCCCTTCCACCTCCCCCTTTCTCCCCTCCCCCTTTTCCTCCCTTGTCCCTCCTTCCCCTTTTCCTCCCTTCTCCCTCCTTTCCCCCGTTCCTCCCCCTCCCCCCTTTTGGCCCGACGTCGCATGGGGTGATAAGGAGCGGGAGGCGGCCAATAGAGCGTGGCGATATCGGCCCGAGAGGAAAACCATAACAAAAGCTCATCATGGGGACGTTTGCTCGGGCGTTTTGGCAGGCACTGGGCCAAGGGAGGGGTGGGGGTAGGGGGTGAGTGGGTAGGGGGTAGGGTGTAGGGGTGAGTGGGTAGGGTGTAGGGTGTAGGGGGTAGGGTGGGTGGGTAGGGGGTAGGGGGTAGGGTGGGTAGGGGTGAGGAAGGGGAGAATAAGGGGAAGGAATGTGAGGAGGGGAGTTAGGAGGAGAAGGAAATGAGAATAGAACGAAAGGAAAGAGGAAGATTCGTAAAACAAAGGAAAGAAGGAGAAAGAAGAGAATAAAAAAGAACAAGAAGAAAACCAGTCACGAAAGCAGGCACAAGTACAAAACCAGTCACGAAAGCAGGAACAAGTACAATGAGGAAGAATGGAAAGAAGGACAAGAAACTGTAAAGATAGAAAAGAAGGAATAGGAGAGAAGTGAAGAAAAATACAAACAGGAGACGAAGTAGGCGGCCCCAGCAGGCTCCCGCGATTGTTTGTCCTGTGTTTAGTAATTTGATAAGAGGATGGAAGGAATGACGCGGCGAAGGAGTTTGGCGGTGGGGGGGTCGAGGGGGGGTTGTGGCCGTGGGGGTTGAAGAGAAGGGAGGGGGGGGGCGACCGCCTTACCTGGAGTACTTCATTCACCTACGTGTGCCAAGGGGGTGTGGGTGGAGAGGGGGAGAGAGAGGGAGGAAGGAGGAGGTTGTGTGAGTGTGTGGACGTGGGTGTGGTAGTGTAAGTGCGTGCGTATGGATATTTGTAAGTTGTGTGTTTTCCTGTGTGGTTGTGTATGGATGTATACGCGTATGCATATCTAGATATATACATGCCTGCGCTCACGTTCTTGTGTGCTGGCATAAGTATGTACGTATCTGTGTGTGTTCGCATTGTGTCTACGTGTTTGCGTGATTGCGTGTGTCTGAGTCTATGTACACGGCTGTGCCCGAGGATACGGTGTTCGGTCGAGTAGAAGTTGTTCCCCGTCGAGAGTGCAAGCGAACGTCAAGGGAGGGAGGTTGCATGAGGGCAGAAAAGGGCTGCGTCTGCTGGCGGTTTTACTGATTTTTTTGCGACGTAGGATGCAACGGCAAGGATAACAGGCATGGTGAA
>NC_051388.1:41893308-41903308 GCF_015228065.2 Penaeus monodon | reverse complement strand
AAGTGAGATTGATTTCAGAATATTCCTCCCGATGGTGTAGATTTTTTTTTCTTTTCTTTTCTTTTTTTTGCGCCATGGGTTTGGGGGTTCGTGGTGCAGGGGGGGGGGGCGTCATGTGTCTCTCGAGGCCTTTTGTTGTGTTTCCGCTAGTTGTTGCTTTTATTATTGTTATTCATTGTTTTTTTTATGTTGCTTCGTTATTTCGTTTTTTTTTCTTCTATTTATTAGTTTTTGTTTTTTTAGTGGCACTCAGCTCTCACATGTATATTTTAGTGGTTATAATTTTACTTGTGATAGTGGTAGGCGTAACAACGGTAGTAATTGCAGTAATATGTGTAATATTGATAGTTTGGTAGTAGTAACAGTAATAGTAGTTAAAAAAAATATATAAGAAATAGTAGAAGTGTGATAAAAGTAGTGAATTAAACGAATAATGATTTTTTTGTCACTGATATCGCCATTAGTTAATGTAATTACTTCAATAATCACCACCATCGTTATTAACTTCTTAATTCAATCGTTATTCTCACGCATTCCAATCCATGCTGTAAGTATAAATTCTCCATGCTCGCCTGCAGGATGGTCGTTATGGCATTGTAAAAAGCGCATGTCGTGTGCTCAATTATGGGAATGGTACGTGTTGGAAAGAAATAGTGGTAGGGAGTTAGAGGGTGAAAGTGAGAACCATGAGATGTGATATAAGTAAGTAGTAAGTATATATGCCCCCCCACCCTCGTAATCACAGCCACACTCACTCACTCACTCACTCACTCACTCACACTCACTCACTCACCACTCACTCATCTCATCTCACTCACCTACACTACACATCACCCCACTCACTCACCACTCACCTACACTCACATCACTAAATCTCCTCTCACACACACATACACACACACAACACACACAACACACACACACAACACACACACACACCACACACACACACACACACACACACACCACACACACACACACCACACACACAACGCTTCCATTGCACACCCCTATTTCCCCCCATTCACACACAGGGCTCGGTTATCTTTAGGACCAAAAAACACATACACATCACACACAGTCCAAAAAGTGGCTTCATTATGTCTATTTGGGCGAGCAGGCACACTTCTTCTCATCCTCTCCTCTGTCTCTCTTTGGTTGGTGTGTGTTGGTGGTTATGTCGTTGTTTGTTGTGTGTGAAAGTGTGTTTTGTGTGTTGGTGTGTGTAGTGTATTGTTGTGTGAGTCTTTCAAAAGATTTGGTTATTTGAGAAAGTATCTGTGGACAAAGGACTGAGAGTAAGGATAGGGAGGAGTGTGGATGGATTAGTGGTATAAACGTATAGTAGAGAGGTGATGAGAGGATGGATTGAGGTGGAGATTAAAGATATGGATGGAGAAGAAAGTGGGAAAAGGAGAGAGAGTAAGGAAGGAGAGAGGAGAGTTGGTGGGATAGGGTAAAGATGAGGAGGTGCAGACGAAGAAAGAGGAAAAGAGAGAGAGAAGATAGCGAGAGAGAGAGGGAAAGAGAAAGAGAGAAGGCGAGAGAAAAAGAGAAACAGAGATTTTCTGGCGCTACTACCCCCTCGTATGGTGACCTTCTCCTTTAAAGGTTTTAAAACAGAAGTTGTTCTAAGGGCACGGGGATGGCACGGCTGCTCGTTGGAGTGCCGGCACCGCTGCTTTGGAACCTCGTTTTGGTGCTGCTGTTTTTACTAATGAAAGTTTTCTTATCTTCCTCTTTCCCCTTCTTTCATTTTCTTCCTCATTTTTTTCATTTTTTCTTCTTTTGTATCTTCTTTTCTTCTACCTCTTTTTTTTTCTTTTCTTTCTTGTGCTCATGTTTTTTTTTCTTTCTTTCTTTCTTTCTTTCTTTCTTTCTTCATTTACTGCTGCTGCTAATTCTGATTTTATATTCCTCCCCCTCATCCGTTTTCTTCTTCATCTACTTCTTCTTCTTCTTCTCCATCTTCATCTTCATATTCTTTCTCTTTATTCCGTCGTATCCGTGTACTAATGCTATTGCTTTTATGTTTTTACCATTATGATATGATAAATATTACATGAAGGCTATGTACTGTACACCCTGTGTACTCAAGAGGTTATTACAGGCCTCAGCACACAATTTATGTGGCATTTTTTATTAATTAGAAGTTTTTTTTTAAGTTGTATATAATGAGAGACTCTCTCTCTCTCTCTCTCTCACTCTCTCTCCTCTTCTTCTCTCTCTTCTCCTCTTCTCTCTCTCTCTCTCTCACTCTCACTCTCCTCTTCATCTCTCTCTCTCCTCTCTCTCTCTCCTCTCTCTCTCTCTCTCTCTCTCTCTCTCTCTCACTCCTCACTCTCACTCTCTCTCTCTCTCTCTCTCTCTCTCTCTCTCTCTCTCTCTCTCTCTCTCTCTCTCTCTCTCTCTCTCTCTCTCTCTCTCTCTCTCTCTCTCTCTCTCTCTCACCGGGTAATTTATTATGCTCACAGACTGCTTAAGGGTTGCAAAGGGAGCCCAAACTTCGCCTATTAAAAAGGGTGACGCATAAAATAGTCATTAGTTATTTTTGTTATGTATGAGCGTCAGTATGTTATCGATGAAATATTTATTATTTATTTTATTTATTCCTTTATTTATTGTTTATTTATTATATATGCATGTATATGTGAGTAATGTGTATGTATGTTTATATGTATATATGAATATATATATACACGTTTTATATATATGTATATAGATAGATAGATTGATTGATTGATTACTTGTTTATTTGTTTTTTTCCATCCACTGTATTGTTATTTATGTGCCTATTAATTTGTTTATTTGTCTAATGAACAGACCCTGGGTAGCAGCGACTTCGCGGCGCTGACCTTGCCACGGCTCATAAAGCAGGGAAAGGGGAACAATCGGGCGATGTAATGAAAAATGGCAGGTTAAAGAGATTTAGTGTTGGCGGTGGGCGGACCGTCGCCAAAATTGAATTGAGGGGAAAATATATTGCGGCGACGCGAAAAGGATGGATATATGGGGTGGTGGGGAGGGGGGGGAGGGGAGAGGTGGGAGGAGGGGGAGGAGGGGTGGGGAAGGGGGAGGTGGGCGGCTTCCTGCTGCTTGTTCCTTGTTACTGTTCTCGTGTCTCTTGTCCCTTTCTACCCTCACTCGCCCACGTTCTCCACCTTCCTCTTCTCCTCCCTCTTCGTCACCCTATATTTTCCCTTCACTACCAGTCTTTGTTCCTTTTCACCCTTTCCTTCATTTTCCTTCATTTTGCACCCCTTTCTCGCTTTTCTTACACCCTTTCTTCTTCGTCCTCCTTTCTTTTCACATTTCTGTCCCTCGCTTTATTCCTCTTTTTTTTTCTCCCTCCCTCCCATCCTCCTCTTTACCCTCTTTTCTTCCACACTTTCTTCCTCTTCCTCTTTCCTTCTCCCCTTTCTTCCTCTTTCCTTTCCCCCTTTCTTCCTCTTCCTTCCTCCCTTTCTTCCTCTTCCTCTCCTTCCTTCTTCTCTCTTGTTCATCCTCCTTCCTTCGTCCATCTCCTCCTTCCCCCTCCCGGCCCCAGCCTCCCCTGGTGCTGGAAGGCCAACAGGTCGTGGCGTCTCCCGGTGCGGCGGCGGTTGGGCGGAGGGAGTGGGCGGTCCTGCGCTCGCTTCCGTCGGCTTGGCCTTCCCGTCACGCGCCCCTCTGCGCTTGTTGGTCTCTGTCACTCTCCCTCGGTCTTTCCTTCTTTCTCTTCCTCTTTCCTCCATTCCTTTTTACCCTCCTCCTCTCCCTTTTCCTCTCCCTCTCACTTACCCTTTCTCTCTCCCTTTCTCTGTTTCTTTCCTTCTCCCTCCCCCTATTCCTCTCACTCTCCCTCCACCTATTTCTTTCCCGCTCCCTCCCCTTATTCCTTTCCCTCTCCCTCCTCCTGTTCCTTTCCCTTTCCCTTTCCCTTTCCCTCTTCCTCCCCATTCCCTTTCACCCTTTCATCAATCCCCTCCTCCCCATCCCTCTTACTGTCTCGTTTTCGTGTTTTTTTTTCGCTCTTCTTTCTGTCCTTGTGGCAGGTAACGAAGTCCCCATCCGTGTTCCATCGCGCAGTTGGCTCTGTCCTGTATTTGCGTAGTTTTTTTCCTTTGTTTTTTGCTTTGTTTGTGTATTTGTGCATGTATCTTTGTTTGTGGTAGTCATCTTTTACTTATAATAGTTTTGTTGATGTCCGTTGAAGCGTCATTTTTATGCGATTTTGACTGGAAAAGGAGAGTTGGTGGGGCGATGGATGGATGGATGGATGAACTGAGGGAGGGAGAGAGGAAGGGAAAGAAGGAAAGAGTGAGTGAGGGAGGAAGGGACGGAGGGAGGGAGGAATGAAAGAGTAAGTGAGGGAGGAAGGGAGGGAGAGAGGAATGTAGGTAGGTGGGTAAGTAGGTAGGTAGGTAGGAAGGAGGGAGGGAAGGAAGGAAGGAAAGTATAGATGAGTGGGAAGGAGGGAGCGAGGGAGGTATAGGAAGGAAGAGAGGATGGGCAAAGAAAAGCGACCGGCAGGGACAAAGAGAGAATTACGAAAAAGCCAAAGGAAGGAAAATGAGGTGGAGCCATAGAGTGAGCGAAAGAGAAAAATTCACTTATCCAGTTACCTGTCTGCGTCCGGACCCATTTGTTTTGGCTGTCTATTTCCGGACGAGGCAACTGATGGCAGTCTATCAGTCTGTCTGTCCAGCTGTCGTTCGCGCCGTGGGCGTTGTGGGCGGGGCTTGCTCACCTTATTTTCCTGTCGTGTTTTGATTGGCGGTCAGTCTTCGCGTCCGGCGCTTCGCTTTGGCGTCGTCGGGAGGTGGTGTGTGTGTGTGTGTGTGTGTGTGTGTGTGTGTGTGTGTGTGTGTGTGTGTGTGTGTGTGTGTGTGTGTGTGTGTGTGTGTGTGTGTTTTGAGTTGGCTTGTTTGTGTTTTCTTGTTATAATTTATTAATGCTTATTTGCCTTCGTTTTTTCTTTTTACAGTTGACATATTAGCCAACAACATATAAACGTTGCATTATATTATATCTGAGAGAGAAAAAAAAAGAGAAGAGAAAGAGAAAAAAGGGAGAAAGAAAAGGAAAGAGAGAGAAAGAGCGGAAAAGGGAAAGATAGAGACAGAGAGACATAGATAAGATAAAAAAAAACCCTTTCATTTTCACGGACCAAAAACTGCCCTGTTTTCCTTTATGCAACGTAACAATTACACACATGTACCTGTCGTGAGCCAAGCTTGTTTGGTAAGAGGCTTTCCAAACTCCTTTTCTCCCCTCCCCCTCCCCCTCCCCCTCCCATGCTAAAACGTAATTACTGTATGAATTCTGAGTTATGCTTGGCCAGTGAAGTCCGGTAATTATTGTCCCGCTGCACCAACTGCTTGCTAATTAAACTCTGAAAAAGCTTGTTATGCCTGTTTGCCACGACACGTTCCAAGGCTGAGGGAGAGTGAGTGAGTGGGTGAGGGTGTGAGGGTGGGTGGGTGGGTGGGTGGGTGAGTGAGTTAGTGGTTGCTTGAGTTAGTGGGTGCGTGGGTGAGTGGGAGGGTAGATGGGTGATTGTGTGAGTGAATATTTGTGTGTGTGTGTGCGTATGTGAGCGTATGTGTGTGTATGTGTATGTTTGTGTGTGTGTGCGCGCGTGTTCGTATGTGTATGTTTGTATACATGTATGTATGTTTGCATGTATGTATGCATGAATATATGCACTCTAATTTTGGAAATATGTACGTGTGTGTCAGCGTGTGCGTATGTGTACTCTTTTGTGCATTCGTTCTTCGTTCTTGATCCTATTGCGTGTTTTCCTGTAATTTTTATTCCAAATTATTCTCTTTATGTTCTCAATCATTTTAATTCGCTTAACTTTTTTTACTCTCGAAATGCATATCGTATTTGTATTTCGCTCGAGGTCGGAGTGGCAGGCCATTCTCCCCCTTCCGGCCAAGAGAGCGTAAGGGCGAAAGTGAAATAAACAAAACGAGGGGAGACTAGAATCATTCGTTCTGCTTTACCTTATCTACATCAACACTTCGCCGCTGCCAAAATAACTGGAGGGCCCTTGAGGGGAGGGGAGGGGGAGGGGGGAGGAGAAAGGGAGGTAGTGAGGGAGAGAGAGAGGAGGGAGTGAGAGAGAGAGAGAGGGAGGGAGGGAGGGAGGGTAAGTGAGGAGGGTTAAGTATAAGTAGGGGAGGAGAGGGAGGAAAGATGACGCAGGAGAGAATGAGAAGTGAAGGCTAGAGAGGAAGAGGTAGAGGAGGAGTGGAGAGAAGGAAGAAGATTAATAAGGGAATGGGGATGAAAGATGAAAGGCTGGAGGAGGGAGGTGGATGTAAAGGAGGGAGGTGGAAGAGGTAGGAGGAGAGAAGTGCGGGAAAGAGGGAAGGAGAGTGAAGGAGGATGAGCAAGAGGGAGAGGGAAAGAGAAGTGTGTGTGTGTGGGGGGGGGAGGGGAGCTTAATCCTGTGGATTATATTATCCCTCCGCTATAGCAACGCCCTCGCTGTGATGGCTGTGCCTCTGTCATACATGGGCTGCTGGCGCCTTATCCCGAGGGCTTCGTGGGAAAGTTTGATGTTATTATTGTCATTGTTGTTTTTAATATTGGTATTATTTATGTGTTGTGCGGGAGGGGAGGGATGTGTGTGTGTGTGTGTGTGTGTGTGTGTGTGTGTGTGTGTGTGTGTGTGTGTGTGTGTGTGTTCAGTAGGCTATGGGCAAAAGGCGTGTGTTTGTGTGTGCATGTGTACGCGTGCGTGCAGTGATGCCATACATTTCAGTTGCCAGTATTGTCATTTTTCATCATTTTTCACATCATCATTATCATTATCATCATTCCTCACAACATCAATATCACCACCACCACCACCATCGTCATCATCATCATCATCATCATACATCATCATCATCATCATCATCATCATCATCATCATCACTATCATCATCATCATCATCATCATCATCATCATCATCATCATCATCATCATCATCATCATCATCATCATCATCATCATCACTATCATCATCATCATCATCATCATCATCATCATCATCATCATCACCATCAGTTCCCATTCATTTCTCGACCTTCATTTGTAGGACTTGTCGATTTGGTCTGCAATCAATCCTCTTCAGGGGGACATTCCCATTTATTTCTCTCTCCAAAACGTCGTCGTGTGACCCTTCTCTCTCTCTCTCTCTCTCTCTCTCTCTCTCTCTCTCTCTCTCTCTCTCTCTCTCTCTCTCTCTCTCTCTCTCTCTCTCTCTCTCTCTCTCTTCTCTCTCTCTCTCTCTCCCCGGCTTCCCCCCCCCCCCACGTTTTTTGTCGTCCTGAGGTCAAACTCATCGTCTTGGGGATTATTAACGGGCCGAAACCAACCCGTAAATCAGATCAAGAAGCAGCCCCGGGAACTCCTCGATCGTGGGACATGGCATTATTTTAGATTTAATTCTATATCTCAGTTTTATGATTTTTTTTTTTTTTTTTTTTTTTTGGGGGGGGGTCTTAATTTAATTTATTTTTGTTTGAGTGGATTTTTTAAACTGCTTTTTACTGTTTTACTTTTTATTTTTTTTTCCGTTTGTCTTTGTGGGTTAAAATTGGGGGAAGGATCGCTAAGGTAAAGGCGATGGAATTTGGGTTTAATGATGGCTCTTTGGATATTAGCTTTCGTTGAGCTAACACGTCATTTTGTCTATTTTTCGTTTTTTTTCTAATTATTCTCCTCCGCCTCCCCCTCTCCTTCTTTCTTGTTTTCCCTTTTCTTCTTCTTCCTCCCCTCCATCTCTTACCCCTCTCTTATCTTGTCTTCCAGCTTCTTGTTCTTCTCCACCTCCATCTGTCCTTCCTCCTTTATCCACCCCATGCTATCTCCGCCTCCTCCTTTATTGCCCGACGGTCGCAGTCGGTTTTAATGGGAATCTCGGCCCGTAGAACGAAGTCGTTAGTGTCACCGTTAACTACCGTCGGGGGGAGGGGGGGGGGAGGGGGAGGGGGGGGGGGCGGGGGAGGAGGATGCGGGAAAGATGGAGTGCCTTTTGGAGGCGAAGCTTGCAGTGCTTGAGGAAGCTTGGAATCTTGCAAGGAAAGTGAATTGGGGCGACGGTCGTTTGTGAGGTTTGTGGGCGCGGTTTGGGGGGTGGGGGGGGGTTATGGTTGAGTTGGTTTTGATATTATTTTTTTCATCTATTTAATCAGTTATGTATTAATTTTTGAGGATTTTTTGTAGTGGTTTTATTATGAGGATAGTGTGGATATTGACGTGTAGTGGAAAAAAAAAGAATCGTGTTACTGAGCATTCCCGTACGCTTAGGTCACGATGTGGAAGGTGACCCCGCATCTCAGGCTCGTCGTAACCTGGGAATCGGTGCAAGACGGTGACCTTCAACCAAAAGAATGCGTTAGTGTGAGTTGGCCGAAAATGAATTCGTGTGGCTGAAAGGGACGAAAGTTAGCTCGTGAAAAAAAAAATGTAATCGTTTGAAAAGTAAGGTAAACATTGAAATGGTTACTTAGTAGAAATATAGTTAAGTCAAGAGAAAGAGAATCGTTAAAGGTTTGGGAGGCGGAGGCAAAGGAAGTGTGAAATGATGCAGTTGATAGTGATTGATAGCGATATGAAGTAAAATATATTGGTTAATTTGAAAGACGGAGAGAGAGACAGAGAGAGAGAGAGGGGAGGGGGGAGATTGTGACTGAAATGAACGTGGATGTTATGAATGAACGCAGCGTGAATGAGTCTTGTCCTCCGGTC
This sequence comes from Penaeus monodon, assembly GCF_015228065.2. Taxonomy (NCBI): domain Eukaryota; kingdom Metazoa; phylum Arthropoda; class Malacostraca; order Decapoda; family Penaeidae; genus Penaeus; species Penaeus monodon. The sequence continues at coordinate 41,894,580 of NC_051388.1, read as the reverse complement.
TGTTCCTTCCCTCCCCCTTCCCCTCCCCCTCCCCCTTCTCCTCTATAACCTTTGACCCGTCCCCTCACCCCCCTTCCCCTCTCCTTAACGTTCTAATTCCTCTGAGGGAAAGATAAGTAAATTTCGGTCTCAACACGTGATATAAATACGTTGGAAATAGTCTGTGTGTGTTTGTTTTCGGTATCGAGTGGGGGTGTCACAGGATTTCAGGTGCCATATATGTGTCAAAAGGTGACAAAAGGCTCTGCTGTCGACACACGCCTTAGGATATCAGGAGTATCAAAAAGTAACATGGAATGTCGAGTGTCAGAGAATATTAAGAAGGGGTTTCAAAGGGTTCCGCAGTGCCATAGGCTTCCAAGAGATGTGAAGGGATAATAAATGGAATTTTAAAAGGTATCAAAGGATAGTAAAGAAGGTCAGGAGGTGTCAGAGGATATCAATAAATAACATAGAGTCTCAATAGGTGTCAGAGGGCGACGCGGTGTCAAGAAGTGCCAGAGAAGATCGGGGAATGTCAAGAGGTGTCCAAGAAAATAAATCACCATAGAGTGCCACGCAGTGAAAAGTTTGTCAGAGGCTACCTTATGCGTGTCAGAAGTTAATGTACAAATAAAGCTCCAACGTTTCCAAGGAGCATCGAAAAGGTTTCATAAGAATATACCAGATTTTCCTTCTGTTCTGAAAGTCGCGCTTGCACTTTTACTCCCTCCCCCCCCCCTCCCCCGGTAGAGCTTCCGGCCCGAGGGACGCTTTCCGATCCGTTAATCTGTTGCTATCGACGCGGCCGTTCACGGAGGGGTTGTTGGGATTTCGTTTATTGTCATTAGTGTTATCATCATCATCATCTTCAATCATCGTCATTATTGTCATCACGATGATCACCATCATCATTATCACCTACCTCACTTTTACCTTTGGTTAATTTATAATTTCAATTGCTATAATTGTATGCGAATTTATTGACGGGTGTTTGGTTAACTCTTACAGACGTGTTCAGTTAGATTATCATCTCATTAGCCTTTACAAGTGCGCGTGAGCTTTTGTTGTGATGTGTTTTTAGAGCTTGAAGCGCTAAGTCAGTTTGACAATAGATGCACTGTGTATTTGTGGATATGGATGTTTATCTTTGTAAGAATGTGAGTACGTATTGTATATATTTCTGTGCTTCGCATTGGAAGGTACAGAATCAAGGGCCGGAATGTGGAGTTTGGAATGTGAAATATGGAGCGTCTGTTGCGGGGCACACGAGGTGGATGGAACGCTGACATG
>NC_051388.1:41875808-41890808 GCF_015228065.2 Penaeus monodon | reverse complement strand
TAGGGGTAGGACCCGCACAGGGGCAGAGGCAACGGGAAAGGCGGAAATGATACGTACGGAAGGGAGGAAGAAATAGGAAGGGAGGATGGGGACGGTATGATGTAGAAGAGCGAGGGGAGAGGCAGGGAATATAGCCGAAAAAATGAAAGAGAAGGACAAGCAGATTAACGAACGGATCAGCTGCAAGAGAAGAATAGAAAAAAAAGAGGAGAAAAGATGAAAAGAAATAAAAAAGGGAAAAGTTTAAGGGGGAGGGGAAATGAAAGTGTCGAGTGTCCAACTTGGCCGGCGGAGAATGGCATCAATTTGAGGAAATAGAGAGAGGAACTGGGAGAGATGGGGAGATGGGGAGATGGGGAGATGGAGAGATGGGGAGATGGAGAGATGGAGAGATGAGAGATGGAGAGATGGAGAGATGGAGAGAATGGAGAGAATGGAGAGAGTAGCGAGATTGAGAGAGAGAGAAGAGAAAAGAGAGGAGAGAGACAGAAGAGAGAGAGAGAGAGAGAGAGGAGAGAGAGAGGAGAGATTGGAGTGAGAGAGAGAGAGAGAGAGATGGAGTGGAGAGAGAGAGAGAGAGAGATATGGAGTGAGAGATGATGGGAGAGTAGAGGGGAGGAGAGAGGATGGAGAGAGCGAGAGAGGGAAGAGAGAGAGATGGAGAGAGAGAGAGATGGAGAGAGAGAGAGAGAGAGAAGCGAGAGAGAGAAGAGAGAGTAGATGGAGTTGAAAGTGAGAAGAGCGATAGCGAGAGAGAGAGAGAGAGAGAGAGAGCGAGAGAGAGAGAGAGAGTGAGGAGAGAGAGAGAGAGATGGAGAGGGAGAGAGAGAGAAAGAGATATGGAGGTGAGAGAGCAAGAGAGAGAGAGAGAGACGGCAGACGAGAGAGAGTAGAGAGAAGAGAGAGAGAGAGGATATGGAGTGAGAGAGAGAGAGAGAGAGAGAGAGGAGGAGAGAGAGAGAGAGAAGAGAGGAGAGATAAAAAGAGAGAGGAAGAGGAGAGAGATGGAGTGAGAGAGAGAGAGAGAGAGAGAGAGAAAGAGGAGAGAGAGAGTGGAGTTAGACTAGAGAGCGAGGGAGAGTGTGGGAGTGAGAAAGATAGAGAGATGGAGTGAGCGAGAAGAGAGAGAGAGAAGCAAGAAACGAGAGAGAGAGAGAGATGGAAGTGAGAGAGAGAGGCGGGAGAGAGATGGAGTATTAGAGAGAGAGATGGAGTGAGAGAGCGAGAGAGAGAGAGGAGAGAGAGAGAGAGAGCGAGTAGAGAGAGAGAGAGGCCGAGAGAGAGAGATGGAGAGAGAGAGATGTGAGTGGAGAGAGAGAGAAAGAGAGATATGGAGTGAGAGAGAGAGAGTATATGGAGTGTCGAGGAGAGAGCGACTTGGCGTGAGCTTATCGACGCGCGAGTATGGTCGTGCGCCGCGCGCGCTCGCTCGATGCTATGGAGTGCGCGCGCGCGCGCGCGATCTGGCAGTGCAGCGAGCGCGCGCGAGCGCGACTATGGCGTCCTCGCGCGCGACGAGAGCGAGATGGATTGCGAGAGAGAGCGGGCGGAGCTCTCTGTCTTGCGCGCGCAGCGCGCGCGGCGCGCTATAGCGCGAGGGCGCGACGAGCAAGAGCGCAGCGCGAGAGCGCGCGCGCAGAGGAGGCGCGCGAGGGGAGGAGCGAGTAGACGCGCCGCGCAGCGAGAGAGACGAGAACGAGAGAGGGGGGGGGGTAAGCGAGAGCGGCGTGGAGTGAGAGGCGCGAGAGCGGAGGAGAGGAGAGAGAGAGAGAAGAGAAGAGAGCAGAGAGAGCGCGAGGCGAGCGAGAGCGATATGGGCGTGGCGCGCGCGGCGAGAGACGCTCTGGGGGCGTGCGGAGGCGAGCGCGCGCGAGACTATGGAGTGCGCGAGAGAGAGAGAGAGATATGGAGTAGAGAGAGAGACTACTCTCTCGTGGAAGTGAGAGAGAGGAGAGAGAGAGGATGGAGATGAGAGAGGCGAGAGCGATATGGAGTGAGAGAGAGCAGAGAGAGAGAGATCTGGAGTGAGAAGAGCGAGCGAGAGGAGAGAGAGCGAGAGACGAGAGAGAGAGAGAGAAGAGGAGGAGAGAGAGATGGGTGAGAGAGAGAGAGAGATAGAGAGAGAGAGAGAGAGAGAAGACGCGCGCGCGCAGCTCGCGTGCGTGCGTGGCTGGCGTGCGTGCGTGAGTGCGTGAGTGCGTGCCGGTGCGTGAGTGAGGGAGTGAGAGAGAGAGAGAGGCAGCCGAGCGGACTGAGGTGCGTCGAGTGCGTGAGTGAGGTGAGTGAGTGCGAGCGCGGCGCGGCGCGAAGCATCGAGCGATACGTGCGCGCGATTGGACGTGCAGCGGAGATCTGGCGTGCGCGAGCGCTGGAGTGAGCGCGCGCTGGCGTGCGCGCGCGCTGGCGTGCGCAGAGCGCTGGCGTGAGAGAGAGTGACCGTGCGCGAGCGATGGCGTGGCACGCGCGCTGGCGTGGTCGCGCGCAGTGGAGTGAGCGCGAGCTGCGTGCGCGCGCGATGGAGTGCCGCGGCGTCTGGCGTGCGCGCGGCGGGGGCGTGCGCGAGCGATGGCGTGGAGCGCGGCGAGAGCGGCGCGCCGCGCGCGCGCGCGCGCGAGCGCGCGCGCGCGCGCGCGCGCGAGCGCGCGCGACGCTCTGCGTGCGGAGACGAGCGCGGCGAGGACGCGCGCGCGAGGAGACGGGACGCGAGCGACGTAGAGACGAGCGACGACGCGCGGCGCGCGCGTCGGCACGGGCACCGCTGCCCAATGATCCAACGGCTTTCCCCCCCCCCCCCTTCACCACGCCAGCTTCCGCGAGGGCAAAATTACAAACAGGCATTCGAAGACTAAGTGTATGTGTGTGTCAGGGGCCGGGTAGGGGGGCAAGGTGCGGGGAAGGGGGGAGGCAGAGCGCGCTTAAGCAGAAGCTACATGCAAGAGAAGTGAATGATAAAGGGAAAAAGACACAGAAAGAAACAATGGGGAGTTGCGGGGACAAAGGGAATCATCCGGAGTTGACTGAGAACGAGCGCTGGAGATTTTAAGGGCCTGGGTTGGAGGGAGGGGGAGGGAGGAGGGGGTAGGGAAGTAAAAAAAGTAGAGAAGCTGCGGGAAGGATTGCATTCGGAGTGCGGGCTTTGGGGCCTTTTATTTCGTCTTTGCTTTTGCAAAAGACGCGCAGGCTTGCACACGAAACCACAGGCTCACACCCTGACACACACACACACACCGACACACACACGACACAAATTCACACACACACACACACACACACACACACACATGTGAATGAGTGCAAGAGTTGAGCGGCGTTAGGGACGTATACATAAACCATGACAGAAAACAGAATGTGTGTGAACACGTGTTGTTTAATTGTTTATGCCGAAGTTGAGGCTAAGTTAAACACTTTCTCCTTTCGGTATTCCTCCCGCATTTCTCTCTCTCTCTCTCTCTCTCTTCGTCTCTTCTCATAAGTTCTCTCTCTTCTTGCTCTCTCTTTCCTCTATCTCTTTGCGTCTCATCACTCTCTCTCACACTCTTCACGACTCTTCGCCTCCACATCTGCTACCCTCTCCCTCCCTTCCCTCTCCCTTCCCCCCCTGCCCCCTTCCCCCCTCTGCTGTCCCCCTTCTTCCCGCAGTCCCGCCTTTATTCCTTTCCTTTTTTCCCTTTGTCCCCTTTCCTTTCCTTCTCCCCCCTTGTCTTATTTTTCCACACTTCTTTCCTATACCTTCCGTATCTCTTTGATCTATTTTTTCAATCCACTGTAAGTATTTATTCCGGATTTCATATGCCAGGCTTGCAGCCTAGTCCACTCGTGCGTGGAGGGGCGGGATCTTTTTTCGTCGAGGAACGTGGGCTCCAGAGAGTGTTCGTGCGTGCTGTTCCTTGCGTTACCCTCGTGTTATCCTCGTGTTATCCCTTGTGTTATCAGGCGTCGTTTCAACCGCAGAGTCTAGTCCCCAAGATGAGAGACACGAACTCCAAGGGCATGGAGCGAGGCAGCGCGAGCCGTGTGTGCTAGTGATGTAAACGCAAGATCCCTCCGGCGGGTAGTGTTGGGTGTGGCACTACACCTCACCCTCGAGCCACTCACGCCCCGCCCTCATGCAAGGACGTCCTCACCCGCTCCAGGCTAGCGCCTCCTTCTCCAGGATGAACTGCATGGGCCTCCTGTCGCGCGGCGCCGCCACCAGCGAGTCGCTGCCCCGGGCGAGCGAGTCCGACCCGGCCAAGCTCACGTCCTACGTCAGGACGGACTCGTACGCCGGCGCCGGGGAGGGCAAGTCGCCGTCGCCGCGGTTCTCGGAGGAGGGCGGCCAGTACTTTTCGCTGGGGGGCGTGCCGTCGCCCAGGTCGTCGGGCAGCCTGGGCGGCTTCATCGGCGCCGACGACCTGTTCCTGAACGGGCAGCTGATGAGCAGCACGCGCCCCATGCACCTGCCGCCGCTCTCGCACTCGGGCCTGCTGGCCAAGCAGGAGTACGAGAACATGGAGGCCTCGTCCCTATTCAGCTATGGCACGCTGGGCGCGGTGGGCGACACGGGCGCGCGGAGCAGGTCCCTGGAGGACGTCCTCGGGAGGCACGCCGACCCCGAGACGCGCAGGTCGCCCAAGGTCCCGGGGACGTCGCCGTCGCCGCGCTTCTCCGCCCCAGAGAAGGAGGCGGGCGAGGAGGACGACGAGGAGATCCAGCCGAGGAGTGAGGACGAAGGCAACGAGGCCGAGGATGAGGACACGAGCCTCGAGGAGGAGCTCAATTTCGCCAACGACTACGTGTACGGGTTCTATGATGAGGTAAGATACCGTTGAGGGTATGTGGGGAGCGGGAGGAAGGAGGGCCCTGCATGTTCCCCCCTCCCATCGCGTCCAAACCGTATGGTGTTATGTTCAGCTCACGGCCTCTGTGGTCATCCCATCCCCCTTTTCGGTGCATCAGGTGCGCCCTCGCTCGCTTCTCATAGATGAGGCCGCCCTCATAGCAGGCCATTGCTCACTTGCTCTCTCTCTCACACCTATATTTGCGACTCTATTCGCCTTTCGGGCTCGCTTCGTGCGCGGCTCGGCTTGGCCGGATCGAACCCAGCCGCTGCACACGCACACCCACACTCACCATCGCACTCACGCAAACATATATTCACTCACTTTCTCTCCATCTAGCTGTCTATCAGTCTGTTTATCTTTACCTGTCTTTATTTTAATCTTCATCTCTCTTTCACTTCACTCATTTGATAACTCATTTATTCTCTCTCATTTATTTTCTCCTTTCAGTATTCCTCCCCCTTCTCCCCTCCCTCCCCCATTTCTCTCTCTCTTTCTCTCTCTTTCTCTTTCTCTTTCTCTCTCTGTCTCTCTCTTTCTCTCTCATTCTTTCTCTCTCATTCTCTTTCTCTCTCATTCTTTTTCTCTCTCATTCTCTCTCTCTCTCTCTCTCTCTCCCTCCCCTCCATCTCTCTCACTGTCCATCTTCTCTCTCTCTCTCCTCTCTCCTCTCTCTCATCTCTCTCTCTCTCTCTCTCTCTCTCTCTCTCATCTCTCTCTCTCTCCTCTCTCTCTCTCATCTTCTCTCTCTCTCTCTCTCTCTCTCTCTCTCACTCTCTTTCTCTTTCTCTTTCTCTTTTTTTTCTTTCTTCCTCTGTCTCTCATTCGTGCACACAGATACAGTCGGAAAACTCAGAATAATGAAAAGTGTGTTTTCCCTTTTTGTGACGTAAATCATTGCCGTATAGGTATATAACGAGGGCAGAAAAGATACGGAGTAAGAATAAGGAAGAGGGAGAAAATAAAACAGGAGGAGGGGAAACTGAAGGAAGGGAAGGAGGACGGAGGGATTAATAGCCAAGAAGGCGGAAGAAAGAAGGAGAAAGAAGACGAATGCAGCTAGAGGAGGAATGAGAAAAAGAAGAGATAGAAAAATAAGGAGAGGGAGAAAAAAAAGGATGAAAAGTAGCAGGGGCTGAACAAGTCTTGGCCGGCCAGGAAGTGCCTTGAATGCTCCCTCCGCACGCACGCCCGCCGTCCCAACTCACGCCATTCATAAAAAGTGGATGTATAGACGATCACGGCACCGAACTCATCTCTTCCCCTCGCTCCCCTCCCTTCCCCTCGCTCCCCTCCCTTCCCCTCGCTCCCCTCCCTTCCCCTCGCTCCCCTCCCTTCCCCTCGCTCCCCTCCCTTCCCCTCGCTCCCCTCCCTTCCCCTTGCTCCCTCGGTGCGCCAGCCTTCCCTCCTTCTTCCTCCCCTTTCTCTCCTGTCTTACTCGGTTTCCCTTATCTAGCATTTCCCCTTCCTTACCCTTATTCTCCCCCCTTCCTCACCCTTTTTCTTTGTCCCCCCTTCCCCACCTTTATTCTTTGCTCCCCCTTTCCTCACCCTTATTCTTTCCTCCCCCCTTCCCCACCTTTATTCTTTGCTTCCCCTTTCCTCACCCTTATTCTTTCCTCCCCTCTTCTGCTTTCTGTTCCTTCCACCTCTCTTACTTACGGCTTTCCACCTCTTCTCCTCGCCACTTGCCTCCCTCCCGTTTCTAACTCCTCATACCCTCTCTACGCCCTGGCCGCCTCTTCCCTCCCTATGCTTTACCCTCTCATTCCATCCGTCCTCTTCTGTGCTACCACCCTTGCCCAATTCCCCTCTGTCTTGCCTCCCTTTTTGCTCTCCCCCTCCCACCTCTTTACCCCCTTTCCTTCTGTCTTCTCGCTGTCTTGTTCTTCCCTTCTTCCCTTATTCCCTCCTACTCGTCCTCTTCCCTGCCGCCTTACCTCTCCCCTCTCCTCTTCCTCCCTTACCATCACTTCCCTCCCCTTCGTCCTCTTCCTCCTTACCATCTCTTCCCTCCCCTTCGTCCTCTTCCCCCTCCTCTTCCTCCTTATCATCTCGTCCCTCCCCCTGCCCCCTCCCCACCCCTCCCCCAGCTCAGCGACGGGAGGAGAGCAGGTTAATGGAGCATCTCTTTAGTGGGCTCGGGGAGGATGGCGTCGGCGTGAGTTATCCACTAAGATTCTTTTAAAGAGGAAAATGGGAGGAGGAGGAGAAAGAGGAGCAGGTGGAGATAGTCGAGATTGGTAGTGGTGGAGGTGGAGTCGAAGGTGGAAGTGGTGAGGAAGGTGGAGGAGATGGTGTAAATGGTAATGAAGGTGGAGATGGTGTAAATGGTGATGAAGGTGGAGATGGTGAAAATGGTGATGAGGATGGAGGAAATTTTGAAAATGGTGATGAGGATGGAGGAGATGGTGAAAATTGTGATGTGGATGGAGGAGTTTGTGGAAGTGGTAATGAAGGTGGAGGTGGGGATGGTTGAAGTGGTGGAGATGGCGGAAGTGGTGTGAGGAGGAAATGGTTGGAAATGGTGATGAATGGTGGAGGTGGAGATGGTGGAGTTGGTGATGAAGGTGAAGGAGGAGATGATGGAAGTGGTGATGAGGTGGATTTTGTGGTGGTGGAGAAGGAGAAGTTTGTTGGTAGAGGTAATGATGGAGGAGGTTGGGGGAGGTTGGTGTAGCGGTTGTGGTGGAGGGGGTTGTGATGGTGAAGGAAGTGGCTGGCGGTGAGGTGGTTGTTGCTGGCGGTGAAGATGGTGGAGAAGTGAGGTAGTTGTTATGATCGGTGGTGGAGCTGGAGGTGATGATGGAACTCTGGTGGAGTCGTGGAGATGCTGCTGCACGTGGTTGTGGTGGTGGAGTAACGGGGGAGGTAGAGACCGTTAGTGACAGTGATGTATAGTGATGGTGGTGGAGGTGGTGGTGGTGACAGTGGAGGCGAAGATGATGGTGTTAATGATGGGGATTATGGTGGTGATGGCGGCGGCGAAAGAAGTCTTGAAGAAAGGAGAATAAAAGAGAGAAGAGAGAGTAGATGTGTGACGATGATACAGAAGGACGCCGGCAGTTAGGGTATTTTTCTTTATTCTTTTTTAGGAAGAACTTTTAGTCCTATTGATCCACGACGCGGGGCAACAGGGACGTTTGTGTGTGTACGTACGTATGCAGGCAAGTGTGTGTGTGTGTGTGTGTGTGTGTGTGTGTGTGTGTGTGTGTGTGTGTGTGTGTGTGTGTGTGTGTGTGTGTGTGTGTGTGTGTGTGTGTGTGTGTATGTGTGTGTATGTGTATGTGTATGTGTATGTGTATGTGTATGTGTATGTGTATGTGTATGTGTGTGTGTGTGTGTGTGTGTGTGTGTGTTATGTGTTTGTGTGTGTGTGTGTGTGTGTGTGTGTGTGTGTGTGGTGTGTGTGTGTGTGTGTGTGTGTGTGTGTGTGTGTGTGTGTGTGTGTGTGTGTGTGTGCACGCGCGTGCGTTCGTGTGTGTGAGTGTCTATGTATGTTTTTAGGCGCGTTCTGTAGCGGGACGACCGCGTTAACTACGGCAGATGTTACCGTCAGAAGGAAGTAGAGATGCTGGCCCGTTTAGCCCCTGCTGTTCTGCTGCTTCGCTCTTTTCCTGCTGAGCTTCTTCGCTCTCTTGGCCTCCCTCCCTCCTCCCGGATCCAGTCCACCCCTGCCCACCCCCGCCCGCGCTCCGTCTGCCCTCCTCCCCCTGCCTATTCCTCGCCCCGTATTTTCTTTCTGTCGCTCCTTCCTCCCTCCTTTCATCCCGGCATCCTGTCCTCTTGAGTTGTCGGCGTCCTATCCGCCTTCCTCGCCAAGCAGGATCTATACTATGATAGTACTTCTCGAGAACAATTACTTGCCTTATGAATGACTGCGCACTAATGCACAAGGTGGATGCGAGTGCCTCGGTAAAAGAAGGACTCGCTGCTCGTGCTAGGATCTGACCTCGCGGGATTGGATTTTGAAAGCGGGCATCGTCGAGCACGCTGACGGAGACGCGGCGGCGACGAGGCGGAGAAAGGACGCTTTATAAAGCCAGGGCGTCTTTTCACTTCAGGGCGGGGGGCGGAGGAGGTGCGGGGAGGAGGGGGACCATGGGCGGCGCTGGTGCAGGGGGCGCGGGCCGATCCAAGCTGTTGCTGCTGCTGCCGGATATATACATTTGCCGATATTACTTGCTATTATTAATATTAGTATTTATCAAGAGCGATATTGCTTATATTGCTCGCTAGCCTCTGCCGCTGCCTCTCGACTGATTGACTGGCTGGCTGGCTGGGCGGCCGTGTGCTCTGAGACGTCACTTTTACTCTCTTCTTTTCATTTTCATTCTCCCTTTTGTTTTACTCCCCCCCCCCCTCTCTCTCTCTCTCTCTCTCTCTCTCTCTCTCTCTCTCTCTCTCTCTCTCTCTCTCTCTCTCTCTCTCTCTCTCTCTCTCTCTCTCTCTCTCTCTCTCTCTTTTTACCTTCTTCCTTCCTTCCTTCCTTCTTTCCTTCCTTCCCTACCTATCTCCTTCGCACCCTCCCTCCTTCTTTCCTTCCCTCCCTATCTCCTTCCCTCCCTCCTTCCTTCCCTCCTTCCCTCCTTCCCCCTCTCAGTTTTTGTGTTCAGCCTGGAAATATTGGTCAATCACTGTAATTACCCCGGGTAGGTGGTGGGGGAAAGGGAGGATAATAGGGAAGGAGGGAGGGTCAGAAAAGGGAGATTGCTGGTAAGAGGAGACGGATGGGGAAAAGATGATGAAGGAAGAGGGATATATGAAGGGAGAGGGAACGAGATAAGGATGGACAAAAATAATATCCGGGAAGGACAGGAATGGAAGCGACTAAACAACTGGAGGACGAGTAGAACCAGAGGGAGAAGGGGAGAGAAGAGAAGAAGAGGAGGGAAATGGAGCAAGAACATGGAAGGAGGGAAGTGGAGAAGACGAGAGGAGAGGAGAGAATAGAGAAGGGGATAGGGAAGTGTATGAGCGGGGGGAAGGGGGCGTTAGAACGCAGGGCCCCTCCACGGCTGTCACGGCTCGGGGTCCGCTTGGCTTCCTATCCCTCCCAATTTATGCACACGTTTTCTCGAGTATCTACTGTTCGGGAATTGAATTTCAAGTCGATTGGTTCAAACAGCTTCAACTGATCTGAAATTCACGTTTCGTGGAAGCGGCAGGGCGTGAGACGGCAAGGCAGGGGAGGAAGATGGGGAAGGGAGGGAGAAGGGGATAAGGGGAGGGATGTGGAGAAATAGTTATGGAAGATGGCAGAGGGAAAATGGCAGGAAATGGTTGTGGGGGAGAGGGGGAAGAGGGAAAGTTCTGGAAGACGAGAAAGTGAGAGGGAGAAAGAGTGAGGGGAACAGAAAAGTTGGGGCAGAAAGGAGAGGGAGAGGGAAAAAGAGAGTAGGGAAGAGGGAAGTAGATGTGTAAAATGGAGACTAGGGAAGACAGGGAGAAAGAATCAAAATAGTTGGGGAAGAAGAGATAAGGAGAAGAATATAAGACCAGAAGGGGAGGAGGGAAAGTGTTGTAGAAGAGGGGCGAGGAATGCGAAGGAAATATAGAAGGGAGAGATGATGATAATGAGGAGATAAATTAGGTGCATTGTGTTGATATGATGACGTCAATAAAAAGGAAGGAGACGATTGGCGAGTTCTGTGACGCCGAAGGAAGGAAGGAATGACAATGGGAATAATAAGTAAACAAATGGCTGGCGGAGATAACAAGGGTCCCATTTGCAATTCTAGGAGGGAGGGGGAGCGAGTGACCTTGGCCCGCCTGACGTCTGGACTGCGAGGTCAGGTGAGGGCAGGGGGAGTCCCATGGTTGGTGGAGGGCAAGAAAAGGTGGACAGGGGTAAGGAAGGACAGGAGACGAGCGAGGGCGAAGGGGTGGGTGGTGAAGGGAGCCAGGGGGAACCTGGGGAGGAGTTCAAGAAACCAGGCCTGGACAAGGTGATGAGCCACGGCGCGAGGGAGACGATCGAGCCACCAAAAGAGCCGCGTATAAATAGAACGTTTGCGTGATGATTTGCCGAACGGGGAGGCAGGTGGGGACTCGCTGCCCCGCCCACTCCCTTTGTTTATTGTTGTGGCTGCTTCTCCTTGCCCCTCCTCACCCCTCCTTCCCCTCCACGCCCCTCCTCTCCCCTCCACGCCCCTCCTCTCCCCTCCCCGCCCCTCCTCTCCCCTCCCCGCCCCTCCTTTCCCCTCCCCGCCCCTCCTCTCCCCTCCCCGCCCCTCCTTTCCCCTCCCCGCCCCTCCTCTCCCCTCCCCGCCCCTCCTCTCCCCTCCCCGCCCCTCCTTTCCCCTCCCCGCCCCTTCCTGTCTGCACCTCGTCTGCTGTCCACTTCACACGCTTGTTCTGAATGTGCTCTTGGCCTCGCATGTCTTGCCTTGTACCATGCAGCTGTCTGCACCGAGGGGTTCGAGCTTTTTCTTTCTCGTTTCTCTTGGGTAGGTTTGTCTTTTGCACTGATGGCGTCTCTCTGTGATTTTCCCCTATTTTCTGCAGGTTTTTAGGATTATTTTTTTTCTTTTTCTGTTGTTTCGGTTTAGTTCAGCTTACGCTCCGTCCTGTACGCGTCGCGGCAAAACTCTGCGGTCCTCATGCGCCAAGTTTTATTTATTTTTATTTTCTCTCTCTCCCTTTCTCTCTCTCTCTCTCCTTTCTCTTTCTCTTTCTCTTTTCTCTTTCTCTTTCCTTTCTCTTTCCTTTCACTTTCTTTCTCTCTTTCTCTCTCTCTCTCATTCTCTCTCTCATCTCCATCTCTCTCTCTCTCTCTCTCTCCTCTCTCTCTCTCTCTCTCTCTCTCTCTCTCTCTCTCTCTCTCTCTCTCTCTCACTTCCCTCCCTACCCTTTCCTTTTTTCCTCCCTCCCTTCTCTCTACCTTCCGCTCCCGCCCCCTCCCTCCTTTCCTCCCTCCCTCCCTCCCTCCCTCCCTCCCTCCCTCCCTCCCTCCCCTCATTTACTTACTCACACTCCATTCACCTTCTCCCCCTCTCCCCTCCACCCTCAGCCTCCTCTCCCCTCTCCTTTCCCTCCGTCCCTCCCGCCCTCCTCCCCACGACGGCGCACAATGGCCTCCTTGACGCGGGTCCCGTCGCCCTCAGCTGATTGGAATGCGAGGCGTTTTGAAGGCCCTGCTCGCTCCGGGGCAAGTATATCGCAAATGGGAGATAAGAGAGATTAGTTTACAAGGGAAAACACTAACGGGAGGGTAAGTTTGTGTGGGTTAGTGGGTGCGGGGATGGGGGGTGAGTGAGGATGGGATACATGTGGTGGTTTGTATTTGCATGTATGTGTGCGGGGGAGGCGTGTTTTTGCGTGCGCACGCATGCGCTTTTTGTTTTTTAATGTATTTATTTTTTGTGTATTTGTTGTTGCTCGTTTTTTACTCTAGTGCGTATTCTCCTTTTGATATTTATTCCAAATTCTTATCATTGTTCATGTTTGTTTGCCTGTCTGTCTGACATTTTGCCTATATATATGCAAGTGTTTATGCCATGTGTGTGTGTATGTCTTTATCTGTGTGCGTGAACGAGAGAGAGGGGAGTCGCAAGGGGCTTGTTACATCCCTCTCCCTCCCAACATTGTCTTTGCTTAGGATTTGTCCAATTAGTCTGGGAGAAGGAGACGGAGGGGAGGGACAGAGAAGGAGGAGGTAAGGGTTAAAAGGAAGGAATTAGGGAATTAAAAAGGAGGAAAAAATGTAAAAGGAAAAGAGACAAACTGAAAGGGAACGGGAGAGGGGAAGGGGACGTCAGAGAGTGATTTGGTAAAAGAGAGATTATAGGAGTGCGTCTGTCTGTTTCTGGGGTCGGTGCAGAGAGAGAGAGAGAGAGAGAGAGAGAGAGAGAGAGAAGAGAGAGAGAGAGAGAGAGAGAGAGAGAGAGAGAGAGAGAGAGAGAGATGATTAACGGAGAGCGACAGGAAACAGAGGAAAAGAGAAAAACAAAAGGAGAGGTATCAAGACAGACAAACAGGAATGGGGGGGGGGGGGTTGCGTCGGAACGTGTGTTGGGTCACAGTATCGCTTGCCTCGAGAGAAAATATAGAAACAATAAATTGTAAGAAAGCGCCAGAAAGAAATAATGGGACCCCATATTCCCTCTCTTATGTCTCTCGCCTTTCACTCTCCAGAGGTTCGTGGATATTGCTTTATTTCTTTAGCAGTTTGCTTTCTTCTCTCTCTCTCTCTCTCTCTCTCTCTCTCTCTCTCTCTTTCTCTCTTCTCCTCTCTCTCTTCTCTTTCTCTCTCTCTCTTTTCTCTCTTTCTCTCTCTCCTCTTTCTCTCTCTCCCTTTCTCGTCTCTCTCTCTCTTTCTCTCTTCCCTCATTCTCTTCTTCTCCTCTCTCTGATTCTCTCTCTCCTCACTTTCTCTCCTCTCATTCTCTTCTCGTTTCTCTCTCAATCTCATCTTCTGTTCTCGATCGGTCTTCCTCTTTCATCTTTCCTCCTCTCTCTCTCTTCTCTCTCGTCTCTCTCTCTCTCTGTCTCTCATCTCGATCTCTCACTCTCTTTCTCTCCTCTCTGATCGCGAAAGATCAACTTTCTCTTTCTCACCTACTATTCGGGTCTCTTTCTCTCTCTCAGTCTTCTCTCTTCTCCTTTCCTCTCCATCTCTCATCTCTCTCTCTCTCGTACTGCTCTCTTCTTCCCTCTCTCTCTTCTCTCTCTTCTCTCTCCTCTCTGTCTTTCTTCTCTTCGTTCTCTTTCTCTTCCTCTCTCTCTCTCTCTCTCTCTCTCTCTCTCTCTCTCTCTCTCTCTCTCTCTCTCTCTCTCTCTCTCTCTCTCTCTCGCTCTCTTTTTCTGTCTTCGTTTCTTCTTTTTTTCCTCTTTGTCTCCTTCCTTCCCTATGCCTCTCTTCCTCTGCCTTCTCTCCTACCAGGTTTTCTCTCTGTTTCTTTTTCCTCACCCACTCGCAAATCTTTCTCCGTTTTTACATCGTCCTTACCTTCTCCCCTTCCTTTCTTGTCTTTTCCCTCCCCTCCTCTCCCCCTTTCCCTCCCGCCCAATCCTCTCCTCTTTCACCCCTCCCATCTCCTCCCATCCATTCTCCTTCCCTTCCCTTCACCTCCTCTCCTTTACACTCCGTACTCCTCCCCTCCTCCTCTCCTCTTCCCTTTCCTCCCCTCCACCGCCCTCTTATCCAACTCAAGTCAAGTCTCCGGAAGCCTGAGATGTTGGGGGTATAATTCGGTTAACTTGGAGTCGGGTGTCGCTCAACGCTGTGCCGAGGGCGGGGGAGGGCGGGGCGGTGGTGGAGGGGGTTGTCACCAGAATAATGAATCAGAGACGTTATAAGAAGGGGGCTGGGTGAGGTAAGGGGAAGGGGGAAGGGAAGGGGAAAGAGAGAGGGCAGGGGAGAGGAGTGGCGGGGAAGGGGCAAGGGGATGGTAAAGGAGCGCTAGGCTGGCGGCTGGTCTCAATGGCAGAAGCTCATTGTAATTCATCGTCGCGGGAGCCTTCCTCGCTGGTGCAATATGTCGCGGAGGAAGAAGTCGCTTTGCGAGGTCAAGGTCATTGGGCGGTTCCGGGCGCAGGGTCAGGCGGCTGGGGGCGGCGGGTGCACAGAGATACTCTTAAGAGCACTTCTTTTTGGTTCCGAAGCACATTACGGCTTGGATAGGGACATGGACATGGCCACACACCTACACTTTTAGCACAGACGCACTCGGTCACTCACTCGCCCACTCTCTCACCCTCTCTCGCACAGCAAGGATCGGATGGTATTTCTGGTGCGATTTTTGAAACAAAAAAAAAATATATAAAATAATAAAATAATAATAATAATAGAATAAAAAAATAATGTTCAGGACTATTTCTAGTGATAAACAAAACCGAGCAAGTACAATGTGCAAACTGTTATAAAAATTAAAAGTAAAACATATGAATCCCTGAAAACACCCGTACTTTGGATTCAGGGAAAAGGTACATCGTGCGTCGCATCTCTCCTCTGGGATGATGCATTAAACTGTCTTGCAATAAACTTGCATCGATGCTAGAACATGTAGACATAGCTAAAGGAAAAGTCGTCGAATTGAGTAGACAAATGAGTTAGAAAATTAGAGGTAAAGCCTGTACGTGTTGACGAGTAACCCTTTCCGTGGATGAAGTGGGGCGACCACGAGCGCGGGCGATTGGGAATAAGGAGACGGAATAGAGACGAGGCTTCGCGTCAAAG
>NC_051388.1:41860808-41870808 GCF_015228065.2 Penaeus monodon | reverse complement strand
CCTCCCTCCCCCCTCCCTCCCTCCCTACTTTTCATTCTCATTCTATTCTCTTCCCCTCCTTCTCCATTTCTCTCTCCCTCTTTTTCTCCCTCCCCTTATTCCCTTTTCCTCCCCCCGCCCTCCCTCCCTCCCTCCCTCCCTCCCCCGCCCTCCCTCCCTCCCTCCCTCCCTCCCTCAGAAAGGAAATACGAGGAAGTGGATGAGATGGAATGATTGAAAGAAGAGGAAAGGGATGATAATGATGATGGAGATTAGGAGGTTGCCAGATTTTTTTTTTCTCTCTCTCTCTCTCTTCGGCATTTGTTGATGGTGTCTTTGTTGCTTTTTTTTGGTGGGGTGGTGGCAAGGAAGAGGGGAAAGGGAGGAAAGGATGATGGTGTGAATGAGGAAGGCGTGATGATGTGAGTAAAAAGGAAGGCCAAAGGGAATGCGTCAGCGAAAGACGAGAGAAGAAGAAGAAAAGATGTGAACGAAGATGAAAGAGCTGCATTAGGTTGAAGAAGAAGAAGAAAAAAAAAGGAAATAAAAACAGCAAGATGGAGTTTACTGATTTAGCAAGAAGACCGCATTGACCCTTCCCCACTCCCGCCCCCTTCCTCCTAACCCCCTACCTCCTGCCCCTTACCCCCTACTTCTCAACATCTATCTCTTCCCCCTTCCCCCTTCTCCTTTCCTCCTTCCTCCTTCTCCCTTCACCCTTGTCCCCTACCCCTACCCCTTATCCCTTTGCCACATATCCCTTACCCCCTACCCCCTGCCCCTTACCCCCTTACCCCCTACCCCCTACCGCCTACCCCTTGCCATACCCCCGCCACCCAGTCCCCGTTTCAGCAGCGGCAATGCCCACGAGGAGGATTTTTTGATGAGGACTTCCGCTCGCCCGCATGAGGGACTGAGGGGAAAGTATACGGGATGAGGGAGAGAGAGAGAGAAAGAAAGAAAGAAAGAAAGAAAGAAAGAAAGAAAGAAGAGAGAAAGAGAGAGAGAGAAAGAGAAAAGGAAAGTGAGGAGGAGAGGGAGAAGGAGAAAGGAAGAGAAAGAGAGTGAGAAAGAATTAAACGGAAATAGCGAGAGCGAAGAGAGGAGAGAGAGAGAGAGAGAATGCCCGAAGTGCTGAGTGGGCGGCTTTTGTTGCATTTGATTGCAGGAAGTTGCGTTTGATTTTGGATGTCGCTTGATGGAGCCAAGTCTGTTGCGAAGTTGCAAATGCGTATGATTAATGTGTCTTTCCTTCACACGCCGAGAGTCGTTGCCGAGCTCTCCATTACTTTTGCATTGCGTCGCGGCTTCGGTTTGTGCTGCGGATGGGGCCTTGCTCGTTTGTACGTGCGCGGGTCGTTTGTGCGAGGGGAATGGTAACGGCGGGGGAGGTGATTGTGGAAGTCGAGAAGGAATGAGGAAGAAGAAGAAGAAGAAGAACAAAAAATATATATATATATCTGTATATGTATGTACTGCATGTATGTATGTATGTGGAAATGTAGATATGTACATACATACATACATACATACATACATACATACATACATACAACAACACACAACACACACACACACACACACACACACACACACACACACACACACACACACACACACACACACACACACACACACACACACACACACACATGTATGTATGTATATATATACACACATATGTGTGTGTGTGTCTAGCTAATATACTATAACAATTTAAAGATACAAAATCAGATGATGATGGTGATGATAATGGTGATGATGATGATGATGATGGAAATAATCACGATAATGATGATGGTGACGATAACAGTGGTAAAGCGTATAGTTATTCTGATTCGTTTTACAGTATTTTCTCCTACAGTGTGAGGAAATATTTAGGGATAGTTAACAAGGGAAACTTCCGTCCGGCGGCCGTCCATTATCGTGTCGGCGGAGCTTGAGGCCGAGGGTGATCGATGCCCATTCCGTAATTGCCTGATTAATGGGGGGGGGGGACAAGGAGGTGGGGGTGATGTGGGAGTGGGAGCGGTAGTAGGGGTGGGAGTGGGGGAAAAGGGGAGGGTGGATATGGGCAGGTGGGGTGGGGTGGGGGAATGTGGAGTAAGAGACGATTAGGGGGAAATATGATGGGGGAGGAAGGGAAAGGTGGATGGGATGGGGGTAGGGGGTATTGCAGGGATGGGGGGGGTTGTAGGGGTTGGGGTGTGGATAGGGGAAAAAGTCTTGAAGTTGATTATATAAAGTGGCTAAAATGTAATGGATAGAGGAGGAGGAGGAGGAGGGAGAAAAGAAGAAGAAGAAGGAGGAGGAGGTAAACAGTGGGAGGGAGAAACTGAATGAAAAAGAACGAACGATGGAAGGGAGGGTGGGAGGAAGCGATATAATGAACTAGTGAAAAGAAAGCGTTGTTTTCCTTGCTAGATAGCGGATAGTCAGGCAGCCAGTCAATCAGTCAGACAGTTTGCTTTGCAGTCAGTCAATGATCTATTCCGCCAGTCAGTCAGTGAGTCAAGCAGGCAAGCGAGCTAGTCGGACAGGCGGGCAGTTATGCATAACAAATAGTCTATGTTTGATATCCTATGATACACACGTATTACAGACTATACTTACTTCCGTGCCCGAGTGGAGCATGAATATATGCATCACCATTTCATGAGCTTATGGCGGCTTCATGACCGGGCGACCCACGAGGCTGGGAAGAGGAGGCGTATTTGTAGTTTCACTCCTGTAAAAAACTCATGCATGCGCATATCCTAAGGTGCACAAGCACTCAGGCACATACATGTATGCGCGCGGGCATACACACCACCACCGACACCACCACCTTCTCTCTCTCTCTCTCTCTCTCTCTCTCTCTCTCTCTCTCTCTCTCTCTCTCTCTCTCTCTCTCTCTCTCTCTCTCTCTCTCTCTCTCTCTCTCTCTCTCTCTCTCTCTCCCCTCTCCCTCTCTCTCCCATTCTCTCTTTCTCACTCCCCCTCTCTCTCCCCTCCTCCCTTTCCCTCTCCCCTCCTCCCTTTCCCTCTCCCTCCTTCTCCCCCTCTCTCTCCCTTTTCCCCCCTTTCATGTATTTCCTCTCGGCCCGTCTCCGAGTGCGGAGCCTGGGCGCATCAGAAGGCTGAGCGGGGCGCCGAGTGCGGGCGAGGGCGCGAGCGGTGTAATGCGGGCGCGGTTTATTAATATTTGTGATGTAGAGCGCGTCCGTGTGCAGTATGTATGAGCCGGTGCCGTCGCGGTGCCATGGAGGGCCGGACGAGCTCGTAAATTTCTTGCCTTCCTTTGTGCGGGGTCGTGGTGTTGCGGTGGCACTCGCTTCGCCTCGCCTGGCCTCGTTCGCCCTGCTTCCATTGCCTCATTCGCCGGGTCTCTTGCTGTCGTTGTTGTTGTTGTTGTTGTTTTCAAGAAGTTTAACGGTTTATTCCTGGTTGACTTTCATGATTGTTAGTATTGTTTTCTATTTCGTTTGTCTTGGGTATGTGGAGACTTATTACTAATCTGTTTTCTTTCTTTCTTTTCAGGTGAGTTGTGGTGCCACGGAAGTGCAATTGTGGAAACCGGTGATCGTAACGTAAGTGTTATATGGCTGGAAAGGAGGGTCATGCTGCGCGCAGGTGTCATGCACGGGGTAAACATGCATGTTTCGTGTCATGCCGCCGTATGGTAATTTCCCAGTGGGAACGAGTGATATTACATGGAGTTTATGTTGCAAAGCGTTGGACTCTTGCAGTATTGCGCAAAGGGAAGGGGTTCGGTTGGTTTCCATTTTTTTTCTTCCAGTTTACATTAAACGTAATCGAGCCACTTAATTTTTGATTAGTCATCGCCACTGCGTCGAAGAGTCTCATGCAAGTGAAAATCATTGCAAGGATTCTCACGCTACGACCTCCTTGCCTCCTGATCTCTCGTTCGTGGCCTCTTGGCCACCGCCCTTCGCTGCTGTCCATTGCTTACTGTCTGCTTCTAGATCTTCCGTATGTATTGTTCCTTTCTCTGCACTCCCTCTTACCTTTGTGCATTGCATCTTAGTCATTTAGTATTCCTTTTTGTCACAGGCCCTGTTTTGCCCTCTCTCGTGTCCACTCTTTCAAACCCTTGTATCTTTGGCCAGGTTCCCTCTCCTTTGCCCACCGTCCCCTGCCCACCCTCCTACCTGAGACTCTCCCTGCACTCTCCCCTTCTGGGGACCTTTGCCCGGAATCCCTGGTCTGTTCTCCCACAGCCATGGATGCTACACACCTTCCCATACCCATCTTTCCTTGCCTACTCTTTCCTGCTGACCCCCAGTCTCTCCCCCCCCTCCCCGCGCTCATGTATCCTCGCCCACCTTCCCACGCCCATCATTCCTTTTCCATCGTGCCTTGCCCATCGCCCCTTGCCCATCGCCCCTTGCCCGCCGTCCCTTGCCCACCGTCTTTCGCCCACCCAAGGCAGGAGCCGAGCGAGCCGCGGCCTTATGTGCTCTCCCTCTGTGTTGTTTACCCTGGGGCTCCGCTCGCCGCCCGCCGCTGATCCAGGCCGATCGTGTCCGGGCGCTCCTAATGCGTCCGCTTCCTTCCCCCGGGGCGCCGTGCACTCCCTGATCTTTCTGCCTTCGCTTCCGTGTACCGGCTCTCTTCCGTTCGTGGTTTTCCTCGTGCTTGTCTCTCTTTTCCATCTGTGTCCTTCGTCTTCTGTGTCTGTGTTTGCTTTTCTTTCATCTACTCATGCTTTTTTTCTGCGTTTCTGTGGCTGCTCCTCCTTCACCTTTTCCCTATCATCTCTCTTGTCACATCTATTTTGTTCTCCCTGTCCTCTTCTCCGAATCTCCCTTATTCCTATTTTCTTTCTTCCTTTCTCTCCCTCCACCATTTTTTTTTCTCATTTCTCCTTCGCCTTCCTCATCTCGGTTCCAATTTCCCCTCGTTTTGACGTTTCCTCCTTCCCCCTCCCCTCTCCTCCCCTCCTTCCTCCCCATTCTCCATATCCTCTCTTCCCCTTTTCATATCTCCCTTTCCTTCTTTCCGAATATCAGAAAGAAGGAAGAGAGATGAAGAAGGATAGAAGTACGGAGGATGAAAGGACAGGCGGACGGACGGTTAATGGTGGCAAAGAATTGGAGTAATTGACATAATGGAAGGAGCGTGGAAGCACGGGATGGAGGGGTGGGAGAGAGAGAGAGAGAGAGAGAGAGAGAGAGAGAGAGAGAGAGAGAGAGAGAGAGAGAGAGAGAGAGAGAGAGAGAGAGACAGAGGGAGAGGGAGAGGGAGTGTGTGAGAGAGAGGGAAGGGTGAATGAGTGAGTGAGTGAGTGAGTCTGGCGATGGAGCGGCCGAGAAGCGAGAGGAAAGAAAGATGGAAGGACGAATAGATAGCTAGTGTTGGAGTAATTGATGGAGAAGTGGGAAGGAGTTTGCGGAGGAGGGATTGACGGAAGTTATAAATGATGTGGGTGTGATATCGCAAGATAGATGGGGGGCGTCCAAAGATGGAATTTCATGTTTGATGTTGCGGAATGTAGAGTGATGAAGGGAAGGAGTTTAATTCGGGTGTGTTGGTGGAAAGCGGCGCCGGTTGATGCAGAAGGACCGTAAAGTAGGGAGCGGTGTCTGATTATGAAGGAGGGAATGATGGAGAGAATGCGCAAGAGCGAGAAGGGTAGATGATGGAACACATTCAATAGAGGAGGAAGAGAAGGAGAAGAGATAGAAACAGAATGAGAAATGGAAAGGAAAGGGAGTGGAGAAAGACGGGGGGGTGAAAAGAAAAGGAGAAGGCGAAGAAGAAGAAGATGGGAAGATAAGTCAGAAGGAAAATCAATGAAAATGGAAATGAAAAGAAAGAGGGAAAAGTGAAGTAGGGGGAGGAGAGGGGAGGGGAGCGAGAGCCGGCGGCAGAGGCGTAGGCGGAAAGGAGCCAGTCGATCCTCCGTTCTCTCCCACTCGAGGAAAAACGACGAGAGGCCTACGCGAGTCGCCTCGGCCTCCTCGTTAATTATTCATCCTTTTCACTCTTCGACCCTTCTCTCCTTCCTCCTCATCCTGTTCCTCGCGCTCCTCCTACTCCTCCTCCGCCGTTCCAGTCAGGTAACTGCTCACTCATCTATTTGTATTGGTCTTGCTTGGCGCTCGTCTTCCTGCCCCCCCCCCCCCCCTGGGTGCCGCTCCTTCCCCGTCTTTCTCCTCCTCCTATTTCTCCCTTTCTTTCTCATCTCTTCCTTCTTTTCCTACGTCGCCACCCTAAATCCTCCTCCTCCTCCTCCTTCTCCTCCTCCTCCTCCTCCTTCTCCTTCTCCTTCTCCTTCTCCTTCTCCTTCTCCTCCTCCTCCTCTCTCCTCTCTCCTCCCTCCTCCTCCTCCTCCTCCTCCTCCTCCTCCTCCTCCTCCTCCTCTCTCCTCCTCTCTCCTCTCCTCCTCCTCCTCCTCCTCCTCCTCCTCTCCTCCTCCTCCTCCTCCCCTCTCCTCCTCCTCCTCCTCTCCTCCTCCTCCTCCTCCTCTCCTCCTCCTCCTCCTCCTCCTCCTCCTCCTCCTCCTGCCCCCTCTCGCCCCGCAAGAGCATCCTCGATATCTTGGGTGGGTTGGTGGTGGGGGGGGGGACTGAATGAATGGCTCTTACTTTCGTATCAGATTTTCTGTTTTGTCTTGACTTGTTTTGTCATAGCAATAATAGATTTGGTTAATGTGCCGTAGTTAGAATGGTGGGCGTGTCATTATGCGTCTGGTGGTCTGTGAAGTGGTTGGTCGCCGGGGAGTGGTAGTCGTACATGAGTGGTAGTCGTACGTGAGTGGTAGTCGTACGTGAGTGGTAGTCGTACGTGAGTGGTTGTTCCGGGTAAGGTGGTCGGTGGGCGAGCGATTATGTCCCCGGGCGGTGATTAGTCAAGAGTCGTCAGCCTTCAGCCTTTCCCTCCCTTTGGAATTAATAAGCTCCCCCTCTCCCCATAGGATTCGTAATTCCCCTTCCCCTGTGTCCCTTTTGCCCCCCCCCCCTCTCTCTCTTTCTCTGTAACTCAACCCCTTTCTTCCTTTTCCACTGTTCCTTCCTCCTCTTCCCGTTTACCTCTCCCTCTCCCTCTCCTCTCCCTGCCCACTTCTTCCCACGTCCTTCCCACTGCCCTTCCCACTCCCCTCTCCACTCTCTTTCCCTCACCCTCACCTCTTCCCTTCCTTTCCCTCCCCCCATAGAGGCATTAGGTCCCCTCCCCCCACCCCACAGGCTGCGTTCCGTAGAGGACTGTGCTGTAGGCGCAGGTGACAAAAAAGAGAGAAAAAAGGGTGAAGGGCGAGGCATAGAAAGGGTGCCTTCAGCTGTGTTCAGGTTCCTTGATCTAGGCACTGGAGGCATCGCGGGTGTTTGTCGGGTAAACAGGATTTTAATTATGTCATTCGTGGGCGCGCCGGGAGGTTATCGATTTTCGGTTGGGAACGACCGTTTTTTTTAGGCCTGTAGGCTTAGTTTTGCGTTATTATTTATCGTTTGATTTGTATTCATGTGGTTGTATATTTTTTTTATTTTGGTGGTCGTGTGGATGACATTTTTTTTAGATATTAGTTCACTTTTTTATCTAGTGTCTGTCTTTTCTCAAGTGCGTATATTTGATTTTTTTCTGGAAAAGATATGTATTGCATTGTAAACATTTGTTAGGAATATATGTATGAGTCGATATATACATGTCCACACGTTCAAAATCTCCCAGCTGTTATTAAGCCATTATCCAACACCATTTGCAGAATGAATCCATTTTGGGTCACTTTTGCCTTGCCTCTTGTGCTTGAACTGGAGCCATTAATCTCGCGGCGACAGAGGGCGCTGAGGTGCCATTTCTAACGGCGGCACTGAAAAAGGGAAATGGAAATGATTTGGGTCTAGTCTGGTTCTTTCGTTTGTAATGTAACCCTCCCCCCCCTTCCTCCTCCTTTCTTTCTACTGTATTTTTTGGGATTTGAGGGAGGGGTATGGGGGGGGGGTGCATGAAGAGGTATATGTGGCACAATCCACACTCACTCCCTCCCCTTCCCTTCGAGCTCCCTCTTCCCTTTCCTTCCCCCTTAGGCTCTCCCCCCAAGATCCCTTTCCCTTCCCTTCCCTTCCCTTCCCCAAACTTCATGTTGGTGGGCGTGAAAGCTTTGGAAGAGGGGGTGGTATGAAAGCTTTGGGAGGGGGTGTAGAATACTCTTAGGTGAAGTATATCATGGAAGGAAAGTATACCTGAAGAGATACATTTGGCACACCAGCCTTCCCTCCCACCCCCTGCGCCATCTTCACGTTTGGAGGGAAGGAGGGAAGGAAGGGCAGGGGAGGGGAGGGATGAACTCGGCACCAGACTGCTTGGTGATAGCAAGGATCACGGGCAATACAGCTCGGATTTTCCTAGCGGCTTTCGCTATCCGATTTTAATGTGACAAATGTCGCTAAATCGCTCGCCCGGCACCGCGCTCCTCTCTTGTTTTCGATCGTCTTTTGTTTCCCGTTGTTCCTCGGTGCGCGGGAAGCGAAGGGATGTCGATATTCTTTCATTCGTCTCTCTCGGCTCTTCGGGATCTCCTGATATGCAGTCCACGGGTTTTTCTTTTTTCTTTTCTTTTCTTTTACCTTTTTTTCAATTTTTGTCGTTATTGTATTTTGGATCGATTGGAGTCATTCTCGCCATTCCTTTCTGTCTTTTTTTTTCGCATTTTATGGTTGTCCTTGTTGGTTGTTTTTGGTTGAAACATAATTGTTCTTTTGTTTTAGGCAGGTTCGAGTTTTCATCTCATTTATCTTGTGTTTTTTCGATGTTCTCTACACCTTTTCTATTGATTCCTTCCGTTACTTATCATCTCCCTCTCCCTCCCCCACAGTCACAGAGGATGAGGGTGAGTAAGGGTAATATTAAGAGTATGCGCGGGTGAGTGGCTGAGAGAGTGAGTCGGAGAAAGCTAAGGGAGAATGTTTGTGGGAGGGAGAGGAAAGAAAGATTGGCATTCCTCCGACATTATCGAGGTTCTTAGAAAGCGATGCCTTTAAATATTTCCCGGAACCACCGAGCCTCTTCACACCTTTTGTGGCCGCCTCCACCGTGGCACTGGCGCGGCGTGGAGTGCCACATGGCTCCCTGGGATCGTGGAGTGACGGAGGGAGAAGGAAGTGGAGAGGGAGGAAGAAGGTGGGAAGGAGGTGGAGGGGGAGACAGGAAGGGAGAGGGTTTGGGGAAGGGAAAGGGAAAATGAGGGGGAGGAGGAGGAGGGGAGTGGGAATGGGAGGAAAGGGTGGAAGGAGAGAGAGGGGAGAAAGCCAGAAAGGTAAAGGGATAAAAAGATAGAAGTGGATATAAAGAAAGAGGAAGTTAGATTGCTGGAGAGAGAGAACTAACGTAGTGGGAGAGAGTTCGAGTTACAGGTGTGGAGTGGCACTGTGAGCCTCCTCCCGGAGTGTCGGGCCATGCGAGTGGAGTGCCAGCGACACGAAGAGTCAAGTGCCGAATGCTCTCCCGCCACGAATGCACAATGGCGACGGTAGTTTGTGCTTTAAAGTGCGGCGAGATTTTTTGTTGTATTTCTCTTGTTTAGGGCCTTATGTTCGTGCGTGTTAGTGATGAGGTGAGACGAAATCGAGGTAAAAAAGGAGATAGTCCCCCACGTGAAATCACCAGTGAAGACAGGTGACACTGACAGGTTCCTCCCTCACCTCCAATAAAGCCACTGACACGCACACGCACGCACACGCTGAGATATAACTTCTCTACAAGGAGACGCACGCCAACGCAGACTTCGTAAGCGCTGGCCGGAGAGAAGGGCCGTCGCGCGCGGGACGAGGCGTTTATGCGGCTGTAAACGCATGGGGGGAGGGGAGGAGATTGCTCCCGACGCGCTGTGTTTATGTCTCATTTCGAAAGGGGGGGGGGAAGAGGGGGAAGGAGAGTAGAGAGTTATGAGAGAGGAGATGGAATAGGAGAGGGGAGAGGAACGTCGAGCATGATACCACGTTTGATGCCGTGTTGTTGTAGGTGATGATGGCGCGCGGGCGGGAGGTTGCGAGGAACAAGGGGCGCCGCCGGGAACAAAGTG
>NC_051388.1:41853308-41855808 GCF_015228065.2 Penaeus monodon | reverse complement strand
GTTCCCCAGTGGTTTTCTGGATGGTGTTTTGTGGTGGGGTGTGTGTTGGTGTGTTTTGTGTGTGGTTGTGGTGTGTGTGTGGTGTGTTTTGTGTGTTTTTGGTGTGTTGTTCCCCTTTTCTTTCTTTTTCTTTTTCTTTCTCTTCTTTTCTCTCTCTCTCTTTCTCTCTCTCCGTTTCTTCTCTCTCTTCTCCTTTTCCTCTCTCTCTCTCTCTCTCTCTCTTCTCTCTCTCTCTCTCCTCCTCTCTTCTCTCCTCTTTTTTTCTTCTCTTTCTCTTTTCTCCCTCTTTTCCCTCTCTTTCCCCCTTTTTTTTTTTTTCTCCCCTTCTCCTTCTTATTTTTCTCCCTTTTTCCCCCTCCCTCTTTCCTTTTCTTTTTTCTCTCACTCATTTCCCCTTTTTCCCCCATTTCCTTTTCCCCCACACTGCGACGGGGAGAACGGGAGGGGAAGTAAAACGTTTTTGGTGTTCGTCGACGGTGCTCGGGGCGGGGGGTTGGATGGGGTCACCGTCTCTTTCTTCCTTTTTATAAGTTTTTGTTATTATCAACACTACGTCTTCATTTTCCATCACCATAATGACGGCATACCTTTCATTACCCTTACCATCTCATCATTCATCATCTCAAAATTTTTATCAAAACCCTCATCGCCTTGACATCAATAATCCTCGTTGACTTTTTGTATTGCCGGTTTTTTTCCCTTTTCCCTTTTTTTGCAGCGCGTTATAAAAATAACGATGGCTGAATGGTCAAATGAGTTTAATTGCGGCCGAAAAGGACATTTCTTTTGTTTTTATACTCAGCTGTGCCATCCGTGCAGCTGGTGTGCGCGTGCGTATGGTCTCAGTGAGGGGTGGGCGTAGGGTGGTAGTGGGCTGGATGGTTGTATGTCTGTGGAGAGTGCAGGGGGGTGGGGGTTAGCAGCGGGAAAGGGGAGATGGGGGCTCGCTACTCCTGCCGGGGGAGGGTATCGAGTGGCTTGAACCAGCTTTCTCCCGCCGGATTCCTCGCGCGCCTCCATCGGCAGTGTGGATGTGGCGGAGGAGGGGAGGAGGAGGCGGGAGGAGGCGGGGGACTGCGATGGGGCTCGGGTCGGCCGCGTTCGGGAGCGCTCCCTCGGCCCCTTTCCTCCCGTGCCTCCGCTTGGCTCTTGGTGTTCGTGGTGTTAGTCTCAGTTTATTGTTGATTATATTTCTTAAATTACTTTGTATTTATCATCATCATCATCATCATTATCATCATCATCATCATCATCATCATCATCATCATCATCATTCATCATCTTTCATCATCTCATCACATCATCATCATCATCTTTATTATCATTTTTATGTTGTTATTGTTGTTGTTGTTTGTTTTATCTGTGTTTTTGTTGGGGTTTTGTGTGTTTTGGGGGTGGGTGTTGTGTGGTGGGTGTTGTGTGTGTGTGTGGTGGTGTGTGTGTGTTGAGATCGTGTATATATATATATTATATATTATATATATATATATATAATAATATATTTTATATATATAATATTATATATTATATATATAATAAAATATAATATGTAAAAAATAGATGTGTGTCTGTGTCTGTGTGGACATATCTGTGTATATATGAAATATATATATATATATATATATATATATATAATATTTTATATATATATATATGTGTGTGTGTGTGTGTGTGTGTGTGTGTGTTGTGTGTGTGTGTGTGTGTGTGTGTGTTGTGTGTGTGTGTGGGTGTGCGTGCGCGCATTTACATTTACGCCATATCTGCAGTATATAACTACCTCTCTGGCTCTCACTCTCCTCTCCCCTATTTCCTGTCTCGCTCTCTCTTCGCCAGGTGAAGTGGCCCGAGGAATCGACACAACACTTCAAAAAGAGAGGCTTCGGCAGAGGTCTCGTAAGGGGGAGGGGGGTAGAGAAAGAAGGGGGTAGGGGAAGGTAAAGGGAGTTGGGGGATATGACATGGATGGGGGAGGGGGAAGGTCGGGGCGGAGGGGTAGGAGGGGTAGGTGGGGGTGGGAGGGGAGAGGATACTGCGACGGTGTCTGAGATCGGAGCTACTCCACCTGGCCGCTACTTTCACTTGTCACCGGCGACCTCTCTCGGAGCAACCCCTTTTTATGCGTTTTTTTTAGTTGTGTTTGTTCTTGTACGGGGCCTTGCTCTCGTTCTAGCTCTTGTTTTTGGTTCTTTGTTTTTCGTCGTCTCATTATTAGTTTTCAAGTATGGTGTTCTCTCCCGTCTCCGCCCGTTGCAATTTGCTTTTTTTTTATTTTAGATATTTTTTATGGGTATCTTTATTTTCTTTGGTTTTAGTTGTTAATATCTGATCGAAGTTCAGCTGTTACAAAAAAATTGGCGAAGGAATTTTCAGGGTGTGGTCTTTAAGGGAGTAAAAAGGGGGGAAATTTTACATATTTACTTTTTTTTGACTCATTTCCCTTTTTTAAAAATTTTACGTTAAATGGGGAACACCGCCGGTTTAGGGAAAAAACCAGGTGACA
>NC_051388.1:41821465-41838965 GCF_015228065.2 Penaeus monodon | reverse complement strand
AGATTGTATTCACTATTTATCCGCCCCCCCCTCCCCACCTTCATCCCAAAGTCTGGAGAAGCTTCTAAAGAACTCCCTTTTACACGATCCTAAAGGCTTTCTCCCGTGTGTGATGTAAGCCATACAGTGCGGATGCAGCATTTCGACGTAAGGGCTACGTAATTCGCTTAGATCTTGGACTTTAGGTTATTGCTTGCTTGATTAATTCGTTTTTTTTTTGCTTTATTTGGTTGTTTCCATGCACTGAACGTGCTTCCTCGGATTCCCACGTTTTGTTCATGGAATTGCCAGCTATGCGGCGTCCTCTTTTCGTTTGTGATTTTTCTTACGGTCTATCTGGCCTGCATCCTGATGAATGGCCGAGTCCGAGTGTGGCGCCCCTACTTTGTTTGATGGCTGGATCAGGCGAATACGCGGCGTGCTTCTCTCGTAAGTTTTTACGACATGCTGGAGCCGAGCCAGATCTGCCGAGGCAGTCTCTCGATTCGTGCGATGCGCATGGGGTCTGCACCGAGGCGGGGCGCCTAGCTTGATTGCAGGCACGGCGACGGTCGGAGGTTACACGGGCGTGCCTCCAGTGTGGGATGCGGCTGGCCAGTGCCACGCTGACGTATGGTTATGACTCCCGCGGGACCGCACCGTTGCTCGCGGCCTCACCAGAGCGCGAGGCCCCGTCCACCTAGGGATTGGCTAGCCCCTGCACCTACCGAGTCTGGCATGGATTCGGCTTCTCATCTCACCTCTCTATCTCTATCGCTCCTCTCGACCTCTCTCTCCGCCTCACCTCGTCCCTCTCTCCGAGCTACTCTCTCCTCTCCTCCCTCCTATTTATCTCTTCTCTCTTCTCTATCTCTTCTCCCTCTTCTCTATCTCTTCTCTATCTCTTCTCTCACCTCTCCTCTCCTCTCCTCTCTCTCTCTTCTCTCTCTCTTCTCTCCTCTCTCTTCCTGCCCTCCTCCCTCCCTCCTCCCCTCTCCCCTCCCTCTTCCCTTCTTCTCCTCTCTTCCTCCTTCCCTCCTCTCGTCTGCCACTGCCTCCCTCCCCCTCCCCCTCCCTTCTTCCCTTCTCCCCTTCTTCCCTCCTTCCCTCCCTAAGCCCCCTTTCCATCTCAATTAGTTAGATACGTAAAGAACATGAGGAATTAAAGAGTGAAAATCGTAAAAGACGGGGATTGATGAGCAGACGAAAGTTGGGCGAAGAACGATTAGCAAAGAGAGGAGGAAGAGCAAGACACAGGAGGAAAAGCTTCGACGAAATAGTGGACAGTGGAAACAACAATGGGGAAAATGGGCGAATAAAATCGCAAATGGACCATGCGAAGAGAAAATGAGTAGGAAAAAAGGGAGAACGGGATAGTAAATGAAATCGGGAAAAAAATAGATATAAAAGAGAAAATGGGAAGGATAAAACAGAGAAAACGGAATAGGATATGAAAGTGTGAATTAGAATATGAGAATGAAAAAAAAAAGAAAACGGATAGAATTAACCAGAAAAAAGGGGTGGAAAAAGTATTTAAAAAAAGAGTTAAAAATCATCAATAGGGAAAGTCTCGGAGGATCTGAGAGGAGAGTGTTTTAAGAGAAGTCGGAATGGAAGCAAAGAATGACGTTTGCCGAAGGGATGTAGGAAGAGGAGCGCAAGGGAAAATGTATGATAAGTGAAGAAGAAAAACAAGAGGTGAAAGAAAAGCGAAGACTGAGTGGAGGAGAGAAAGAGAGAAAGGCGGCTGGCTGGAGGAGAGAGCGAAAGAGATGATGTGGGGGAAGGAAAACAGGAGGACCAGGAAGAGAAAGGAGACGGGAGAGAGAAGGGGCTTTGGGAAGGAGGAAAGAAAAAGAAGGAGTTGGGCACTGCGAGATAAAAAGGGAGAAGAAGGCAGAAGGACAGAAATAGGAGAGAGAGAAAAAAAGTATCGAAGACAGAGAGAATGGATATGGAGAGAGACAAGGGAGAGGGAGACTGCTCAAAGAGGAGAGAAAGAAAGAAGGAAAGAAGAAAGACCGAGAGAGAGAGAGGAGAGAGGGAGGAGAGGAAAGGGAGGGGGGCCGAGAAATGAATTTTGAAGAGTCGGGGGCGGTTTTACTATGTCGACCACGGAGTCAGACGCTACTGTGGGTGCAGGAGCTTTAAAGGGCTCGACCAGAACCGCGCTGCGCCCTTCCTCCTTACGCTGTGGAAGGGGGGAGGGGTAGGAGGAGGAAGAGGAGAAAGAGAAGAAGTAAAAGACGGAGAGAAAAAGGAAGAGAAAGAGGAGACCTAAAAAGAGGAGGAGGAGATAAAGAAGAAGAACAAAGAGAGAGAGGGAGAGGGAGAGAGAGAGAGAGAGAGAGAGAGAGAGAGAGAGAGAGAGAGAGAGAGAGAGAGAGAGAGAGAGAGAGAGAGAGGGACGACGACGACGACGACGACGACGACGACGACGACGAGGGAGAAGAGGGATAGGAAGAGGAGGAAGAGAAGAGAGAGAAAGAGAGGAGGACGAGGAGGCCGCCTATCACGGCCTCTGATGATGCATTAGGGCATCAGCTCGGGAATATATTAGGCGACGTGTAACGCAGCGTAGCCTCTCATCTGTACGCCTCCGGGCCTTCTCCCCCCTCCCCCTGATTTCTCCTTCGCCTCCTCTCTCGTAACCCCATCACTTCCCCCCTCCTCATTTACCTCCGTCCTCTTTCCTGTCTTTACTTACCCCTCTTCTTTACCCTTCCCTTGCCCTTCGTTCTTGGTCTTCTCTTAACCATGTCCCTTATCCCTCTTCTTTAGCCTTCTTCCTTACCTTCCCCTTATCTGTTTCCCTGCCCCACTGCCTCGTCCCCCCCCCCCCTCCTTGGCTCTCTCCACTGCCTCGTCCCTCCCCCCCCCCCTCCTTCCCCCTCCTTTTTCCCATCCCTTCGTTGCCCTTTTTTTCCCCCCATCCCCTTCCCTTCCCCCCTCTCTCCCCCACCGTTCCTCCTCCCTCCCCCCCCCCTCCTTCCCCCTCCTCCATCCCGTCTCGTGCTCTGCCCTCTCTCCTTTCCCCTTTCCTCCCTGTCTCATTAGCGCCCTTTTTCTCGCCCCTCGTGAGCCTCCCTTCTCTCATGTCTTCTTTGTTTCTCGTTTTTGTCATCCCACGCATCTCCCTCCCCTAGTTATCACCCCATTGCTTCCTGCGATTTACCTCTTACCCCGTACCATTCTTTTCTCTTCACATCCACTTTCTGTGCCTCTTACTCCCTTATCTTGCTTTCTCCCCTCTCCTCCGTTTCGTTGTCATTAAAATCATCGTCATTACCAACATCACTGCCGTTATGATTATGATTGTCATAAGTAACTATTACGCTGATTCTCTTCCTCTTTCTCCTCGTCCCCTCCTTCCCCCTTCCTCCTCCTCCCCCTACATCTCTCTTCTGCTACATCTCTCTTCCCCACGTTCCCCTCCTCCCCTCTCTCTCTCTCCCTCATCCCTTCATCCCTCTTTCATCTCCCCCCCCCCCCTCCCTGCCTTCCCGACGCATTGCCTGGCGGCCCCGACCACCGTGTGTCCCGCCGCGAGTGTCCGCTGGCCTGTTGTCGGGAATGAGATCCGAGTGAAATAGCGCCACTTTTATGAGGCACATGAGGCTTGCATAACCCTCTTTCCTCAGCCGTAAGGGATGGGGGGGGTGGAGGGTTATGAGGCCGGGCATTGTGGTTGGTTTGGTTGGTTTGGTTTCGGCGGATTGGGTTGATTGGCGATTGATTGGGCCCTATTGGTCTCCGGGGCTCGTTTTGAATGGGCTTCTCTCTGTATCTCGTTTGTCGGCTCGCTCTCTGTCGTTCTGTCTGTCTTGTCTCTCACTCTCTCTCTCTCTCTCTCTCTCTCTCTCTCTCTCTCTCTCTCTCTCTCTCTCTCTCTCTCTTTATCTATCTATCTTTGCCTTTCTCTTTCCATTTTCTATTCACTTCTTCCCTCTTTCTTTCTCTTCCTGTCTGTCTCTTCCTTTTCCTCTTCCTCGTCTTCCTCCTCCGTCTCCTTCTCCTCCTGCTCTTTCTCCTTCTCCTTCTCCTCCATCTTCTTCTTCAGCCTCGGTCCCCCTTCTCCATCCTTCCTTCCATTCTCTCCCGTTCTCCTCTCCTCCCATTCTTTCACCGCCGCCACTCTCGCCTCCCGTTCTAGACCCAGTTTTATTTGTCCATGCGCCATCTACTGTAGTAATTCAACGTTATAATTCTATCATAATTCATCGTAAACCTTGGAACGCCCCCCCCCCTCTCTCTCTCACCTTTCTCCTCTCTCCTCTCTCCTCTCTCTCTCCTCTCTCTCCCTCTCTCTCTCTCTCTCTCTCTCTCTCTCTCTCTCTCTCTCTCTCTCTCTCTCCTCTCCTCTCTCTCTCTCTCTCCTCTCTCTCTTCTCTTCTCTTCTCTTCTCTTTCTTCTCTTCTCGTCTCTCTCTTCTCTTCTCTTCTCTTCTCTCTCCTCTCTCCTCCCCCTCGCTCTCCCCTCTCTCTCCTCTCTCTCTCCTCTCTTCTCTCTCTCTCTCTTTTCTCTCTCTCCTCTCTCTCTCCCTCTCTCTCTCTCTCACTCTCTCTCTCTCTCTCTCGCTCTCTCTCTCCTCTCATCTCTCTCTCTCTCTCTCTCTCTCTCCTCGCTCTCTCTCTCTCTCTCATCTCCTCTCCTCTCTCTCTCTCCTCTTTTATATATATAGTATATATAATATAGTATATATATATATATATATTATATGTATGTATATATATATTTATTTATTTATTCATTTATTTATCTATCTATCTATCTATTTCCCCTTCTGTTTCTCTTTCCCTTTCTTTCCTTTCCTTTCCTTTCCTTTCCCTTCCCTTCCCTTTCCTTCCCTTCCCTTCCTTTCCTTTCCCTTCCTTTCCCTTCCTTTCCTTTCCTTTCCTTTCCTCTCCTCTCCTCTCCTCCCTCTCCCTCCTCCCTCCCTCCCTCCCTCCCTCCCTCCCTCCCTCCCTCCCTCCCTCCCTCCCTCTCCCTCCCTCCCTCCCTCCCCCTCCCTTTGCGGCTGCGGGCTTCATCCCAAGCAGCCGCCCGAGAGCGCCCTCCTCGACCCCGCGCGCGCCCGCTCTCAGTCTCGCAGCGACATGGCCATCGCGGGAATCCTTGCGTACAGGATTTCCGTCCGTTGCGCAGTTCTGAGGCTAACCGGTGCTTTAAATCCCACGGGAGGGTTGGGGGTTAGGAGGCGATGGGAGGGGGTGGGTAGGGGGAGTTGAGGTGGGGAGGAAATAGGTTGAATAGGGGGGAGGATGGGTAGGGCAAGAGGAAAGGGAGGAGTATAGGGGAGGAAATAGATGAGGATTAGCGGAGGAGTTGCATCCAAATAGGCTGTATTGAAAAGGCCGAAGGGAGGGGAGGGAGCGGAGGGAGACAGGTAGAGAGGGAGAGCAGGTAAGGGGAAAGATAGAAGTGGTGGGGGCGGAAAGAGGTGCTTTAGGGGGAGAGGAGGTGGCACTAAAGGGGGGCGGGTGGGTAGGGGGAAGAGATTCGGAGGGGTGGAGGGGGAGGTGGCTCTGGCCGGAGATTGTGGCGTCGCCATTTTCAGGTGAGCAGGGACATTGAGGCTCAGGTCCTGCGCTCTCTTTGATGGGCTGCGAGGACGGACGCGCGATCGGGAGGGGACGGGGGGGGGGGCGTATTTTGTGATTGGTTTGACGACGTGTTTTAATGTGTGATTGGCATGTGCTGCGCTTTGAAGGGTTTGGTTAATTTTTATAGGTTTGGCGATTTTGTTTGTTAGTATTTTTCTTTGGCGCGTGTATGCGAGCCTCGTGTGCGTTTTCTAGATTTACTATTTTACATCATCATCATTATTATTATTCTCATTATCACTGTTGTTATTGTTGTTAACAGCATAATTTAGTTCTTTTTGATATAGTGACTTTTCCCACCCTCTCCCTCTCCCTCGCCCTACTTCCTTTATTTATCAACGTATTTATGTATTTCGTCCCAGCGTAAAATCCATTACCATCGGGGGAACAAAACCGTGTCGCGTGGGAGTGGAATTTCTGGAAATTGTTTTATAGCGGCGTGAGAGGTGTCATGCACGGGGAGAGATGTCATGCACGGGTGACGAGGGATCTATTTCGCCTCATGACCGGGCTGGTGTGAGGGAGGGGGGGGGAGGGGGGGAGGGGGGAGGGGTGGGTGGTAAGTGGCAGGATGGCAGGCTCAGTCGTGTCCGTGTGTGTCTTATCTGTTGGTGGGGCTGTCCGTCCCTTGCCTGTTTCTATTAGTCTTGTCTTCGTCATAACCTCTGCGTGTGGTTGTGTATCGCTCTCTCTCTCTCTCTCCTCTCTCTCTCTCTCTCCTCTTCTCTCTCTCATTCTCTTCTCCTCTCTCTCTCTCTTTCTCTCTCTCATCTTCTCTCTCCTCTTCTCGTCTCTCTCTCGGTCCTCCTCTCTCGCTCCTCTCTCCTCTCTCCCGTCCCTCTTTCATTCCTCTGTGCTCATTCTCTTTCTCTTTTTCATGGTCAATATTTGGATCCTGTGATGATGATAGTAGGAGTAATAATAATTATTATAATAGTAATGACGATAACAATAGCAATAGTAGTAGTTGTAACAATGGTGATAATAATGATAGTAATTTTGATGGTAATGATAATGATAATAATAATGAGCATAATACTACTACTACTAATAGCAGTAATAATAATAATAATAATAATAATAATAATAATAATAATAATAATAATGATTGGAGTAATAGTAAATGTAATGATGATAATAGTAATAATGATAATAATTATTATAGTAATAATGATGATGATGTTGATGGTGATAAAATAGAAAAAGTAAGGAAAAATGATAACACAATATACAATTCAGAATCATAAGAAATATGAAAAGTAATAATAATAACGATAGCGCAAATCACGAAACCTTGAGACACGTTTGACGACCAATAGCAAGCATCGGACGCGAGAGGAGTGGAAAGAGTGACTCGCTCGCAATGGCTTTCGGAGGCAGTTTCGCGGCGCGGCTTCCGGTAAGTGCTCGCGGCCGTTAGGCGGGAGACAAAAGCGACGTAAGATGACGATAGATGGAGGGAGAGAGGGAGAGAGGGTGGTGGAGGGGAGGGGAGGGTGAAGGAGAGGGAGAGGAAGAACGAAGGGGAGAGGGAGGGAGTGTGAAGGTTAGGGAGAGGAGGAAGTAAAGGTAGAGGGAGGGAGTGTTGAAGGAGAGGGAGAGGGAGGGAGTGTGAAGGAGAGGGAGGGGGAGGGAGTGTGGAGGAGAGGGAGAGGGAAAGGGAGGAAGAGGTAGTAGCGGGATTTGGAAGGGGAGGTTTAAGGAAGGGTAGAGGGAGGGGGAGGGGGAGGAAGGAGTAGCGGGATTTAGAGGGGGAGGTCTAAGGAAGAGGAGGAGGGAATAGGGAATGAAAGAGAAATAGAAAGAAAGAGGGAGAGGGAAAGAGGAGGGGAGTGAGACGAAAGAGGAGGAGGAGAAGAAGGAGGTTGAAAATCTAAATGAAGATGCAGAAGTAGGGCAAGAGAGCAACTCGCGTCTTCGCTTTACCCCTTTTGCCTCTCACCCCATCCGTCTCGCGATAAAGCCCCGGTAAGCGGACAAATAGACCCGTAACTCCCGGTCGGAAAGCGCAGTCGGGTCTCGAGGTTGTTTGGCCGGATATTTAGGTCGAGGGGAAGGAGGGGGAAGGGTGTGTGGGGAGGTGGAAGGGGTGGGGTACGAGGGAAGGAGGGGAAAGGGTGTGTGCTCGAAGGGGAGGGGATGGGGGTAGGAGGTGTAAAGGGGAGAGGGATGGGAGTGGGTGTGCGAGGGGAAGGAGGGGGATGGGGTGGGAGGTGCAAAGGGGAGGAGGAGATAGAGGGGAAAGGTGGAAGAGGTGCGAAAGGGAGGATGGGGTAGGGGAGTTGAGTCGGGATTGCGAGGGGAAAGGTAAACAGTTCCATACGCCGGAATGGGGGAAGGGGGAATGCTGGAAATTGTGGAGAGGGGAGGGGGGGAGACACGGTTTGAGGGGAGGAAGAAATGATAAAAGTCAAAGTCAAAGTCAAAACACTTTATTCCATTAAATTACAATGGTTATTCTTTACATAAATGCATTTATATTTACATCTGTGTATTTAATAGGAGAGAGGAAGTTTAAGAAGAAGGCAAAGGAAATACGGTGCGACGGAGGAGAAACAAGAAATGGGAAAAGAAGTGGGAAAATGCACGGCAGAGGGAAGGAAAAGGAAAAGGAAAAGGGAAGTGCTGAGGAGAAAAAGGAAAATGAGTGTGGAAGAGGGTGCGGGAATGGGGCGGGGGAAGTGTTCCTCGTGCTTCCGGAAACTGCCTCGTGCGGCTGCGGAGTGCCACAAAGTGCCTCCGGTGTAACGCTGTCAAGCACGCCCGTGTAAGATAACCGAAATGTCATGACTTGATAAGACTCCCCCACCCTTCTCTCTCTCTCTCTCTCTCTCTCTCTCTCTCTCTCTCTCTCTCTCTCTCTCTCTCTCTCTCCCTCTCCTCTCCTCCCCTCCCCTCCCCCCCTCTTCCCTCCTCTCCCTCCCTCTCCCTCTCCTCTCCCCCTCCTCCCCTCCCTCCCTCTCTCCCTCCTCTCTCTCTCTCTCTACTCTCTCCCTCTCTCTCTCTCTCTCTCTCTCTCTCTCTCTCTCTCTCTTCTCTCTCCTCTCTCTCTCTCTCCCTCTCCCTCTCCCTCTCTCTCTCCTCTCCTCTCTTCCTCTCCTTCCTCCCTTCTCCCTCCCCCTCCCCTCCTCCCTCTCCTCTCCCTCTCCTCCCTCCCCCCTCTCCTCCTCCTCTCCTCCTCCTCCTCTCCCTCTCCTCTCCCCCTCCCCTCCTCCTCCCTCTCCTCTCCTCCCTCCCTCCTCCTTCCCCTCCCTCCTCCTCTCCCTCCCTCCCTCCCCTCCCCTCCTTTCTCCTCTTCTCCCCCCTCCCTCCTCCTCCCCCTCCCCCTGCTTCTCCTCCTCCTCCTCCTCCTTCTTCTTCTCCACCTGCTCCTCCTCCTCCTCCTCCTCCTCCTCCTCCTCCTCCTCCTCCTCCTCCTCCTCCTCCTCCTCCTCCTCCTCCTCCTCCTCCCACCCCCCACCTGCTCCCCCTCCCACCCCAACGCTTTCTTGTGCTTGGAGGATTTCTCCCTCTCATGGCCGGGCAGATTGGAAGGCGCTCTGGGGCTGCCTCCTCGCCACTGCCCAACGAAGCCTCTCTTGCAGAGGTTAATAAGTTCTGTTGTTTTTTCTTATGGTTTTTCTTATTATTACAGTTAATGTTGTTATTAATGTTATTATTTTTTATTACTAGTACAATAGCAACTACTACTACTACTACTACTACTACTACTACTACTACTACTACTACTACTACTACTATTACTGTTACTATTAGTGTTCTCTCTCCTCTTCCTCATGTTAGTCGACGTCGTCATCCTTCTCCAACTCCTGTGCTCCTCCTTCCTCACCTCCTCGCCCCCTTCTCCTTCTGCTCCTCTTCCCCTCTTCCCTCCCTTATGCTTCTTCTGAATAATAATTAATTCTGTGAGAGAAAGCCCTTGAGATGGGAATTCTAGCTTGTGGTTATTTTTTTTAGCTCTGGATATAAAATTACTACGATAAAAAGAGCCGTATAGACTCAAGATAAAAAGCTTTGGTAAGGAAATAAAATGAAAAGGAGGAAATGTATATACACATATGCTTGCATATATGCATGAACAATTACATGCGCGCGCGCGCGCCACACACACACACACACACACACACACACACACACACACACACACACACACACACACACACACACACACACACACACACACACACACACGCGCGCGCGCCGCGCGTATACTTATACATGCGCAAGAAGAAGAAAAAAAACCCTGAAAGCCTTAGGAAAGAGCGCGAACAAAGCAAAAATCCGAAAAGCATGCATGATAATGAAGCGAAAGGAGCCATTAGCATCCACTGGCGCAAGAGCCGGACACGATCTCCCATCTGCGCCAATTTTAGTCGCCAGCGTTATCTCCGCCAGCGTCAGATCCTCTCTGCGTCATGCTCACTACGTCGTTTTCGTGATGAAGATGATGCAGAAGTAGAGGAGGAGGAGGAAGAAGGAGGAGGAGGAGGAGGAGGAGGAGGAGGAGGAGGAGGAGGAGGAGGGAGGAGGAGGAGGAGGAGAAGAAGAAGAAGAAGAAGGAGAGAAGAAGGAAGAAGAGAAGAGAGAGGGAAAGGAGGAGAAGGAGAGGAGAAGGAGAAGAGAAGAGAAGAAGAAGAAGAAGAGGATGAAGAAGAAGAAGAGGATGAAGAAGAAGAAGAGGATGAAGAAGAAGAAGAGGATGAAGAA
Organism: Penaeus monodon; assembly: GCF_015228065.2. Lineage (NCBI taxonomy): Eukaryota > Metazoa > Arthropoda > Malacostraca > Decapoda > Penaeidae > Penaeus > Penaeus monodon. The sequence goes on along the minus strand of NC_051388.1, from coordinate 41,828,676 downwards.
GAAGAAGAGGAGGAGAGGAGGAGGAGGAGATTAAAATGTTGTCTTTTTTGGTTTCTTTTTCTTTTATTCTTTGTTTTCGATTTTTCAATTCTTCGTTTATTTTCTTCGCTGTTCGTACTGCGTGCACAGTCAGCTGTACAACAATTAAGTATGGATGTATTACATTTATTGAGAATAAAGGTCACTCTAACGAACATAAAATACATCGCAAGTAAGCAAGAGAAAAAAAGCAAATATACACTATTTTGACGTTGTATTTATTCATCATTTGCAACAGCGAGATTTATCCCGCACAGCAATTACGTTCGAGTGCAAGACGGATTTATGGTACAAGCTGATTAATGGCGCGTTTGCATATCAATACACAAAGTCAACTTTATGGTGAAGGTCGTTTTTTTTTGTATGTGTGTGCGTCTGTGTTTTTATGTAACAAACAAACGCCGGGTTTTGTGAGGGTCAGTGTCATTAATTAAGTCATTTAGTGATCCCGCACACAGCTGTCTTGCTTGCTGACGTCACGCTTCGAATTGGCGCGTTTTTTGTCCTTTGCTCATTTTCGCTTTTTGTTTAGACCTTTTTTCTTTGCTACTTTGTATTCTATATTATTTTTGGATTTTTTTGTTGTTTTTTATCTTCGTTCTTTGGGTCTTCCTTTGTTTCTTTACTTTTTTTTTTTCTTTGTGTAAAGATTTTTATACTTATTGTCTCCTGGTTTCTCCTTACGTCTTGTGAGTCACTGGCAGATTATAATTAGCATTACACGTTTTGTGTTGGAGGCGCGATGATATTAGGTTTGGTTTGTTCAGTCCTTGTTCGTTTATTCATTTATTTATTTATTCATTTATTTATTGGGTAATGAGTAATGGCGTGCGTTCGTTTTCTTCTCTCCGATGGCGGCTCCTCATTGTTTTTTTTTGTTTGTTTGTTTGAACGTGTAGCTATCCAGTGATTTTTTTATTTGTTTTGTGATGTTCTTGGTGGTTATTATGATATTATTATTTTTTTTTATTATTATTATTTTTTTGTCCTTATTCGATAATACTTTTTTTCCTCTTCTCTTGTTGCTGCTGCTTTCATGGCTTCTTCTTGCCTTCCCTTCCTTATCCTCGTTCTTCTGTTCTGTTATTCTTTTCGATTGCCTCCTCTTTTTTCATCTCCTACCCTCTTATTCCCCCCCTCCTTCCCCCCCCATTTCCATCTCTTTTTTCTCCTACCTTTCCTCTTTCCCTTCTATTCTTTCCTTTCCTTCATCTATTCTCTCTCTTTCATTCTTCCTCCCTTCCTTTCTTTCTTCTCCTCCTCCTTCCTCCTCCTCCTCCTCCTCCTCCTCCTCCTCCTCCTCCTCCTCCTCCTCCTCTTACTCTTCTTCCTCCTCATCCTCTTTCTCTTCCTCTTCCTCCTACCTTTTCCACCTTTTTCCTTTCGCGAAATTTCCGATCGGCGTGTCCAGGGCCTCGCGGGCTCTTCCTCGCTCAACTCGCCTCGCATTCCTGCAATGTTGCATCGTCACTCCACGCATTTCCCACGCTCTTGACTCAGCGGAGGGGAGGGGGAGAGGGAGGGGAGGGAAAAGGAGGGGAAAGGGGAGGGAAGGGTGAGGGGCGATGGGGGAGGGGAAGGGGGCGAAGGGAAATAGGGGGGAGGAGGGGAGGGTGCAGAGAGGAAAGGGAGTAGGGGTAGGGCAGATGGGAAAGAGGGGAGGGGAGGAGGTAATCGAATGGATGGGGGGGGGGGGCGAGGGTAGGAGCTCGTGCAGGGGGGAGGGGAGAGAGGGAAACGGAGGAGGCGCAAAGGACATTCCTTCCGGAGGGAATTTGTATCACTCCGGCGTCTCGGAGGAGGAGGAGGAGGAGAAAGAAGAAGAAAGAGGAGGAGGAGGAGAAAGAAGAAGAAAAGAGGAGGAGGAGAAAGAAGAAGAAATGAGGATGAGGAGGAGGAGGAAGAAGAAATGAGGAAGAGGAAGAGGGGGGAAAAGAGGGGGAAGAGGAGGGGAGAAAAGAGAAGGAAAAGGAAACTGAGAAAAAGGAGAGGGAGATGGAGGAGGAGCAGGAGAAAGAAGAAGAAGAAGAAAAGAAGAAGAAGAAGAAAAAGAAGAAGAAAAAGAAGAAAAGGGGGAAAAGGAGTTGTAAGAAATGAGGGAAATAGAGATGTTGTAGGAGGAAGAAAAAAAGAATTAATGGAGAACGAGGGAGAAGAGATGGAGAAGTCAAAAAAGGCAATATTAACTTTAATTGAGGCAAGAAGTGAAAGTTGTTATTAGGTGGTATTTCGAATAGCCTACTAGAGAGAGAGAGAGAGAGAGAGGGAGAGGGAGAGGGAGAGAGAGAGGGAGAGGGAGAGAGAAAGAGAGAGAGGGAGAGAGAGAGGGGGAGGAGAGGGGGAGAGGGGGAAAAGAGAGGGAGAGGGAGAGGGAGAAGGAGGAGAGAGAGAGAAAGAGAGAGGGGAGGGGAAAAAGAGAAAGGGAGAGGAGAGAGGGGGAAGAGAGGAGAGGGAGAGAGAGGGGGGGAGAGGAAAAAGAGAGGGAGAGGGGGGAGAGAAAAAGAGAGAGGGGGAGGGAGAGAGAAAAAAGAAGAGGGAGAGGAGAGAAAAGAGAGAGGGAGGGGGAGAGAAAGAGAGGAGGGGGAGAAAGCGAGAGGGGAGGGAGGGGAAAAAGGAGGGGGAGGGAGAGAGAAAAAGGGAGAGGGAGAGGGAAAAAGGAGAGGGAGAGGGGGAGAGAAAGAGAGAAGGGGGGGGAAAAGAGAAAGGGGAGAGGGAGAGGGGGAGAGAAGGTGGGGGAGAAGGAGAGACAGAGGGAGAGGAGGGGAAGAGAAGAAGAGGGGAGAGGGAGAGAGAGAGGAGGGGAGAGAGAGGGAAGGGAAAAAGAGAGAGGGGAGGGAAGAAAAGAAAAGGGGGGAAAGGGGGAGAGAAAAAGGGAGGGGAGAGGGGGAAGAAAGAGAGAGAGGGAAGGGAGGAGAGAGAGGGGAGAGGGGGAGAGAAAGAGAGAGAGGGGGAGGGGGAGAGAAAAAGAGGGAGAGGGAGAGGGAGGGAAAGGGGGAGAGAAAAGGGAGAGGGAGAGAGAGAGAGGAGGGGAAGGAGAGAAAAGAGAGGGGGGAGAGAGAGGGAGGGGGAGAGAGAGAGAGGGAGAAGGGGAGGGAGGGGGGGAGGAGGGAAGGGAGGAGAGGAGAGAGAGAGAGAGAGAGAGAGAGAGAGAGGAAGAGAGAGAGAGAGAGAGAGAAGGAGGAGAAAAAAGGAAAAAAGAGGGAGGGGGAAAGGAGGGGGGAAAAAGCGGGGGAGGAGGAAGAGGAGAGAGGAGAGGGGGAGAGAGGGAGAAAAAAAAGGGGGGGGAGAGGAGAGGGGAGGGAGGTTTGCCGGCCAGGGGGGGGGGCCACGCGGAGAAGCTGCTTCCTAGTTGTTTATTTTTTGTTGTTTTTTTGTTTGTTTGTTTGTTTAACATTTTTATTTATTCATGTATTTATTAATTTTTTTTTTATCTTTATTTATTTATTTATTTTTTTTTTTTTTTTGTGGTCAGCGGTATCATATTCAATATCCATATTGTAATGATAATTATTTATTGAATTTTCATTCTTATTTTTTTTGGGGCCCCGGGGGGGGGGGGGGGGGGGGGCGTGGATTCCTTTCTTCTCGTACTTTTTATGTTTCGTTTCTCTTCCTCCCTTCTGAGTCTAATCAAACTTCCTGTCGCTGTTTCACGTTTTTAGCTCTTTTTCCATTTTGGTTTTGGTTTTGGCGGTTTCTGGTTTCTTCGTCCTCGTGTTTTTTTTTTTTTTTCTTTCTTTCTTTTTTTTCTTTTTTTCTTTTTTAGTGTCGTATTGTCCAGTTTGTGTTTACATTTTATCCTCTTCCACTCGTTTCACTTCTTTGTCCTTTCGTCGACGTCTTCCTCTTCCTCTTACCTGTTCTCTTCCTCTTCATCTTCGTCTTCTTCATACCCTCCCCTCCCCCCCTCTTCCCCCTCCCTCCCCCCCCCCCCCCCCTCTCCCCCCTCTTCTTCTTTTCTTCCTCCCCCCCTCCCCCTCTTCCTCCTCCTCCCCCCCCCTCTCCTCTTCCTCCCTCCTCATCTTCCTCTCCTCCTCTTCCCTCCCTCCTCCTCCTCTCCTTCCTCCTCCTCCTCCTCCTCCTCCTCCTCCTCTCACTCCTACTCCTATTCCTGTTCTCTCTCCTCCTCTTCCTCCCCCTTCCCCCAATGCCTAAATCCCTCCTCTTCTTTCTTTGTTCTCCATAATTTGCCCTTATTTATTTATTTTTCACCGTTTTCACTCCAATTCTCCTCTTTTCACCCCCTTGTTCCTGTATATCCTTTTTCCCTCCTCCGAACTTCATTAGAATTCCCACGCCCCCACCCCCCATCCGACCCTCCTCTCTTCTCCCCTCCTCCTCTCCCCTACCCCCCATCACCCCCTCGTCAGCCACCTCCCACCTCTAACCTCCCCCACCCCCCATTCCTCTGCTTGAGGTGTGAGCGTCCCACGTCGTCACTTCCTTGTCATGCAGACTATGCCATGCACTCTCGGATGCATGGGAGAAGCGATAAAGAAATCTGGGCGTTGTATTCCCATTTATTGTGTGTTATTGTTTTTATTTCGTATTTTCAGGTTTTTTTTTTCTTTTTTTTCTTTTTTTGTGACGTAATTTCTGTTGTGTTTTGTTTTATTTGAAGGTGTATTACTGTTGGTGTTATGGCCGATAGCGGTTGCGTTGTTTGTTTTTATCCATGATATTGTTTGAGTGCGTGTTTTCTTGTCTGAGTGATGAACAGGATGATAACCACAGTGATAATTGTGATAGAGAGTTCAGCTTTGCCCCTTCCTCTCCCCCCTTCTCCTCCCGCTTTTTCTCTTTCCCTTCTCACGTTTTCCCTCATACTTCCTTTTTTTCCCTCTGCCCTCTCTTCCCTCTCTTTCATCCCCCCCCCCCGCTCTACCCTCTTTCTCCTCTCTGCCCCCTCTCCACTTCTTCTTTTTCCTCCCCTTCTCCCTCACCTCCCTCGCCTCTTCCTTCTCCCTCCCCCCTTCTTCACACTCCCTCTCCTTCCTTTCCTCACCTTCTCCCTCGCCCGTTTCCCTGCCCCCTCCCCCCAACTCCACTTCACCCCCCGACTTGCAACCTCGATATTGCCAGCTTTGGTGAACTGTCATGGTGAGGATCGGAGGAGATATTGCTTGCAAGTTTTGGCAGGTGGGTGGGCCTTGCAATGACGGGTGGATAGATGGCTGAATGGATAGATGGGTAAGTGGGTGGGGGGGAGGGGGTGTGAGGGGTGGGTGGATAGGTGAATGGGTGAGTGAGTGGGTGAAAGGGTAGGTGGATGGATAGTTGTATGGATTGGTGGATGGGTTGTGTGGGTGGGTGAGTGGGTTTGTGGGTGGATAGATGGATGGATGGGAATATTAATGAACTGTCTGGTTCGTCTTGCACTTATAAATGCTTTCTGGGTGTCTCTTTTTTCTTACTCAAAACTGTTGGATAAAGCCGCTTTTTGGTACAACTTGATGGATGATTTTTATCCCTCCAAGACTGATGCAGCCTGGTTGGTGATCCCTCGAAATCCAGTGTTTTTGGATATGTATACGTATCTATCAAAACCATTGAAGGTAAAGGGAGCGGATGGGGGAAAAACACAGACTGACGGATGGATAGACATGGACAGACAGGCGGGCAAGCAGGCAGGATAGATAGATTGGCAGGAAGGCAGACAGACAGGCAGGAAAACAGACAGAGACAGACAGACAGACAGACACAGAGACAGACAGACAGACACAGAGACATACAGAGACAGACAGACGGACGGACAGACAGACAGACAGACAGACAGACAGACAGACAGACAGACAGACAGACAGACAGACAGACAGACAGACAGACAGAGACGCAGCGAAGGCGCACACTAAATCACCAAATCTAAAAATCGGGAAATCAGCAAATCTTAAAATCGGAATATCAGCGAATCCGAAATCGACGGACGCGAAATCAGAAAATGTCAAAATCGAGAAGGCGAGAGCAGTCGAAGGGACTTTGGAAATACTGACCGGCGTGCGTAGAGGGGGAAGGGGAGGATGGGGGGAGGGGAGAGGGTTACGGGAGGGGGGGTTGAGAGCTTTAAAGGAGGTAGGGGGAAAGAGAGGGATAGAGAAGGGCGGCGGAGATGGGTTGGAATGGAGGAGGGTAAGGAGGGGGGGGGGGTTAGGAGGAGGGGGAAGAAGGGGGGTTGATGAAAGGTGGGGGGGACATTAAGGAATGGCGATGGGGGAAGAAGGGAGGGGGCGGAGGGGGGAGGAATGGTCAACATTTAAAGTTGAATATTCTCGAAGGAAGCTGTGGCGCTCTCGAGGCCTCGGAGACGCGGACTTCAGAGGCTGGACGGTCGGTGGGCGAGGTTGGAGAGGTTTGTGGGCGAACCTGCTTGCGCTCGCTTGAGGTTTCAGCGGTTGCTTTTTATTGCTTGAGGTTGCAGAGTTGCTTGGTTTTGCTTGGGGCAGCAGTTACGTGCTGGTTGCTTGAGGTTTCTGGGATTATTTTGCTCTTGCTTGGGTTTGCAAGGAGCTGCTTGCTCTTGATCTGAGTTGCAGAATTTTGCATGTTGTTGCTTAGGGTTGCAGGTAGTATTTTTATTGCTTGGGATCGCAGGGAGTTACTTGTTGTTGCTTGGGGTTGCAGAGTTCTTTGCTCTTAACCGAGACTGCAGAGGGGTACTTGCTGGAGACGCTTGCTCTCGCTTGGGGTTGGATGAGGTTGCTTTCACTTGCTTAGAAATCGAAGAGGGGGGGGGGGCTCCTGCTCTAGTTTGTGGATTATATAAGCTTACATGTTCCTGCTTTGTAAATTAAAAAGTGGATGGATATTGTGGAAGTTTTATTTTGGAATTGCCTTGCTTATCCCTGCCTGGAGATCGGAGAGGGTGTCATTGCCTCGTCCTGCTTGAGATGTTGCTTGCTTTTACTTTGGGTAGACCTTGAGCGAGGGAGAAATAGGTGGAAAGTGAGCAAATGCGCTTGCCTGCTTGCCTGCTTGCTTGCACCTGCTTGAGGAAATGTGGCCAGAAATGCGGAGGTGGGTCTGATGGCCGCAGCAGCTCGAACGAGCCTCTCTGCATGCATTGGAAAGTAAAAGCAACTCGAACAAGACTGGAGGATCATGCATCATGCATCAACTCTCTCGTGCTTCTGCGGGGGAAGTGGGGGCATGTGTGAATGAATAAATTTAAAAAATTT
>NC_051388.1:41807872-41817872 GCF_015228065.2 Penaeus monodon | reverse complement strand
CCCCTTTTCCCCCTTTCCTCCTTCCTTTTCTTTCTTTTCCCCTCTTCTCCCTCCCTCCCCTTCTCTCTCCCCTCTCTCTCTCTCTCTCTCTCTCTCTTCCTCTTTTCTCTCTCCTCTCCTCCTCCTCTCTCCCCCTCTCTCTCCCCTCTCTCTCCTCTCTTCTCCTTCCCCTCCCCTTTTCTCTTCTCTTTCTCTCTTCTCTCTTTTCCCCTCCTCCCCCTCCCTCTCTCTCTCTCTCTCTCCTTCCCTCTTTTCCCCTTCCTCTCTGTCTCTCCCCCCCTCCTCTCTCTCTCTCTCTCCTTTCCCCTTCTCTCTCTCTTCTCTCTCCTTCCTCTCATCTCTCTCTCTCTCTCTCCTTCCTCTCTCTCCTTTTTCTCTCATCCTTCCTCCCCTTTTCCCCTTTCCCCTTCTCTCCCCTCTCTCCTCCCCTTCTCCTCTCTCTCCTCCTCTCTCTCCTCTCTCTCTCCTCTCTCCCCTCTCCTCTCTCTTCTCTCTCTCTCCCCCTCTCTTCTCTCCTCTCCCCTTTCCCCCCTTTCTCCTCCTCTCTCTCTCTCTCTCTCTCTCCTTCCTTCTCCTCTCTCCTCTCTCCTCTCTCTCTCTCTCTCTCCTTTTCTTTTCCTCCTCTCTTCTTCTTTTCTCTCTTTTCTCTCTCTTCTCCCCTTTCTTCTCCCCCCTTCTCTTTTTTCTCTCTCTCCTTCTTTTTTCTCTCCCTCTCCTCTCTCTCTCTCTCTCCCCCTCTTTCCTCCTCTCTCCTCTCTCTCCTCCTCCCCTCTCCTCTCTCTCTTCTCTCTCTTCTTCTCTCTCTCCCCCTTCCTCTAAATCCCCTCCTTTTTTTCTTTTCCCTTTCTCTCTCTCTCTCTCTCTTCTCCCCCTCTCTCCCCCTCTCTCTCTTTCCTCTCCCCCCCCTCTCTTCCTTCTCTCTCTCTCTCTTTTTTCTTTTCCCTCCTTTTCTCTTTTTCTCTTTTTTCTCTTCTTTTCCTTTTTCCCCTCTCCTTTTTTTCCTCTCTCCCCTCTCTTTTTCCCCCTCCTCTCCCTCTCTCGTCTCTCCTCTCCTCTCTCTCCCCCCTTCTTTCTTCTCTTCTCCTCTCTCTCTCCTCTCCCTTCTCTCTCTCTTCTCTCTCTCTCCCCTCTCTTCTTCTCTCTCTCTCTCTCTCTCTTCTCTCCCCCTCTCTTTTTTCTTCTTTTTCTTCTTTTTTCTTTTTCCCCTTTTTTTCTTTTTCCCCTTTTTCTTTTTCTCTCTCTCCCCCTCCTCTCTCTCCTCTCTCTCTCTCTCTCTTTTTCTCCCTCTCTCTCTCTCTCTCTTCTCTCCCCCCCTCTCTCTCTCGTCTCCTCTCTCTCCTCTTTTTTCTCTTTCTCTATTTTTCCTTTCTCTCTTTTCCCCTTTCTCTCCCTCTCTTCTCCCCTCTCTCTCTCTCTCTCTTTTCTCTCTTCTTTTTCTTTTCCCCTCTCTTTCTCTCTCTCCTTCTTTCTCTCTCCTTCTTTCTCTTTCTCTCTCTCTCTCTTCTCTCTCCTCTCTCTCTCCTCTCCCCCCCCACTCTCTCCCCTCTCTCTTTTTCCCTCTCTCTCTCTCTCCCCCCCTTCTTCTCTCTCCCCTTCTCTCTTCTCTCTCTCCTCTCTCTCTCTTCTCCCCTCTCCTCCCCTCTCTCTCTCCCCCTTTCTCTCTCTCTCTCCTTTCTCTCTCTCTCCTCTCTCTCCCTCCTCTTCTCTCTCTCTCTCTCTTCTTCCTCTCTCTTCTCTCTCTCTCTCTCTCTCTCTCTTCTCTCTCTTCTCTCTTCCTTCTCTCTCTCTCTTTCTCTCTCCTCTCTCCCCCCTCTCCTCTTCTCTCTCTCTCCTCTCCCCTCCTCTCTCTTTTCTCTCTCTCTCTCTCTCTCTCTCTCTCCCCCCCCCCCCCCTCCCCCCCCCTCTCTCTTCTTCTATCTTCTTCTATCTTTCTGTTTCTCTTTCTCTCTCTTTTCTCTTCTGTCTTCCCTTCTCTTTATTTTCTATCTTCTTCTTCTATCTATCTATCTATCTCTTTTCTTTTCTCTCCTCTTTTTTTCTCTTCTTTTTCCTCTCCTCTCCCTTTTTTTCCCTCTTCTTTCTTCTCTCTCTCTCTTCTCCTCTCCTCTCCTCCTCTCCTCTTTCTCTCCTTTTCTCTCCCCCTTCTCTCTCTCTTTTCTCTCTCTCTCTTCCTCCTCTTCCCTCTCCTCTTCTCTCTCTTCTCTCTCTCTCTCTTCCCCTCCTCTCTCCTCTCTTTCTCTCTTCCTCCTCCCCCTCTTTTCTCTCTCTCTCTATCTATCTATCTATCTATCTATCTATCTATCTCTGTTTCTCTTTCTCTCTCTGTTCTCTCCTCCTCTCGCTCTCTTTTGTTTTCTTCTCTCCTCTCTCTTCAATTCTCCTCTTTCTCTCCTCTCTCCTCTCTCTCTCTCTTCTCTCTCTCTCTCCCCTCTCTCTCTTCCCCTCCTCTCCCCCCCCCCTCTCTCTCCTCCCCTCTTTTTTCCCTCTTTCCTCTTTCTCTTTTCCCCTTTTTTCTCTTTCCTCTTTCCTCTTTTTCTCTCTCTCCTTTTTTCCTTCTCTCCTCTCTTTCTCTCTTCTCTTTCTCTCTCTTTCTCTCTCTTCCTCTTCCCTCTCCCTCTCCTCCTCTCTCTCTCTCTCTCTCCCCCCCCTCTCCCTCTCTCTCTCTCTCTCTCTTGTCTCTTCCTTTCTCGTTCTCTCTCTTTCTCCTCTCTTTTTTTTTTCCCCCCCGTATCACATACTTTCCCCGCTCGCTTTCCAGCAAAATGCATCATTGAACGGACAGGGGGGGGTTCGTTTGGGCATTTGAAAATTTTTCGTTGAACTGTGGAATAGGGGTGTCTTTGGGTAAAAATTTCCTCTTCGGTGTAAAAATATTTATCTGTGTGTGTAAAGGCGGGACATCAACAACAATTATGGCCACTCAAAATAAACCGTCTGTCCTAAACCCTTGTTTTAATCAAGCTTTTTTTTTTTTTTGCTTAAACCTACCTCGCCCAAAAATTTTCAAAAGCGGGCACCAGGATCCTTATCCGGGCGCGAAAAGGGAAACAAAAATGACTCCTCACCTACCTAATCCGGCGTGGGGTGCGAGGGGGGGGCGCTGACACGGAGCGGGGCTCTGGTGGCCGCCGTAGGATTCCTGGCACGCCGGAAATGCTGACGGACCGGCTGACGGAACGACATTATGCTGACGGGGCTGACGGGCTCGTCGATCCGCCGGAGGTCGGGTTTTCGCTGACGGAAGGCCGCGCTTTCTCTTTCCTCGGGTGTCTCGTTATTGCGAGTTTTCGGATGCGTCTATCGTTTAGTTTTTTCTTATTCGCTTCTTTCTCTTCTCACTCCTCTACTTCGTGCGCCCCCTTATCTCTCTTTCCTTTTTTCTTTCTCCATCCCCCTCTCTCCTCCCCATCTCTCTCCCCTCCCCCTACCACCTCTTGAAAATATCCGCTTCACTCGTATGCACTGGTAAAGCTCGCCACGGAATATTCAGTTTCGTTCGTCTCCATTTCTTATTTAATTCTTGTGCTTATAGACGGTAAGCACTGAAATTTAGAAACGTTAAAGTGAGATCTCTGCGCTTTAGGCAAACGTTCATGCTGTAGTAGGAAACGTTCGTATTGGTTGTGAGCCTTGGATGGCAGTGGTGCTAGTGTGAGTGTATGTCTGTATGTGCATATTCCTATTAATCTACTATATCTGCACCCCCCCCCCTCTCTCTCTCTCTCTCTCTCTCTCTCTCTCTCTCTCTCTCTCTCTCTCTCCCCCGCTTCCTCTCTCTCTCCCTCTCCCTCTCCCTCTCCCTCTCCCTCTCCATCTCACTCTCCCTCTCTCTCTTTCTCTTCCTCTCTCTCTTTCTCTTTCTCTTTCTCTTTCTCTTTCTCTTTCTCCTCCACTTTCTTCTCTTCCCTTCTTTCCTTCCTTCTTTCCTTCTGCTTTTCCCTCCTCTTTCTTTTTTTTTCCTCCTCTCCTTCTCCTTCTACTCCTGCTACCTCGTGTTTGGAAATTTGCAAAGAAATGGCGAAAAGAAAAACTAATGAGTGACTCGTTTGTTTAATATATATATATATATTTTTTTTTTGTTGTAAAAAATCTGACGTTGGTTCATTTTGTATTATTATAATTTTAATATGTTCTTTATGCCGGTTGGTAAAATATATGATTATTTAAACAGATTTCAAATGATACATTTTTTTCGTGACCGTTTCAAGATGACCGGTCAGGGGAATGGGTGCTGGCATATTGATTTGTTATGATGTTCATTGTTCGTGAAGGTGTATTGTCCGAACAGAGAGGCATATGCCCTTGCTTGCATTTGTTAGTGCAGAAATGTGTACAGATGTATGGACACATACCTTTATACATACCTCCGTAAATATATAAACACATACATGCATATGCTAATGCATACATATGCACGTGCATACATACATAATGCTTACGTGCGTTCATGGATAGATATTTACAAGCATACACACCTTCACAAAATTTAAAGGTATGCGCCGACCTGAGAGACAGACACAAAGGGACGGCCAAGCACAGCAGACGCGCACGCACCAATACACAAAACCACACGTTATGACCGTGAAAAAAAAGGTTTCGACATCTTCATTTCAGAAATTTCACGCCGATTCTGTCAGCAAGCTTCCCCAAGGTCAGCGGAACAGATTTCGTAAGGAGAAGTGTCACTGGGGATAGGTAGGAGGAGACAGACTGAGAAGGAGAGGGAGAGGGACAAGCGAGGGAAGGAAAGGAAGAGAGGGGCAGAGGGAGAGGAGGAAGAGACGAGGGAGAGGGAGAGGGTGAGGGCGAGGGACAAGCGAGGGAAGGAAAGGAAGAGAGGGGCAGAGGGAGAGGAGGATTGAGGGGAGGAGGAAGAGACGAGGGAGAGGGAGAGGGTGAAAGGATGGTGAGGGGAGGAGTGAGGGAGGAAGAGAATAGGGGAAAAGAGAGGCGTTTACAATAACAGGTGTTATTACATTGTTACACCACGATGTTCTTCAGGGGTGTCACGAGGGTCAGGTATAAACCTGTGCGACCAAGACACCCCTCTCCCCTCCCGCCCCTTACTACACACCCCTCTCTCCCTCCCCACCCTCTCCCCTCCACCACTCCCCAGCCCCAGCCTCTATTCTTCACCCCTTCCCTCCCTCCCCCTTACCTTTCCCTACCTCCCCCTCCCTCTCCCCCGTAACCTGCTCGGTGGGTTTGGGGGAAGTTATCTTGGTCTTTGTTGCTCTTGTTTTTGAACATCGACGCCCCAATATCTTGTTTTTTTTTGTTGTTGTTCGTTTGTTGAAAGAGATTTAAAGGAAATTACGTCCAGCATTTATTGCTACTGACTTATTTTTTCTCGCTCTCCATCTGTCTCTCTTCCCCCCCCCTCCTCACTCTCCCTCTCCTCTCCCTCTTCCTCTTCCCTGTTCATCTCTATGGTTTTTTTTTTCATTTTTTCACTCTTTCTCTCTCTGTCTCTCAGATACATTTTATTTGCACGAAGGGCGAAGGAGGGAAGGATGGTAGGGTTATGTCTCCGTTGTGGACTCAGAGTAATTTTATCCGCAGGTTATATGTATCGAAATGTAGAAGGCTGTACTCAGATTCTGATCTCTCTCTCCCTCTCCCCCCCTCTCTCTCTCTCTCTCTCTCTCTCTTCTCTCTCTCTCTCTCTCTCTCTCTCTCTTCTCTCTCTCTCTCTCTCATCTCTCTCTCTCTCTCTCTTTCTCCTCTTCTTCTCTCTTTCCTCTCTCTCTCTCTCTCTCTCTCTCTCTCTCTCTCTCTCTCTCTCTCTCTCTCTCTCTCTCTCACTCCACTCACTCACTCACTCACTCACTCTCGCTCTCTCTCTGTCTTTGTCTCTCAGTCTCTCCCTCCCCCTCCCCCTCCCCCTCCCCTCCTCTCTCTCCTTCTTTCTTTTCTCTGATTCCTCTATCTTCTCCCTTCCCCGATTATGTGATCCCCCAGGCACACCCTCCTTCCCTTCCCCTCCTCCACCCTCTACCCTTTCCTACCCCCCACTCCACGGGCAGCGTCCGGCCGCCCCGATGCCATCTTGCCACCGTTGGGCATGGATTAATTTCCTTTTCTTTTTCTTTTTTCGCGCGGGGTTCTTTTCATGATCGTTTGGGAGTCTTTGAAAGAGAGAACAAGATGGTTTTCGGCTTCACAATTTCGCTTTGGAGTCGGATATTTCGTCGCTGGGTTTTCTTCGGTTCGAGTTACGCGCGCGCCGACAACTCTTGGCGGGCGATGCTCACATATTTGAATTCGACATCGAGGGATTGCCGAGCTTTGTGCGTGTGGCTGCCTCTCCGTTGCAAGGCAGGCCAGGTCGGAGGAACTCGTCATGCAGAGGAAATCCCCGCGAGGAGTACTAAGTTGTGAATGACGACGGGAAGTCCTGCGAACTCGTGGAGCAGCGGAGACTTCAACGCTAACTTTACGTCCTATTAAAATAAGGGCGAGAGGTGGCAGGGCGGGGGAGGGGGTCCCAGAAGGCCGGGGGGAGGCGGCCAGGGGTGAGGGTCACAAGTCGGGCTGTGAGGAGGGAGGGTCTGGCCGCGTACGAAACTCGGCCAGATCCCCGAATCGGCGGGCAGGACGGTGACGCAGACGAGAGCGCGCGCGCGCACGGACGGCGTGTGTACCGCCGCATGAATGACTAACAAGAAGTGTAGGGCAGGTGTGCAGGTGGGAGGGGGGGGCGAGTCCTCGCGCTGGTAGGCTGAGCATGTCCCGCCGCTCTCGTGACTCACATGATTACGGCGTTACGCGGAGACGGACTTCGTGGGTCTCCGCGGCCGCGACGCCTCCCGCCTGCGGTCGCGTCGTTGGTGATCTTGATATGATTTCCCTATTCAAGGATATAAAATTAGACATCAACGGAAGTCAGCAGCTTGCTCACACTGAGTAGATGAATCAGCAGTCTCGACGAAAGTGCATCGACGTATTTTTTCGCAGATAATGACAAAGAACCGCCGAGATGTAGAAACCTCAGTATCCCAATAACAGTGAAACGAATGGTTCCCGAGGAAGGAGGGGAAAGGAGGCCGGGCGGGCGAGGTTTCCGCTTCGAAAGACGGGTGATCGCGTGTAATTAGCCCGCCATTACAGGCGCATTTCCTCCGAGTGCCGTCGAGCCGCGCGTGCTCGCTTAAAAAGGCTCGTCTCGAAGTGCTGCGTTACGGCGGCGCTACGCCAGCGGGTCGTTGTCAAGGGCACAAGGTCGCTCTCGGCGGAAAAACCTCTGTGGCAGGTCGGCGCTGGCAAGGGGGGCGGAGGGTGCGCTGGCAGAGGGAGTGGCAGGGGGAGTGAAGGGAGGAATAGTAAGGGGAATGGAGAGAGGAAATGGCAAGGGGAGTAGGGATAGGCGATGGCACGAAAATTAAAGGGAGGAGATAATAAGGAATGCTGAGGAACGATGTCAGAGAGAAATGATGGCAGGGAAATAGATGTCAGAGGAAGTATAGAATGTCGATGGCAGGGTAAACAAAAGGTAGCGATGATAAACCAGTAAACAAAAGGCGATACATAGGAAATCAAGAGAGCCAGTGGTAAAGGAAAGAGAGAAACGATGTAAAGAAAATTAAGACAGTAGAAGGAAAGAGAATGGGCGTCAGGTGAGGAAAAAGTGAAGTGAAGAGAAACGGCTGTCAGAGCAAGTGAAGGGTGGCGGTGATTGGAGAAGAATGGCCGGAGAAGGGAAGACAAGTGATGTCAGGTGAAAGAGGGGGGGGGGGAGACAGCAGTGGCAGGGGAATTAAAGGGAGGCGATGGCGAGGGAAGTGGACGGAACGGTGGAAAGAAAACGAATGCGATAATAGGGGAAGGAGAGAAACGATGTCAACGAAGAGTGATGGCAGGGGAAGAGGAGACAAAAGGTGTCAGGCGAAGAAATGGGAGTGATGGCAGCGATGGCAGGGGAAATAAAAGGAGGCAGTGGCAAGGGAAGTGAAGGAAAGGCATGATAGGGAAGGAAAGAGGGGTGGCAGGGAAATAGAGAATAACCATGAAAATGTTAATAAAGAGAGACAGTGATAAGGAGGGCAAAAGAGCAAGGATGCCGGGGCGAGAGACACTGCCTGTCTATCGGTCTCTGTTTCCCTTTCTCTCTCTCCGTCCTCCCTCCCTCCCATTCTCTCTCTCTCCACCCCCTGCTACCTCCCTCCCTCCTTTTCTCCTCCCTCTCTCTCCCTTCCTGCTTCCCTCCCTCCTCCTCCCTCCCTCCCTCCCTCCCTCCCTCCCTCCCCCTCCCCCTTTCCCTCCCTCCTCCTCCCTCCCTCCCTCCCTCCCTCCCTCCCTCCCTCCCTCCCTCCCCTCCTCTCTCCGCTCTACTTACAATTTCCGTCTCCGCTACCGGGACGTCGCAAAGACAAACATCCGATTTATATGGTTAATTAAGAGGAGTGTGCAGGCGGGGGAGGGGGGGTGAAGAGGAGGAGGAGGAGGAGGAGGAGGAGGAGGAGGAGGAGGAGGAGGAGGAGGAGGAGGAGGAGGAGGAGGAGGAGGAGGAGGAGGAGGAGAGGCGGTGGTCAGGATTAGACATAGGAATCAAAAAATCGAATCGCCTTGAGTGGGTGAATAGATGAAAGGGCTTATTCTCTTGGTGATTATTGGCCTTGCTCCTCGCCTAACGTTTATCAAGGCTTCTTCGTACGACATACATAACAGAACTAAATAAAAGTCGCATTGAATAAAGACAAAAACAGAAGAAAAAAAACAGTCAAGCGAATCTCAGCCCCCGGGAAGCCAGACGAGGAGTCCATCGCGGAAATAGCGGGGCAATTAAGAGCGCGGTCACTTGTTCACGTGGGGCGGGCAGGGAAACCTACTTAAGGAAATGGGGCTCAGGCTTGTAAGTAGGGGAAGGGGGGTGGGGGTGGCTGCGGGGGTGGGCGGGGAGGGCAGGGAAGGGGAGGGGAGGGAAGGGGAGGGCAGGGAAGGGGAGGGTGTGTGTGTGTGGTATGGATGGAAAGGGGAGCGGCATGGCGGGGGGAAAGGGAGGTAGCGAAGAAATGAGAGAGAGAGAGAGAGAGAGGGAGGGAGAGAAAACGAGAGCCAGAGCAGGTGTACTCGGGGGAATGGAGGGCGGCAAGTGTGTCATTATGATGCGGGGCTAATATGGCACAGGAATGTCTCGCGGAATGCCCAGGCGTTAGTCGGGCATGACTCAGGCAGGCTGGAGCACACGGATACGCGCACGCATGTTCATCTGTTCACGTAGTCACGCATTCGTCCACGCACGTAGTTAGTTTGAGTCGCTGACTCTGTCTCTGTTTCAGTTCAATAGACACGCTCACCTGCGACACACGCACGCACACGCACGCACGCACGCACTCACTCACTCACTCACTCACTCACTCACTCACTCACTCACTCACTCACTCACTCACTCACACACACACACACACACACACACACACACACACACACACACACACACACACACACACACACACACACACACACACACACATATATATATACATACATATATACATACACACATACATACATACATGCATGCATACATACATACATACATACATACATACATACATACATACATACATACATACATACATACATACATACATACATACATACATACATACATTCACACACACACAGATATACAAACACAGATAAACAAACACACACACACACACACACACACACACACACACACACACACACACACACACACAAATGAGTGTAAGATCACACAATGCATCGAGTTACATTTACGCAACATACCACTCACTACCTATGTCCAATGACAGCGGGGGGCTACAACAGGGAGCCCGTACACACCACACTGAGCCACCCGAATAGCCTACACAATGAGGGTATGGCACACTCGCATAGATGGTATGTCGCCGCGGACATGAACCTACATTCCCTTCATTTGCATGTCTCCAATGATCGGGGGCGGCAGGAAAGTGATGCCCGTCAAACAGACTGAACTCCGAATGGCCACATCGAGGCTTAACATCGCCTAATG
>NC_051388.1:41777872-41797872 GCF_015228065.2 Penaeus monodon | reverse complement strand
CATCGAGGCCGTGACAGAAGGATATTAAGGATAAATAGCTTAAGTGGGAGGGACGCTGCTCTCCCCCACCCTCTCCCTCTTCTTCTCCCTCTCCCTGCCCCTCTCTCCCCTCTGAAACACACCCCTTGTTCTCCTGGCGGGGCATCTGGCCGACATCACGCCCACGCCGCCCGCTTGTCACACCCACGATGGTCGTTACGGCGTTCCTTTTCTCTATGTATTTATTTACTTATTTACTTATACTTATGTATTTTTAGTCGCATCGGATTTGTATGGGTTTGGCGTACCCGAGAAGAGGAGAGATGGGGAAAGAGGGATGAAAGGGGGGGGTGAGCAAAAAAAAAGAAAGGAAAGGCTACGGGAATGAGACAGACAGACAGGCAGAGGGAAAAATCTCAATAAGATGGAAAAAAAACAAAGGAACACAAGAAAGAGAGGACGAGAGAGAAAGAGATCAAAATACAGGGAGAGAGAGAGATGAGTCAATGGCAGGCGGAGCATGACGGGGGCAACGCTCACGCGCATGGCATCTGACTGTGCGGTGTCGTCGGACGTGCCCTCCGTCCGCCCCCCCCCCCCCCCCCCCCGCACGAGCCCTCGTGAGACGCGGCGACCTTCTGCGTGAGCCGACCTCGCTCCCGACGACGCTCCTTCCACGCACACGATTGTAGTGTTTAAATTCCCTCCGGTGACGTCAGCGCCGCCCTCTCCCCTTGCCCGTCTTCCTCTTTCTTCACGTTCTGTCATTCCTTTTCCCCCGATAACTTCTTTCTTCGATCCCCGTCTCCCTCCCTCCGCCCTTCTCTTTCTCTCCCGTCATTCTTCTCCCTTCCTTGCCTTCCCTCAGGTTTCTTTCCCTCATTTTTCGTTCTTTCTCCCTCACTCCTTCCTAACCTTCCACCTTCCCCATCGTCTGTCTCTCATTTCTTCGCCTTCTTTCTCTTCTTCCTTCCTTCTTCCCTTGCCACTCTCCCCTCTCTCCTCCCTCTTTTTTACCTCCCACCTTTCCCTCTCACTCTATCTCCCTCTCCCTCCCTCTCTCGCTCCTCTCCCTCCCTCCCTCCCTCCCTCCCTCCCTCCCTCCCTCCCTCCCTCCACCCCTGCCCCCTTCCCTCCGTCCGAAGCATTGTAAACCCGCGTCGGCGATGATTCTACCGTAGAAGGGTGGTTCACGCTGCCGGAATTTCCTGGGTTTGGTGTCAGTGCACCTCCTGTGTCCACGCGGGGGAGGGGTAGAGGTCAGGAGGGGTGGGGGGAGGAAGTCAAAGGGGGGCAAGGCGGTTGGAGGGAGGGAGGGAGGGAGGGAGAACTGGGGTGGGGGGTTACAGGAGGTTTGGAGGAGGAGGGGAAGGAACACCTCACAAGGACGGTGCAGGAGATTTGTGTCCCGACCCCGCAATGGAAGGGGGGAGAAGGGGGGGTCGAGCCTTGTCTCCCTCGCTTCAGTTTGTCTTTCTTTACTCACGCTTTCTTGTTCTCGGTCCTGCTCTCGTTCTTGCGGTTTGATTTATGAATATCTATCCCTCCTTCTCCTCTTCCTCCTTTCCCCCCTGCTTTTTCTCCTCCTCTTCCGCCTCCTCCTGCTTCCTTCCGTCTCCTCTTTCTTTTCCTTCTAGTTCTCCTTCTTCTTGTCTTTGCCCTATTTCTCCTTCTTCATCGTCATCTTTTCTTCTTTTTCTTGTTCTTCATCTTCTTTTTCTATTCATCGCCATCTTCCTTTACGTCTTCTCCTGTCTCTCTCCTTCACTTGCTTTTTCAACGCCACTAACACCACCTACCTTCTCTCTGTCTCCGCCTCCCCCATTCATCCACCTTCTCTCTTCCCTTCATCCATCGCCCATCCTCTCTGTCCTTCCTCTGCCCCCCCCCTCCCCACTGCCCCCTCCCCCATCTTCCCTCTGGCCTCGCCTCCGTGCTGACGTAGTGAAGGTCATAAGATGGTGGGAGAGGAGGGGATGTTGCGACGGGGAGGGAGAGGGAGAGAGTGGGAGGGAGGGAGGGAGAGGGAGATGAGGGAGGGGTAAGGGTAGGGGTAGGGGTTCAGGGAGAACACCTGGTCTTTCCTGCCTCCTGCCCGGTGTGAGAACCATCTCGCATCTTGCTTCTGTGGCTGCGTCCCGAAGAGGCGGCGGGAGTCACACGGGCGGTCGGGGCTGTGTGCTGGCCGACTGACGGGCTCGCTCTCTCTCTCTCTCTCTCTCTCTCTCTCTCTCTCTCCTCTCTCTTCATCTCTGTCTTCTTCTCTCTCTCTCTCTCCCTCTCTCTCTCCTCTCTCTCTCTCTCTCTTCTCTCTCTTCTTCTCTCTCTCTCTCTCTCTCCTCTTCTATTTTCTATATATATATATATAATATATATATATATATATATATATATATATATATATTATATATATAATATATATATATATATATATATACCACACACACACACACACACACACTACTCATTATATTATTTATATATATATATTATATATATATATATATATATATATATATATATCTCTCTCTCTCTCTCTCTCTCTCTCCCTCTCTCTCTCTCTCCCTTCTCTTCTCTCCTCTCTTCTCCTCTCTCTCTTTCTTTTTCTCTCTCTCTCTCTCTCTCTCTCTCTCTCCTCTCTCTTCTCTCTCTCTTCTCATACATACATACATACATACATACATACACACACATACATGCATGCATGCCTGCCTGCATTGAGACAGACAGGCAGGCATGTAGGCAGGCAGGCAGGCAGGCAGGCAGACAGACAGACAGACAGACAGACAGACAGACAGACAGACAGACAGACAGACAGAACAGACAGACAGACAGACAGACAGACAGACAGACAGACAGACAGACAGACAGACAGACAGACCGAAACATAGGGAGGAAGGAAGGAAGAGTAGATAGAGAGATAAGTACACATACATATACATTCGTAAATTCACACTCAATTCAGGCACACATAGGGTCCTAGCTACTGACAAGTAAGCCCGGTTGACGAATTTGTCTGTTTGTCTGTGCGCATTTCTGCGGATGGAGCCGAAGGCACGGAATCAATCTGCCTCGTAAGCTGTTTGGTATTGATAAAGCTCGCCAATCTGTTTGCAACTTCCTCGGGTACGATAAGATAGGATCGGCCAAATTGAAACTTCTCTCACGAAGTTCGAGAGCGAAGCGAGACGTCCCGAGTTCGAGTTCGGGGCGTCGCTGGCTCAAGGTGCCCGGAGGAGGCGCTGGAGGGGCAGACTGCGACGCGCGGCTCTCTGTATCGTTCTCTCTCCTCCTCCTCCTCCGCCTCCCCTCCTCCTCCTCCTCCTCCTCCTCCTCCTCCTCCTCCTCCTCCTCCTCCTCCTCCTCCCTCCCCTCCTCACTATTCTTCTTCCTCTTATTCGTCCTCCTCCTCCTCCTCCTCCTCCTCCTCCTCCTCCTCCTCCTCTCCTCTCCTCCACTCCTCCTCTCTTCTCCTCCACACCACCACCACCACCACCACACCACCACCACACCACACCACCCACACCACCACCACCACCACACCACCACCACACCACCACCACCACCGTGAGTCCGATTGCCTTGCGTAACGCCCGTGGGATCGTGACTGCTATTGCAGTCTTTCTTTCGTCGGTGTAGGACTGATCGTTTTGCATGATGGAGGGGGGAAGGTAGGAGGAAGTTGTTTGGGAGGAGGAAGATGTATGAGATGGATGGGAGGGAGGGAAGGTAGGAAGGAAGGAGGGAGGAGGAGGAGGGAGGAGGAGGAGGAGGGGGCGGAAGGAAGGAAGGAAGGAAGTATGGGAGGAAGGGAGGGAGGGAGAGGGGAAATATGGGAGGAAGGGAGGGAGGCAGAGATGAAGGGAGGGAGGGAGGGGGAAGGAAGGGAGGAAAGAAGGGAGAAGGTAAGGATGGAAAGAATGAATAGGTAGGTTTAAAGGGTATGTACAGTAGCGGAGGAAGAGTGATTGTGGATAGGAATGGCGTATTATGCTGTCCTTGGCTTTGGTGAGGAGCTGGCGTGAGGTGGGAATCAACGTTTGCAATGTGGGCGGGAGTTGAGGAAAAGTCACTCCGAATTCTCTCTCTCTCTCTCTCTCTCTCTCTCTCTCTCTCTCTCTCTCTCTCTCTCTCTCTCTCTCTCTCTCTCTCTCTCTCTCTCTCTCTCTCTCTCTCCCTCTCTTTCTTTCCCTCCCTCTCTTTCTTTCCCTCCCTCTCTTTCTTTCCCTCCCTCTCTTTTTTCTCCCCGTCCCTCCTTCCCAAGGGGTCGCTACAGGCAGGTCCCAGACGCCGCCCCTTGTATGACTGTTGCTCTGCTCCTTCACACGCCTTGGAAGAGAAGAGAAAGGCAAGGACGAGTGAGAGTGGGAGAGAAAAAGATAGGAAGAGAGAACGAAAGAAATTTATGGTTAGATGAAGAGAAAGAGAGAGAGAGAGAGAGAGAGAGAGAGAGAGAGAGAGAGAGAGAGAGAGAGAGAGAGAGAGAGAGAGAGAGAGAGAGAGAGAGAGAGAGAGCGGGAGAGCGAATGGTAAATGAGAAAGAGAAAGACAGCGACATCGTTCGCCAAAAGCATCCAGGCAAGAGGGTGTCCGCCGTAACTCAGATATCATTAAATGTGATTTGTAAGTTTAGATAGAGAAAGATAGGGGGAAAAAAAGAAGTTCTTGGTGTGCTTCGAGTGTTGTATGGTTGAGCGACGAGGCTTCTCGGGCAGCGTGCCAAGTAGGGTTGTGGGGTGAGGAGAGGGAAGGCGCTCGGGGACAGTGGGGAGACAGGGGAGGGAGGGGAGAGATATTGGTAGAGGAGAGGGAGGATGCAGAGAAACATAGGGAGGGGAGGAGATAGGAGAAGGGGGTGGGTGGGAGGAAGGGAGGAGAGAGTTTGGTAGGAAGAGGGAGGGGGAGACAGGGAGGCGTAGGTGAGGAGGGAGGGAGGAGGGGTATGCGCGGAGAGACAGTGTTGCAGCAGGAGTCGAGCAGGGGCAGCAGGTGGCAAGGTCTGGTCACTTTCGCTGTTCCCTTGACCCGCCAAACCTGCCGCGGCTGAACATCGTGTGTTTTCCCCCGGGGCCTCCCCTCGACCCTCGCAGGCCGGCCGCCCGCCTGGCTCTCTCCTTCGGTGTCTGTCTGTTGGGATGTCTGGGGGTCTTTCTCCCCCCCCCCTCCTCTCTCTCTCTCTCTCTCTCTCTCTCTCTCTCTCTCTCTCTCTCTCTCTCTCTCTCTCTCTCTCTCTCTCTCTCTCTCTCTCTCTCTTTCTCTTTCCTCCCTCTCCTCTTCCCCATTTCTCTTTTTACTAGTTTTATTTCTGCACTCGTTTCGCTGTCACATCCTCACTTCCTCCTCCTCCGTCTCCTCCAACCATCACTCTTTCGTCTTCTTCCTTACCATTTTGTTCGCACAATTTTTCCCATTTTATTTTCTCCGTCTTGCCGCTTCTCTGCACTATCATGTTGTTCACTCCATTTCACGTGCATTGTCATCATGCCCCCCCCCCTCCTCCACCTCAGAAACCCCACGTACCCCAACTCCCAGTCTGGCCATGCCCTCTCCCTCACCCCTTCTCTGGTATCCTCTCCTCGTCCCCCACCTGACCACTACCCCCCCCCCTCCCTAATCTCCCCCTCGCCATTCCTCTTCCCCTCCTATCCTTCCTTGTCTTCTCCTCCTCTAGGCTATTCTCTTCTTTCCCTCCTCTCCTTCCCCTCCGTATCCCTCTTCCCCATCAACACATTTCCCATTCTTTCTACTCTTCTGCCTCTTTCCCCTCCCCCCTTTCTCCCTCTTCAGCCTTTCCCCCCCTCCCCCTTCTCCCTCTCTAGTCTCTTTCCGCCTCTCCCCTTCTCCCTCTTCAGCCTTTCCCCCCCTCCCCCTTCTCCCTCTCTAGCCTCTTTCCGCCTCTCCCCTTCCCACTCCCCCTGCCCCTTCCCCTCTCCAGCATCTTCCCCCTCTTCATCGAGTGTAGGTCATCGCCATAAAACTCCGAAAACTGGAAGCGGCGGCGGCGGCTGTGAATCGCGCTGATGGACCCGATACGCCCCCTTGTTTACGGCGCCGATTTCGAGGCGGGCGGCGATTTATCATGACCGTCGCTTCGCGTAAAAGTCGTTTACTTATTTGCTGATTTATTTTGCTGTATTTGGCTGATGGATTTCGTCCTTACTGCTGGGTCTCGTCGGTTGGGCCTCTGCATCTTCTCTTCCTCTCCTCTTTCTTCCCTTATCTCCTGTTTTCGTCCTCGTTCTTCCGTCTTTATCGTAGGTGGGCAACGGGAGGGAGAGGGAAGGGGTAGTGATAGAGGAGAGAGAGAAGAAGGGATAGATGGGAGAGGGGGAGAGAGGGGGGAAGGGATAATAATTCACCAGCTTTGTTGTTCTGGGTGTATTCGGCAGGCGAGAATGGAGTGCCAGATGACTGGGAATCTATTTCGGAGATTTGGGCGAAAAATTTGCGCTTTGGGGACGACGTGCGTGTGTGTGTGTGTGTGTGTGTTGTGTGTTTTATCTCTCTCTCTCTCTCTCTCTCTCTCTCTCTCTCTCTCTCTCTCTCTCTCTCTCTCTCTCTTCTCTCTCTCTCTCTCTCTCTCTCTCTCTCTCTCTCTGCACGTGTATTTCTCAGTCTGTCTGTTTGCGTGTGCGTATGTGTCGGGGGAGGGTTGATGATTTAGTTTCATTTCCGGCCGTTTTTTTCATTTCGTTTATCATCGTCCATACAATTTTAGTTGGAGATTCATCCATTAATAATGATGATGATGATAATAATAATAATAATAATAATAATAATAGTATAATAATAATAATAATGATTATGAACCGTATTCATATTGACAAATGTAGAAAAGGTATGAATGAAAATGAATATCTTCACAATACAAGAGATGTATTTGACCGGTTGCGTCAAATACATTGCGTCTTCGTCAGAAATTCATGTATTTCTGACGAAGACGCAATCGAAACCGGTCAAATAAATCTCTTGTATTGTGAAGATATTCATTCTCATTCATACCTTTTCTACAATGATAATAATAATTATTATTGCTGTTATTATTATTATTATTATTATTATTATTATTATTATTATTATTATTATTATTATTATTATTATTCAGCATCACCATATCACCCTCTGTCGCTATTACACAGTTTGTCCTTCAAGTCATACAAGAGGGGGGCATAGCCCTGTATAGTCAACGTTTGTTTCTGTATATTTGCGATTCCTCCTAGCCGCACACGTCCCTCACCTCTTTTCGCGCTCTACTCTCTCTCTCTCTCTCTCTCTCTCTCTCTCCTCTCTCCTCCCTCCCTCCCTCCCTCCCCTCCTCCTCCTCCTCCCTCTCCCTCCTCCTCCTTCTCTATCCTCTCTCTCTCTTCTCTTCTCTCTCTTCTCTCTTTCTTCTTCTTCTCATTCTTCTCTCTCTATCTTCTTCTCCTCTCTCTCTCTCTCTCTCCTCTTTATAATATATTATTAATATATAATATAAGATAATATATATATATATATATAGTATATATATATTATTATATACTTATGTATATGTATATATATATATACTATATATATATCTATATATATATACATACATACATACATATATATATATATATATATATATCATATATATTTATATGTATGTATGTTATGTATATATATATATATATATATATATATTTTTTATATATATATATATATATATATCCAATTCCCATCCTTCTTCTCTCAATTGTTCCATTAATCTTCCTCCCTCCTTCCTTTCCCCCGTCCGTACCTTCCTCTCCCCCCTCCTTCCCCTCTCCCCCTCTCCCCCTCGCTGGAATAACAGGCTTTATCGTCCGCATTATGGTTGGCGTGACCCTGATTGACCCGGGGAACCAAGACGTTGACTTTGACTTCATGGAGGGGAAATTATCTTAATTGGAAGGGGAGGTCGACCGAGGGGAGTTCCCGAGCTACGCTGGCCTCCGTGGAAGCGTTAGGGTAACAAGCGGAAATAACATTAATGCATAGTTTGCACAAATTTCTAGCGGATATAGATTTAAGCACATGGAGCACAAATGTATTGCGGTATGTATGTGTTTGTTTGTTTTTGTTTGTTTGTTTGTTTTCCCATGCATGTGTATATGTATGTGTTTGTGTATGTGTGCGTATGTGTAAATGTATGGATCAGTCTATCAAGTATGTCTGTTTATCTACAGTATATGTAGATATGGATGTATATGCCAATATGTATGCATGTATGTGTGTCTGTGATGAAACAGATATTGATTATTGCATGCCTTGTCAAGGTTTTGCCCTCATCAGCCGGCATGAGATGTGTCTCGGCGCCAGCTGCAAATGACACAACAGGGACCTTACGAATTCGAAAGCCACATTCTCAGCGAGAATAATATCGTCATGCGAGTGCTCTTGGTAATTTTTCTTTCTTTCTTTTTCTCTTGCTTTTCCTTTCCCGTCCGTTCGCACACTTTGTCCTGAGCGGATCATCCAGCGTGGGAATCAGTGGCTCGGGATGTGATGCTGTTCAGTGTGTTCGCCCTTGCTCCGTGTGCTTCCCTGTGCGCTCCAGCTTCGGGAGGTTGGCGTGGCATGTTGGCCGTTTCGGGGAATGTCATCTTATCCCTAGTCCTTGCTGACGGAAACTCGTTTGAAATAGATACCCCTCTGAGAAGGGATTTCCTCGCGTTTTTAAGACTTTGATTAATTTTTGTGTTTATTTATTCGTTTATGTGTTTGTTATCGTTTTTTTATTTAGTTAGTTCTTTATATAATTTTTCATTTACCGTTTTCTTTGTTTACTTATTTGTTTGTTTATTTATTTGTATTTGTTAACTTACCCACAACCAAGTTTTAGGTCGACCTGGAAGAAAATTGCAGATTCTAGACTCAGCGAGAGCGCACCAATTCGTAATATAGTGAACACAAAATGGGCTAATGGTTGACACAATGTATCAGCTGGTTTTGGCGGCGGGTGGGGTGGGGATAGGGGGAGGGGAGAGAGATAGACGATGGGGGAAGGGAGGAGAAATACAGAGAGGGGGGGGGCAAGGACGGGGTAGAAGCAGAGGGGGTTGGTGTAAGAATGAAGGCGTGTTGGGGCACTGGGGGGAGGAGTGGGGGCAAGGAAGAGGTGGGAGGGGGAAGAGATGGGGGGGGGGGGCGGAGTGTGCCGCGTGCGTGATCGAGACAAAAGAGCGAAGGGGAGACGTCCTCGGCCTGGGAGACGCCTGCAACAGGTTCTTCTGACGAAGGTATAGTACGGTTCTGTTGAAGGAAGAAGGAGGAGGAGGAGGAAGGAAGAGAAAAAAAATGAGGAGGGGGAGGAATAGGAATAGGAAAAAGGACGAGATAAAGGAATACGGACAGGAAGAGTGATGAGGACGGACGGGAAGAAGAAGAAGAAGAAGAAGAAGAAGAAGAAGAAGAAGAAGAAGAAGAAGAAGAAGAAGAAGAAGAAGAAGAAGAGGAGGAGGAGGAGGAATGAGGAGGGGGGATAGGAATAGTCAAAAGAATAATTTGAGAAAAAGTGAAAGAGGAAGAAAGAAGGGAATAAGGAAGGAAAAGCAGGGGGAAGAGAAAGAGGAAGAAAAAAATGAAGGGAAGGAGGAAGAGGAAACATACGAAGGAAAGTGATGAGGAGTAGAAAGTGGACGAGGGAGAATGAGGAGTGAGGGGAAGAGGATGAGAAGAAAAAAACAAAATGAATATGAAAATAAGAAGACTGAGACATAATGGATAGAAGAGAGGAAGTGTTGAAGAAGGGGGAGGAGCAATATTAATAACAGAAGGAGGAGGAGGAGGAGGAGGAGGAGGAGGAGGAGGAGGAGGAGGAGGAGGAGGAGGAGGAGGAGGAGGAGGAGGAGGAGGAGGAGGAGGAGGAGGAGGAGGAGGAGGAGCCTTCATCGGAGTACTCTCCAGCGGATCACGTGACTCCCTCTCGCTCTTGAAGGGCCGCCGCCGCCGCCGCCGCCGCCGCGCTCCACGTAATCGCCAGATCCGTGGTCGGGCGAGAGCGCTTCCGTCAAGGGCCGCGAGCGAGGCGGGGATTTTCGATTGATTTATGTTATCAGCCACCTTAGCATTGTTACTATCATTATCATTGTTAGTAATGTTGTTTTGTTTTTGTTATTTTACTGTTATTGTCGTTATCATTATATTTTTAGTTTGTCTATGTTTTAGTGGGAGACATATATTTCATCAGCCCCCTCAGCAATGTCATTATGTATATCGTTGTTAATAATGTTGTTTTTTGTTATCATTATATTATTATCGTTATCATTATATTTTTTAGTTTTTTTTTTTATT
The DNA here is from genome assembly GCF_015228065.2 of Penaeus monodon. Classification (NCBI taxonomy): domain Eukaryota; kingdom Metazoa; phylum Arthropoda; class Malacostraca; order Decapoda; family Penaeidae; genus Penaeus; species Penaeus monodon. The sequence goes on along the minus strand of NC_051388.1, from coordinate 41,787,597 downwards.
TTATAGTGGGAGACTTAGGCATAGAGCATTTATCAAAAGATATCGAAGGTACTTCTTATATTTGGCATTTAAAATTGGGAGGGAAGAGGAAAGTGAGGAACAGGAGGGGAGTGGAGGGAGGGGGAGGAAGAAGTAAAGCAGAAAGGAAGGAGGGAGGGAGGAGGGGGAGGGGAGAGGAGAGAGGCAGAGGAGGGAAGGGTGGAGGGCGAAGGGGAGGGTGCCCAGGGTACTTGATTGCTTGCGCCTCGAGGAGTGTGGATTTCATCGCCGCTCGCCTACCTTTGTCTTGCTTCGGGGATCCTCTCGCCTCTCGTCTAAGAGGGGAGGGGGGTGTAGAGTTTGTTTTCTTTTTTTCTCTCTCTCTTTCTTTCTTTCTTTCTTTTGCTCTCTGTTCTTGGGTCATCTTGTATTTGTCTCTTTCCCTTTCAATCTCTCTCTCTCTCTCTCTCTCTCTCTCTCTCTCTCTCTCTCTCTCTCTCTCTCTCTCTCCTCCTCCCCTCCCTCCCTCCCTCCCTCCCTCCCTCCCTCTCTCTCCTTGTCTCCCCTCCCTCCCTCCCTCCCTCCCCCCTCCCCCCTTCTGCTCACTCAAAGCACATATTTATAAAATCCACTCTATCCTTTTCTGTGAAATGGAAGTCAAAGAGCACATTGCAGTTGCAATGGTCTGTATGCTATTTGCAATTTTTTAACATACATGCTACAAAAAAATGCCAAGTTTAGATTAGTCATGGTAATATGGAAAATTTGGGTTGTTATGCAAATTTTCCTTTTTAAAAGCTGATTCTGTGTGGACTTTGCGCCTGGAATATAGACGTTTTTGTTTTGTTGTTGTTATTGTTGATGATGAAGAGGATGATGCTTTTGTTTTTATGCATTACTTGGGGGGGGGGGGGGGTAACACATACGCGGATGAGAAAGTTTTGCTCATCGGGTGGAAAATACGAATTTTGCTTTTAAGGACACTCGCTCTCTCACATTTTCTCTTGTTAATCGAAGGTGCTTGTGTGGATTGCATTTTCACATATCTGTCTGTGGTATTTAGGTAAGTGTTAAGTAGTAAGGTAAATAGGCGCTTCGTTTGCCTTAAAGTGCATTTTGTTTGTGTGCTGATTATTTGTTGAAGTATCTTTTTAAGTATCTTTTATATAAATTAGTTGTCATAATTACCTTAATGAAGTTAGTATTTTGTGTTTGACAAAGACAGATGCCTCCTTTTCTTGAGAAAGCTATTTCCCTTCAGTCAGTAGTAGATTTGAATGAGCGTTCACTGAGCGTATGTTCCGGTGACTAATCTCTCTCTACTTCTTCCTCAGGTGAGTGAAGCGTCGATGGGAACCGTGGCGCTCTGGGAACACACGAGGCTAAGTGTTCTCTCTTTGTTTCCACTTTGGTGCTCTTGCTTCTGTTTCTTCTCATTCTTTTTTCCTCTTCCTCCTCCTCTTTTTCTTGTCCCTCCTCTCCCTCTTCTTCATCCTTTGCTTGTTCCTCGTCTTCTTCCTCCTCCCCTTACTCCCACTCCTCTTTTTCTTCTTCTTTGTCTCGTTTTTCTTTCACATCTTGGTGTTCTTCTCCCTTTTTTTGTGTCTGTCATCGTGTTGGTGCACTTAATACGCTCCACCTTTTGACCAGAGAGCTCCAGCGGCTTCGAATATTTATTTTTGTCCCTTCTTTTTTGTCTATCTTTTTTACTTCATCGTTTCCGTTCCTTCAGGAGATCTCAAAAGACCGGTCACGCGCCAGCCACCTGGCGTCGGGGCTCGGTCCTACAGGTCCTAACCCCCCCCCCCCGTCTCCGGTGCCCCCTTCCCTTCACCTTGTCCCTTCCCCTCCCTAAGCACCGTCGTTCATTCCCCTTATTTCTTATTATCTGATCTGCCTTTCTCATCTTTCTTTTTTCCCCCTCCCCCCTCCCCCTTCCTTCTCTCCCCTCGTTCCTTCTCTCCCCTCTACCGCCTCTCCCTCTCCCCTCCTGTGACCAGTCTCTCTCTCTCTCCTACCGTCCCTTTGCTGTCCTCTTCTTACCCTCCTCCCTGTTTTCGCCTTTCCTTCCCCCTATCCACCTTCACCTATCCCTGTCCATCCGTCTTTCTCCCCCTTCCCGCTTTCCTTCCCCTTCTTCGCCCTTGCTCCTCCTCCCTTTCCTTCGTTTATCCTCCCTCCCTCCTCCCTCCCCCCGCCCCCCACCTTTCCGATGAAGCCATTGGCGATGAACTCATTACAGTTGTATCAGAAGCGTAGCTGGACGGCGAAGTATTTTGTGGTTATAGAAGGATTTTTTTGCATCCATTCCTTATCGAGCTTGTCAAAGTCTTTTCCTTGCTGGCTACCTTCGATTACGGCTTGTGTGGCCGTAGGAACCGCTCTGTGTCTGCGTGTGCATCTGCGTCTGGTCTGTGTCTGGGTTAACCTTGTGGCGTATTGTGCTTACATGAATATGAATCTGGGTTTGTGACATGCTTTAGGGCGTGTATGTGTATGTCTGTCAGTGTGATGGGCATGTGGGCGTGTATAGGTTGGTTGTGATTGTGACAGACTGTACAGGCGTCGTGGTGAGCATGGCAGTGTCGGAGGGCGAGGAGGCGAGCGAGGGTGAGGCAGATGGAGGTCATTGCGGACGTGTAGCGTGTGAAAAGTGAATTAGAGAGAGAGACAAGGGAGAGAGGAGATGAGAGGAGGAGGAGGAGAGAGAGAGAGAGAGAAGAGAGAAGAGAGAGAGAGAGAGAGAGAGAGAAGAGAGAGAGAGAAAGAGAGAGAGAGAAAGAGAGAGAGAGAGAGAGAGAGAGAGAGAGAGAGAGAGAGAGCGAAAAGAGAGAAGAGAGAAGGGAGAAGGGAGAAGGGAGAAGGGATAGTGGGAGAGGAGAATTCGCGAGAGCGTGTGTCTTTGTCCGTGAGGAAGTGCGAGGAGGCTGGGCAGTTATCCAAGGATGACAGGATGGGTTGAGAGGTATTTGGGGGGGGGAGGTATAGGGATGAGGAGGGAGAAAAGTTAGTATGCACGGAAGGATAACTGAGGGGGAGGAGGATTTGGAAGGAGACGCTAAGAGAGAGAGGCAGAAGTTTGGAGTGTAATGATAAATGCCCAGCAATAATAACAGGAAATGTCCATGGTTAACAGGCAGACTAAATTATAGGATTATCGGGAACTTGATAGACATTGGTATACCATACCTGAACCTATTAGGCCCTAACTGACCTTGACAGACCTTGGCAGATCCCGGTAGGCCCAGGGCGCCTTGGGGAGGTCTAAGCAAGGCAAGGAAGAGGTCTGGCCAAAGTTCCCACACTCTTCACCATCAAGGTCGAGGCGCGCACGAATTCCATGCCGGCTACTACCTTGTCCATTATCCTTGCGTTCTGCCTCTTGATGCCTTCGTCGGCGCAGTTAGTCGCGGTTTTGTTGTATCTGTCTCTTCCGTTTTATTTGCTCACTCGCTTTATGTAATTGTTCGACGATTATTTTTCCTTGAGGTTGAAAAAATAGAGCGCGATGTGATGGTTTCAGGTACAGAGTGAAACAACGTTTTTGATGAAATGATGATATATATATATATATATATATATATATATATATATATATATATATATATATATAATGTATATGATATATATAATACACAAATTAGTTTTTGAAAACATGAAAATCAGCTTTTTTGAAGCGGTTGCCTCGTCTTTCAATTGACTTGCCTAATATACAATTGCTTTTCTGTTTGGGTATGTGAGGGGGGGGGGGGGTAGGCTACCGCGAGTGAAGGACAATCGGGTAGAGCGGCAGCTGTGGGTCACCTCTCCTTTGTCTCGGACGCTGGCTAGGGCACCTTCGGGTGTTAAACACTTAGGGATGGTCTTCGCACTCTGCTTTGTTCTCGGTGTTATTGTGCTGCATAACTTGTATGGATGTTTGAATAATCCGTGAATATTCCTTATTCCAACTCAAAAAGGACAGGGAATATGTCGAAAACGTGATTCCCACTAAAATAATAAATAGATAAATAAAATCAGAACCTGCACCTGTTGTTAAGATCTCCTTTCCATTCATGCCTTTTCCCCTCAACATATGTCACAATGACCTTACGTAAACCGCAGTATGAGGAGGACGCGGCAGGGCAGAGATGGGAATGTGCAGAAGATATATCCCCCGGTAATTGGATAACTTTCTCGGCGGGATTTGCATCTGCAGAGTGATGAATGGCGGATCGAGGATGCGAGGGACACGCGCATGCACGCGCAGGCTCGGCGGTTGTGAGAGGGCGAGGCAGGAGGCATGGTATCGAGCTGTAGGAACTGATCCTTATTTTTTGTGATGAGTGAAGTCAAGTGGAGAATTTCAGACGTGGCGTTCATTCAGAATTCCTTTGTGATACACGCAACTTGAATGGGTTAGATTGCCGTGCGGCCAATGTACCATCCGAGTGACCTACAAGCCTGCTTCCTCTTCCTCCTCCCCCCAAGTACTCGTATTTCTGTCCTTTAACATCCGGTAGCGGATAAATGCGGTCCATAGGTTCGCATCGTCATCGGGGATTCTCTGCCTCGAGCAACGGCGGGAAATACTTCATCGTCGATTGTTTAGCTTTGAATTACGGCTTTGATGGCGGGGAAGTCAATCGCGGGGATATCGGTCGGCGTGATGTTAAATGATTTGAATGATTTACACACACACACACACACACACACACACACACACACACACACACACACACACACACACACACACACACACACACACACACACACACACACACACACACACACACACACACACACACACACACATATATTACAAGAGGTTATTACATATCCAATGTTCACTAATTATCACTGAACCATTTGTGGAGACGGTGTTTGCGTCGGGAGAGCGGTTGTTATTGAATCGCTTTCCCTCGTGGAATTTCTCGGTCGCCGTTCTACCCTCCAGCCCTGTCCCGGCCTCCGCATGGCCTCGGCTGACCTTGGGCCGATTACCCCCCTCCCGCCCTCCTGCCCCTCCTCCCTCTCGCTCTCCCGCCCCCACCATTCTGCCCCGTCCTCTTCCCCCCACCCTCCCCCTCTGTCCCTCCTTCCCTCACTGCTCTATCCCCCCCCCTCTCTCTCTTCACCCCCCTCTCTCTCGTCCTGCTCCATCCCCCCTCTTCTCTCTCCTCCTCCTCCCTCCCCAACACACGCCTCCGTAACCTGTTCGGCTTTTTACGCTTACAAAAACATGACAAGCTCTAGAGGTCACTTGTTATCGCTGAATTTACCTTACTTTTTATTTATTGGTGTATTTTATTATTTATTGGTTGATGTTATCTATTCATTCATGCTTATTCATGCACTTATTTTTTTTTGTTATCAGTTTCAGTATCACCTCTTCTCTGTGTTTCAGCGTGTTCTTTTCGTATAACAAACGGGATATATATTTAAAAAAACGTGTGGGTGTATATGTATGTATGTATGTATGTATATATTTATATATGTATGTATATATGTATGTATGTATGTATATATATATGTATGTATGTATGTATGTATGTATATGTGTAGTCATACATAGACATGTGTGTTTATATATGAGATTGTATTACAAGTTTTGTCTGGACGGTATACGTAATGCAAAAAGGCCTGGCTAGTGACCTTGTTTTGAGCCATTCTTATACACCATTGCTCCGCCAACCATCCCCACCCCTCCCTCATCCCACAACCCCAAGCCTCCTTCCCCAACCCCCCAACCACACCCCACGGAATTACTAAGAGCGGGCGAGAGGCAGGTATGTTTCCCTCAAACCGCAAGACAAATGGATCTGGCTCTTGACACTGATGCATTGAAAGGGAACTTCCGTACTTGGTACCGGCGACGAGTAGATATGGTATGATGGGTATGGTACTGGCAGTGGGTGAGTATGTTTTGAATATGACACCGGCGGCGGAGGAGGAGGAGGAGGCAAACGCAAGGGGGGGCCCCTTCCTACTCTGCCCCCTGGGGAGAGCCAGCTGGGAGGCCTAGGGAAAACGGGCGGGGATGGGGGTCGGGGTCGTTACAGGTAAGCAGCACAGGTGCGCATGACGGTAGGCAGCGGCGGCGGTAACGGCCTTATGCAAATGAGGCGGTGCAAGTCCCGCTGTGGCCGCGCCGAACCCGCGACCCGCTGGCATCCGGAGGCGTGAACTCTGACCTCCTGCCTCCGCCTCTTGGCGTGACACCAGCGCTAGCGTGCGGCCGACACGTGCCCGCCACAAACACGCTGCGGGCGGCGGGGCAGGCGGGGCAGGCGGGGAGGGCCGCCGCGCGCCTTCGGCGTACTCGCCGATACGCATACACAATCAAGTGCATATATGCTGCACATAAACGCTTGCACACGCACACGCACACGCACACTCACACTCACACTCACACTCACACTCACACTCACACTCACACACACACACACACACACACACACACACACACACACACACACACACACACACACACACACACACACACACACACACACACACACACACACACACACCAACAAACAATTAAAGACTTGTACAAACACCAAGCAAGCGACGACATTTCCCCATGATGCCTCTGTTCAAAAGGTTAAGACGACTGTTACGGCACTGGAATGATCTCGGTGGTGTGGCGTGCGGTTCGGTCTTCTGAAGTGAAGGTCAGAAGTAAATGCTCCCCTCGTGCTTCCCCTCCTTCTTCCTCTTGCTCCCCTCCTCCTTACCAACCCCCTCCTTCCTTCCCTCCTCCCTACTCCCCCATCTCCTTCTCCTCCTTCTCCTCTTCTCCTCCCCTCATTTCTGTGCTCATCTCTTATTCACTTAATTACGCCATTAATTAATTACTTATCCGATTATTCACAAATTCATTCAGCTTTTTTCCTTTAGTCGTTTATTGCAAAGTCCGTTTCTAAACTCAGCCGCGTCCATCACTCACCGTTTCCTTCCCGTGTCCTCAGATCTTCTCGCGTCAAACCCTGTCGTGCGGCCTGGGTTCCGGGCATTTGCATTTTCCTCTCTCTTGCCCTTGTGTTATCTGCCGCCCGATGTTACTGAGGCCTTTGAGTTGGGCGGATAAGCTGCGGACTGTGGACCGGGAAGCGGCTTAATACATGCATAAACGGGTATACGCACTTGCTTGCACGTACTGACACTTGCATACGAATGCAGAGACGGAGTTTAGTTTAGCAGGATACTTATTCGCCCATCACTCTATGTCTACTGACTCGATCTAACTGATCTAACATTCTACTCCTTGCACCTTCACTTTACTCTCTTCCGACTCCTCTACTCTCTTCCTCTCTCTACTTATTCATCTCTCTCACTTCTCATTCTCCTCCTTTCTCTCTCTCTCTCTCTCTCTCTCTCTCTCTCTCTCTCTCTCTCTCTCTCTCTCTCTCTCTCTCTCTCTCTCTCTCTCTCTCTCTCTCTCTCTCTCTCTCTTTCTGTTATTCGGTTATATTTGTTATCTGCCGCCGCGTTGTTTTGCTAGTGTCACTGTAATGTTACTGGGCTGTTGACAGACGTGGCTGGATGGCGAGGTGCCGTTTGAGGTGTTTTCGCTGTTATGTCCTCTCCTTAACTTTTATTTCATTCTTTCGTTTTATTTCTCTCGTCTCCTGTTTTCTGTATCATTTTCACCATTTTCTCCCTCCCTCCCTTCCTTCCTCCATCCCTTTAACTCTCCCTCCCTTGCTCCCTTCTTTTCTCTCTCCCCTTCCCCTTCCTCTTCCCCCCTTCCCCTTCCCCTTCCCCTTCCCCTTCCCCTTCCCCTTCCCCACCCACTTTCTCACCATCACCCCTTTCCTCTCTGCGTCCTTCATATACATGCATATATGTAAGCAATATATAAAATGCAAATATCCCCTTTCACGAGAGCCCAACCATCAAGGGGTTTGTAACCGCCTGTAATTTGTATTTTTGAGCTCCACGTGTTAAAAGTGTCCGTGTATTTGCAACATTCTTGTACATGTTTTACCCGCCCGTGTGTTTCGTTTGGTAGAGGTGAGGCTCGGGGCTGTGTTCACTTGCGAAGAGAGGGAGAGAAAGGGAGAGAAGGAGAGGGAGAGGGAGGGAGGGAGGGAGGGGGAGGGAGGGAGGGAAGGGAGGGAGGGAGGGAGGGAGGGAGGGAAGGAGAGAGAGAGGAGAGAGAGAGAGAGAAGGAGAGAGAGAGAGAGAGAGAGAGAGAGAGAGAGAGAGAGAGAGAGAGAGAGAGAGAGAGAGAGGGCAACAGGACGAGAGGAAGAGAAAGAGGAGTTCAAACAGGCGGGAAGAGCGGGGTGGATTACGCTGGTTTCCGGGCGTTCGAGACGTATTAGGACGGATCATAGAATCGCGGAACAAAAGGGCGCTGATCTAACCCCGCGCGTCTCCGTTTTCCCCGGGCGCGCCTCCGAGGGGAAAGAGTTTGAGGGCGGACGAGAGCGGCGGAGAGTGGAGGGCGAGGGGGGGGCGGGAGGCTGCGGTCTCTACTTCACTCAACCGGGGTTTCTGCAGGACTCGCTGGGGTGCGCTGGGTGTTGGCAGGTGGTTGGTGTAGGTGGCGTTGGCAAGTGTAGGTGGGTGGCGTTGGCAGGTGTAGGTGGGTGGTGAAGGTGGGTGGGCGGGCCAGTAGCATTGCGGTGTCTTCTGTGGTCTTTGGTAAATGCGTGTGTGGCTGTTTGCTCCTCAACCGGAAGCGGGAACTCATCAGCCCAGGCATTTATGTATGCGTCTACTCTCGATGTCCCATGCGCTTGTTTCCGATTTGTTTATATTCTCTATCTATCTACCTACCCACCCACCCCACCCCTCTCTCTCCTTCTCCTCCTCTATTCCTCCTTCATCATCTTCTTCCTCTTCCTCTTCTTTTTCTTTTTCTTCTTCCTCTTTCTTCTTTTTTCATGATCTTTTTCTTCTTTCACCTGTACTTGTCACTCCTTTGCTCCTTCGTCGTCGCCCTCTCAGTGTCCACGAACAAGTATCTCTATCGTAGACTTGTGTTGATCGAGTGAAGGTAAAACATTTGTCTTTGGCGAAGCAGGGTAAAGAGGGCATATCGGGGAGGGGGGGAGGGGCTGGTGTAGTTTTTTTTTTTTTTTTTTTTTTTTTTTGGGGGGGGGGGGGGGGTGTATTATTGTTATCGTTATTGTTGATAGTAATGTTAATGATGATCATCATAAGTCTTACGCATTTTTTATTCCTTATATTTGGTTGATATTATTGTTGCCATCTTTGTTGTTATTCGTGTTATTATTTTTCTCATTGATACTGAATGAATGATTTTATTAATAATTTATTTGTTTTTTCTTATTTTCATCTGCAATGCGTGGCAGTACCTGCGTGCTAAAACCTCCTTCAACCTCACGAGAGAGAAAAGGGGGGCGGAGGTGCTGGTGGGGTGGGGGGGCGAGAGGGGGAAGGAGGTTACGAGGACGCCCACATCCAGTACATGTGTATTTAAGGGTGGGCGGGGAGAGGAGGGGAGGGAGGTGTGGGGAGGGGAGAGGTAACCCCGAATACAGTTCCCTCATCTGGGTACAATGATGGTATTAAGGCTGCGTGTTGGGGAAGGGAAGGGAGGGGGGAGTATAGAGTGGGGAGGAGGGGAGAGGAGGCAGGGAAAAAGGATGAGTTGGGGGAAATAGGTGAGAGGGAAGGGGGGAGAGGCAAGGGAGTAGGGAAGGGAGAAGAAGGGCATTGAAGGAAAACCAGGAAAAAGAGAAAAGGGGGAAGTGGGAAGAATGCGAAGAAAAGGAAACCGAAAGATTGTG
>NC_051388.1:41735372-41770372 GCF_015228065.2 Penaeus monodon | reverse complement strand
CCCCCTTCTGCCCCCCCCCCCCGCCCTCCCAAGGCCGACTTCTCTGTAGGAACATGATTTTTATTACGGCGGCGAGATCTTACAAGGTGTCGGAGGAAGAGCTTCGTCTAGCCTGGGATTGTGGCAAGACGGGGAGGAAAGGGGGGAGGTGAGGGAGGAGAGGTAGGATTGAGTGTAGGAGGTTAGGTTAGAATGTATTTTTTATTGTGTGGGGTGGGGGTGGGGAAGGTAACTCTGTGTGTTGTAGAGAGAGAGAGGAGAGGGAGAGGAAGAAGAAGAAAGAAAGGTGTGTCGGTTTTTTTTTTTTTTTTTTTTTGTGATGGTGGGTGGTGATGTTTTTGTTGTGTGTGTGTGGGGGTGTGGTGTGGTGGGAGTGTAGTCTGTGTGTTGTAGAGAGAGAGAGAGAGAGAGAGAGAAGAAAGAGGGGGGGAGGGGAGGGAGTGGAGGGAGGGAGAGAGGTGGAGAGGGAGGAGGGAGGAGAGGAGGAGAGAGGAGAGAGAGGGAGAGAGGAAGGAAGGGGAGAGGGAGAGGGAGAGAGGGAGAGGGAGAGGGAGAGGGAGAGGAGAGAGAGAGAGAGAGAGAGAGAGAGAGAGAGAGAGATGATTATATGTACTTACGACAGGGCACGCGGGCGAATGATATGAGGGCCAGGGTATGCGGCGTCATGGGCACAGGTGTCCGTGTGCCCGAGTGCCATCGTGAGCCCGCATGAGCCACGCATAGTGTCATCGCTTCCCTTCCGACGTGGCTCTGGCCTATAGTGCTTATTTTTTTAAATTGTCTTTATCCTTTTATACTATTAATTAATTAATTGATGGATTAATTAATTCATTTATTTACTTATGCAGTAATGATAGTAGTTTCAAGTGATAATAGCCCCCTGTACTGCAATGCTTTATAGGCCATTATGCGATATTAATGATGCAATTACGACGCTGCGTGAAGCCATTAGCATGATTGTAGCTTCGATTGTATCCTGTTATTGGCCTTACTTTTATCTGATCTTATTACCGGTATTTCCTCTAATCTCTGGGAATGATGCGGCGGCCGTTGGTGCTGTTGGGGGGGGGGGGGCGACCCGGGGGCCTCGTCAGCGCCTCTCGCGGGTCCCCTTCTCTCGAGCGGAATTCTTCGTCGCGGTCCTGTCTCCGGTCTCGTCTCTCTTTTCTGCCTCTTCCCCTTCTCTTTTTGTCCGATTCCTCCTCCGCTGCTTCGTTTCTTCTTTTACTTTCTTCGTCTTTTGCTGTTTGTCATATCCTCATTTCTTCTTTATATTTAGTTGTTCTACTCTTTCACTTCGTAATCTCCCCTTTTTATAGCTTAACCCCACCTCCCCCTCATTTTTCTCTTCAGCGCTGCCCCCCCCTCCTCCTCCCCCCTTCCCCTTTCCCTTCCCCTTCCCCTTCCCCTGCCCCCGTCCTGTATAAATTCCTTGAAGCCGCCGCCGAGGGAGGTCGTTATGGAGGGCAGTTGTGGTCTTTGGTCGGGTCGTCGGGGCGGGTCGTCGGGTCATCTGGTCGTCGGTCGCACGCTTCGGCCGACTCCCGCGGGGTCTTGTAGAAAGTGTGGTTGATGTTGATTGCGAGCGATTTCTCTTCACCCTCTCTCTGACTATCTATCTATCTCTGTCGCTCTATCTATCTATCTATATGTCTCTGTCTCAATCTCTCTATATCTCTATCTCAGTCTCTTTCTATCTCTCTCTCTCTCTCTTTCTTTCAGTCACCCTCTCCCTCCCTCTCTCCCTCCCTCCCTCGCCCTGTCTCCTCTCTCTCCCTCCCTCCTCTCTCTCTCACCCTGGTTGTGCTTGTGTGAGCGAATACATTGGCGTGTGCGTTCTTGCATAAGTATGTTTGCGTGTGTGTTTTCCGGGGAAAGAGACGTGACCTGGGATAGGCCGGGCAGCCCCGCCGCACTTATCGATTCCGCCCCGTTGATCAAAGGCAAGAGTCCCGGCCGTAGAGCACTCGGCCATTCACTCGCTCCTTCTCCGGAATTCGGCGCCTAATGAAACGTACGCCGTCAGGCCCTCCTCGCCGTCGGGCCACTCGGACCTCTTTCTTGTACATTGTTCTTCAGGTTATTGTTGTTGTTGTTGTTGTTGTTGTCGTGTCGTCGTCGTCATTGTTATTATTTATCATCATTATTTTTTATTGTTATTATTATATATTATTATGATTATTGTCGTTTATTTATGTCATGGGACGAGTGTATCAGAAAAAATAGGTTTCCTAAGCATGTGTTCATGTTGCCTGCTGTTTTACAAGCTTGCCTATGAACTGTAAATTGGGTGTTCTTGTACGCTTATTTAAGATGCGTAGAGTGAATTGGATGATAGTTGTAGTAAGTGGTACATCACGATGCGTGCCTCTGCAGTGACTAATACCAGAGGCTGTAGTGGTAGTAGTTGTCGTCGTCGTCGTAGTAGTAGTAGCAATTGTAGTAGTAGTAGTAGTAGTAGTAATAGTAGCAGTAACAATAATACTATTATTAGTAGTAGAAGTGATATAAGTTGTTTTTTGTAATAGTAGAAGCAGGAAGAGCAGCAATAAGAGACAAATAGGAGCAGTAGTAATAGCAATGGTAGTCGGGCGCAGCCTTTCGGTTGAACCACTTGGAAATGTCGCCGGAAGCAGATAGAATGTCGTTCAAGGCGAGCGACTCCCGCGCGGCGCTCGCGTGGCAGCAAGTCGATAGTAAGTGGAGAATTCCAAATTAATATCGATGATTACTGATTTTGTTTTCCCTGATTTGACGGTCTCGTGAAGCGCGCGTGGTACCGATGGAGGCGGTGGTTTGCCGAAAGAGGCCTAGGCCTTCGCAGGGTGTTTTGATTGGCGTGCGGGCTGCGGGGGATCGTTGCACTGATTTTTGAGTCAGTGCTTTGGGGAGGTCTGTGTCGTCAGCGAAGGAAATAGATAAATAGATATAGATATTGATATAGAGAGAGGCAAAATAGAATTCCTGTTTCGGCACGAAGGATGCAGACGCCGTCTCTGCTCTGAAACAGATCGCCGGAGTGTGAAGGCCAAGGAGATGAACTGTGCTCTTTGGAATTAACTTCATTGTCTTCCCCAACTTGCTGTGCATTTTTCATTCTTTCTCTGCTTCTCCTCCCTTTTCTCCTTCGGTATTATGGGAGAGTACTTGATTTGCATAGAATAGGCTGCGAAGAAATAGTAATGTGTATTTTAATGTAGCGGTGTAATGCATATCTATAAGATTGTATTTAGATCCCTCTCGTTTTTTTTACGCCGTGGAGATAGCGGTTATGTATATATGAATATAGATGTCGGTGTACAACATGTGGGCGTCGTTGTCTCTCCTCTCCCTCCTTCTCTCTCTCTCCCCCTTCTCCCCCCTCCCCTCCTCCTCTCTCTCTCTCCCTTCTCCTCTCTCCCTCTCTCTCTCTCTCTCTCTCTCTCTCTCTCTCTCTCTCTCTCTCTCTCTCTCTCTCTCTCTCTCTCTCTCTCTTTTTCTTTCTCTTTTTCTCTCTCTTTCTCTCTTCTTACTCTTTCTCTCTTCCCGTGCGAGAACAATCCCAAGGACGGCTGTAATGCAACATTCCTGACGGAGGGACGAATAAAAGCGCCGACTTCGTTATTCCGGCGCCCGGCCTCGAGTGCAATGTGTTGCGTCCCTGTTTGAAATTGGCGATCAAAATAACGGACTTTTGGGTCTATTTTTTTGTTTTTTTGTTTTTTTTCAGAAACACGATGAATTGCATACGTTAGATATTCGTCGTTTTGGTGATTTGTGAATTACAGGCGAGTGGTGAGGCCATCGTTTGTGTTGTTTACGGGGATTATTCTGGTGCTGAATTGAATGATTGTATGATTATTGTGAAACAGACACTTTGTGTGTGTGTGTGTGTGTGTGTGTGTGTGTGTGTGTGTGTGTGTGTGTGTGTGTGTGTATGTATGTATGTATGTATGTATGTATGTATGTATGTATGTATGTATGTATGTATGTATGTATGTATGTGTGTGTGTGTGTGTGTGTGCGCCCCTTTGTCCGGCGACGTCTTCGGCCACCTGGAAGTGTGTCGATTCGCGCCGTATTTCCAGGCCATTATTAGCGAAGGATTATCAAAGGCAGGCGCTGGGGTAGGGGGTAAGGGGGGAGGGGCATGGTTGCTCGCTTTCTCTTGCTCGTCTCTTTTTTTTCTCTCGCTCTTAGTCTGTCCGCCTGTCCTTTATTTCTTATTTGCTCCCCTTCGTTTCCTGTCTTTCGCTTGGGTTTCTTTTCCTCCCCTTTCATTTTTCTCCTTCCCTTCTTCCTCCTATCCCTCCCTTCTGCTTTGCCTCCCTCACTATCTTCCCCTTCCTCCCTCCCTCTCCCTTTACTCCTTCCCCATCCCTCCTCCTCTCTCCCGATCTGTTATTAATTCTCGGATTAATTTCCCTCCATTTGACGCCATTGTCTCCTCGGCCTCATTTTCCCCTTCGCTCAGCTCGCAGTATTGGAGGGGGGGGGGGGTGAGGAGCGGTTCGACTGCTATTCGTTTTCGGGGAAATATGTGCATATGTGTGAGGCCGCTCGGACTCCCGCGCGTGGCCTGGGCGAGGGCGGGAGGCGCTTTGGTGCTTAATTGTTGCTTATACGACAATTGTTATCATCATTGTTATTATTTAATTTTTGTTTCATATGAAAAAGACCCTTTCGTCTCCGTTTATATTTTTATGATCTTTACTGCCTCACCATAGTTATAATCATTACCACCACCATTATGATAACTATCATGTTTACCGTGTATTTCAGTTTACTGTTTCTTCCGCGGCATGTGTTCGTGTGCGTAACGCAGCCCCAGGTACCTTCTCGTAATAGGAGTTTGAGGAGTCGCGTTATTCATCCCGGCGAAGCAGGTGCAAGTGCGGGAAATTAGTGCTACGTCGCGGCCCAGCGGCTGCATAACGTGTGGCATTTGCGTTTGCTCTCTGCCAGGGTTTGGTGCAGGAGAGTTTTTTTTGTGAATGATAGTAAACGATTCGACTGCTGCATGTCGCAGAGGGTTAATTACACGCACTTCCAATATCTACGTCTGTGAATATATATTTTTTCAGCTGTAAGTGAAGGAAGTCTTGTGTCGTTACACCGTAAAGATCTGGAACCGTGTTCGCTCTCGTTTTTATGTGCGATCACTTTGGTTGACATATCTTCACCCGTTGCGGCGACGAGACATTAGGTTAAAGGTTGTAAATTTCCATGCGCGTGTTCGTTATGTTTTGTAATATCCCATCATATGCCATGTTAGAATAAATGTACTAGATATAATATTAAGACTAAGATGCGCTAAAATAGAGGTTTTCCAAATGGTGCTCCAGGGTTCAGCGAAGTTGAAGAGGCTCCAGAGAAAATCTACGATTAATTACTCACTTTAAAGCTTCTTAAGATAAATTTCAAAATTTGTATGTTTATGTGCTGTACTTATTTATTAGTCTATTTATTTGTAGCATACCAATAGTTTTCTTTAAAATAGAACAGGGTCTTTAGATTGAATATATAAATGGGGTCGTTGGAAGTGAAAAGGATAGAAATCAGTGCACTGAAGAATTGTGTGCGTGCGTGTGTGTGTGTGTGCCTGTAGCGTGTGCATGTGTGTGCGCGAGCGCGTCTGTGTGTGTGTCAGAACTTTCCGCTCCTTTTGTGCAAATGTCCAAAGTGTTTGGGAAGTTCGGTTTTGTGCGAATTTTGGGGACTTGGCAAATCGTGCGTTTGCGGAGCGAGTCAGAGACAATGAATCTTTCTGTATTTTGCATCGATCGCTGTCCCAGTAATTTTGCAATCTTGTGGGAGCGAGGGCAAGTTAGAGGACAAAGTTAGAATTCAATGCAAATTCCTTGCGTTCATACATCTATCCATCTATCCATATATCCATCCATGCAAAGTTAATACATCATATATGATGAAGTTGTGTGCAACATTGCATGGACAATATAGCATAATACATGCATATACATGCATGCTCATCACCATCATCCATCATCATCCATCATCATCATCCATCCATCATAAGTATACATACATACATAATACATGCAATAATTCATACATACATACATATATACATACATATATACATACATACATACGTGTACACAGACGTACATGTATGCATAAATACATGCATGCATACATGCATGCATGCATGCATGTATGCATGCATGCATGCATGCATCCATCCATCCATCCATCCATCCATCCATCCATCCATCCATCCATACATACATACATACATACATACATACATACATACATACATACATACATATATACATACATACATACGTGTACACAGACGTACATGTATGCATATACACATTAAGTGCATTCTTATTGAAATGGTTAAAATCAGATTTTGGTGGAAATTGCTTTCGCTGGGACACGCTATGTTTACTTTGCTTGTGTGGTCGATAGCGTGCTTTTACCGCCATTAAACGTGTGGCGAACGTGTTACTCTAGTGAGGCGGGTATGTGGATATGAATTATACAAATTTGGTGAACGAGTTAGTGCGGATAGTACGTGGATAGCCGTGGAAATTTAACCTTGGCAGATGTTGTTTTCCCCATCCATCCCCTTCTCCGTCCCTCCCCTTCCTTCCTCTTTCTCCTATCCCTCCCACGCCATAACCCCTCCTCCTTTCGCTTTCCCTTCTTTCCCCCCTCTCCCCTTCTTCACTCCCCTACCTCTCTCCCTTTCCTCTCCCCCTTCCCCTCTTCTCTCCCCTCCCTCCCTCCCTTCCCCTCTTCTCTCCCTCCCTCCCTTCCCCTCTTCTCTCCCCTCCCTCCCTTCCCCTCTTCTCTCCCTCCCCCCCCCCCCCTACGTATTTCTCTGAGGTCCCGGGCCGCCCGCGGAAGCGTTTCGTTATATCGCCGCCATTTTCCCCCCGAAGCGGTTTCATGAAAGGGTTTCCATGGTGGCAAAGTCCCCCATGAATATTAATGCGTCGGAATTTTTTGGGATTGGTTGTAACGTTGTCTGAAAGGCAGATGGCTCTCGTGCCCTTCTTTGGATTTGATTTTATTTATTATTTTTTTTTACTGGTTGTAGAGCGGTTAAAAAGTGATTACAAAGGTGCTGATTGATCGTTTATTGCTCTTTTTTGCGGTTTTATTTATTCAGTTACAGGAAAATTGAATAATAATGTTTTTTTTTTTCAGAACTTTTATCAGTTTCACTTGTTGGCTTATTTTACCAACATTGAGTCAAGTGTATTGTATTCATGTATTTAGGTTAACAATTTTAATTACATATTTATTCGAGTATATGGTCATACTAATATAATATATATTTTCAAATGTGTCACATGTTTGTTTTCACATATTTATTGAAGTTGCTTAATCATTCATATATGTATATTCAGTAGACGCACATTTTTTTTTATTAATTTACCGTTATCGTTTTTCACATTTAATGCAAGATGCTTAACGCGTGGGAATTTCTGGGGTGCCGCGGTGTCGGTCATATTCGCTCGTTGACTGATTCATTTTATCCCCACATTAATTCACATTGAGCTTCGTTGATGAACTCGTTTTGTTTCTCATTGATTCACACTAAGCCTCATTGAGAGACTCATTCCACTTCGCCCTTTCATTCCCCGCCGTTCCATTGCAGGGTGGCGAGCGCGTGGTGTGGGAGTTCCACAACGTGACGCTGACCCGGGTGCCTGGCTACGGCTTCGGCATCGCGGTCAGCGGCGGACGCGACAACCCGCACTTCACCAACGGCGACCCTTCCATCGCCATTTCGGACGTGCTCAAGGCCGGGCCCGCCGAGGGGAAGCTACAGTAAGTCAGGGGGAGTGTGTGTGTGTGTGTGTGTGTGTGAGTGTGTGTGTGTGTGCGGGTGCGCGCGTGCGTGTGTGTGTGTGTGTGCGTGCGTGCGTGTATGTGTATGTGTATGTGTATGTTTCTGTGTTTCTGTGAATTTCCCTGTAAATATTCTAGCATCTGTGCTGTAAACTGCTGTGTTTGTGCTACAGAAGGAATATCATTGTAAATATTTTGAGTATGTACAGTGTAAAGTCGCTGTTTGGCTTATCATATAATGTGTATATACATTTTTTTGTATTATTGTCATCTCTGGCCTACTTAAGACTGAGAGTAAACATTTAGCAAATTGTCCATTAAGAGGAAAGTCATGTGATCGTCTAAGTATCATAGTTAGGAACGTATGTAAGAATTGAGAATGAAAATATATCCAAATTGCCATTGTGACTGTGTCTTCTCTGACGCACTAATGTAACTATGCCATATTCGCTTCCTAATCCATGTTAAATATCCCTGCCTCTGTACCCATAGGTGAGTTTTTCGTCATGTGTAAAACCTTTCGTATTTTTTGCAAGTTATATTGCTAGATTTCCCTTACTTTCCAGTTAATTATCCGAATTCTTACAAGCATTTTGTCCATGATATATTTCGTGTCTGATCATAAGCTTATCCATATAAAGATTAATGCATATTTTTTGTATATGAAGTTTGTCCTTTTCAAAAGATTTTCTCGTGTTTAGCATTTTGTGGCTAACTAGTGGTTGGTTATTAGCTTTACGAATTTTATGGGTAATTATGTAAACTTGTTTGTTTCTTCATTTTTTGCTTAAATGCTTCGTGGATGGAATTGGTTTGCTTGTAGAACAAATCTTCTCTGTGCTTTTTTTAATTTCTTTTTTAAGGTACTGGCATATGTGAGGGTGCTATATCCTGGCTCTCTCTCTCTCCCTTCCTCCCCCCCCTCTCTCCTCTCTCTCTCTCTCTCTCTCTCTCTCTCTCTCTCTCTCTCTCTCTCTCTCTCTCTCTATCTATCTATCTGTCTATCTATCTATCTATCTCTCTCTTTCTCCCTCTCTCTCCCCCTCTTCCTCTTTCTCTCTCTCTCTCTACCCCCACCCTCCTTCCATCCTTTCTTCCTTATTACGAAACGATTCAATAGAACACTTTTTTGTAGGTAAGAAAGTTAAAGAATTGCCGATTTTTACCCGTAGTTTGAGTAGGAGAAAATCCTGGTCTGAGCATCATTGTTTAAATTTTCCAAGCTGCTTAATGATTATTTAGTTTCTTTTGTCGTATTTGCGAATTGATTTCCTTGCATGCAAAAAATTCAACTCCATTATGCTCGTTTATGTCATTCACATTTAATAGATTGTTTGTTATAGTATTTTTACAACTGCAGTTTGTGTTTTTATTTTGTTTATAGATACATTGATATATATATATATATTATATATATATATATATATATATATATATATATATAATATTTTTTTTTTTTTTTTTTTTTTTTTTTTTTTTTTTTTTTTTTACATAATTTGATACTAGATGATGCGGAGAGGTACACCAATGATATTTTCTGTTATTGTTAATTCTGAGGTTGATAATTTGCTTATTGGGTAATGGTTTCATTTAAGTAATTTTAGTATTTTGATATTTGTTTTTTCCCAGAGATCAGTAGATTATTTTTCCCTTTAAAAACTTGAATCTTTTATGAACCACATCATGTCCAGTGAGGTAGTGTGATTTTCAGAATCATCACTTTAATCATTTTGCTTATCCCTTTACATGTAGATGCCATTACAAATCAGTTTCTCCTTGTCTTTCTCACCCATAAGCAAACCTGTCATCATAAATCACTAATATGTGATTTCGTTTTTGCCTCATAGAATCAACGACCGACTAATATCAGCCAACAGCATCAGCCTAGAAAATGTGGACTACGCCCGCGCGGTGCAGGTGCTTCGGGACTCGGGCGCCGCCGTGCAGCTGGTGGTCAAGAGGAGGATCGTGCTGCCCGCCGCGCCCGAGGCCCAGACGCTCAAGGTCACCCTCACCAAAAATAAGAAGAAAGATGGTAAGCAGTTTTATCATTCATCTTTAGTTGCTTACACACGCACACGCACATACACACACGCGCACGCACGCATGCACGCTCACTAAAGTGATTGAAAGCTGGTTTTTGTAGACGAAGTATCGGCGATAAGCTCCCTCTCATTATCTTTAAATAAAGGATTATAATTAAAACAGCCTTTTCACGTGGAATTTTTATGTCAAACAAACGAAATTTGGAAGTAGACATTGCTGCGCCCAGAATCAATTAGATATTTTTTTCATTAGTTGGTTATTTGCATTTAGCAAATTTGCATTTAGCGAGTTCTTTTAGTATCAAATTCTAGGGTTTTACTGTGTATGAGAGGAGATACTATACAGGTAATAAATTTAACTCAGGCTCACTGTTGCACAGTGCTAGTGTTAACAGTAACTGCACAGCTAAATACACATCATCTACACATCAGCTTAAGTCCATGCTGATGTTCACAAAAAAAAAGAAAAAAAATGAGTGAGAGGTAAGCTCAAGTAGTTCAGTAAGCTGCCTAAAACAGTTCTAAATGCACCACCCTCTGGCTTACTGAGTGACTGGCTTTGCCCTGAAGCCTGCAACACATATAGCTACATTATCAGGTTAATTTGATTAATGATCTTTTACTAATGGTAATATATATACTTTTTATTTACTAGTTAACTGAGCTTAGGATATCCCCCTTTTCATTTGGTGATTGATAAAATATTTTATGTATGATCATTCTATATTATATAAAGTCTCCTGATATTTGATGTCTTGTGGCTTCCCTAATTTCTCTGCTTATGTGGCATGAAAGGTATGACCATTTTTAAGATTTTTTGTTATTTATTTTCTCTCTCTCTCTCTCTTAGATTTCGGCATAGTGTTAGGCTGCCGCATCTATGTGAAGGAGATCTCAAACAAGGCAAGTGTCGAGAAGGATGGCAACCTAAAAGAAGGTGATGTGCTCCTACGCATCAACTCGACGTCGACCGAGAACATGACGCTGAAAGAAGCACGGAAGGTCCTTGAGAGCACGAAGGAGAGGCTGCAGCTCCTGGTCCGGAGAGACCCTCCTCCTCCCATGATGGCACCTCCAGATCACACTGTCAAGGGTAAGGCATTTGGGAGGCACGGCTTGTGCTAATACTTGTTAAGTATATTCTGCATTCTGTATTGTAATTATATTTATTGCATATGAAAATAATTAGCTTCTGGATTATGCTTTCTTTTTCTTTTTTTAGAATAAAGAATGCTTACGAATTGTAAATTGTATTTCATAGAAGAAGAAACAAGGTACTCTCACAAACTAGTTTAGAACATCCTGATAAGTCTTGTTCAGTAGACTGATACAAAAGGCCATCTTTGAAAACTGTTTTATTTATTAAAAAAAAAAGAAAAAAGGCTATCCAATTGAATGCCATTCCAGATATCCGCAATCCTGAGTACAGTGACACACGTCCAAACTACCCAACCCAAAACTTGTACGTTCAGCCCCCAACCCGATCAGAACCTCAGCGTAGCATTTATGGTCCAGACACCCCAGATGCGAAAAACAACCTCATGAGGTCTGGGTAAGTAATAATTCTTTTATATTCTAAAGACTTCTCTGGTATTTTTAATTTTTTTTTTTATAACACAAACTACTTCATTGGATTTGATAAATTTTAGTAATTACTTATAACATCTATGTATATATATTTTTTTAGATCATATATTTTTGGGTGGTGTTCACTTTGTTTTTTGTTTTTTTCCTTCACTGATTGGCTATATATTCTTAACATTTTGTATGAGTTTTAAGAAGTATTAGGATTAATTTTTTAGAAAGTCATGTAGTTAAGGTTGGATGATTTTGAATTTGAAGAGATATTTGTAATGACTTGCAGTAATGGTAACATTAATTACAGAGTGTGTATACTTTTGGTAGGTTTCACTTGAATAACAGCTTTTGCTTCTTTATATATACATGTCTATATCTATATACATATGTAGGTTCTAAATCATGCTGCTCTCCTCTTTGTACCCTAGTCTAATCACACAACCATGGGTTAGCAAAGTACTCTGCTTCACCAGGTTTGGCACAGTTTTGTTCAAGGCTTCATAATGCACAGATGAAGCTTGGGCCTCTCTCCGACCTTCAATTCACCCAAGCCATTTTACTTTTAGACCTCCTTAGTCCTGTTTTTATTTTCTTTTTCTTTTTTTTCCTTTTTTTTTGCCTTAGTACAATTAATAATTAATTGAAGAAAAAATCATAGAAATAGAGTTTTGGATTAATGAGGTTCTTTAATTTAGTTTTGCTTTCCTTTTTCTGTTTTCATTTTTGAAAATTTTAATATTTTCTCATCAATTCCAATCAGTTGCCCACATCTTTTCATGGGTTTAAGATTCTCGTGCACGAAGGCTTATATACATGTCTGTTTAAGGAAGGTTTGGGAGAGTGCCTAGTCTCAATACATCCCCCAGCACTGCCATAACCCACTGCTGCTGTTATGTTCAGGTATAACCCTGGGGGCATGTCATCGGGGGAAGCTCCATTTGGTTTAGATGACCAGGGCTCCCCCCAGGATGATGCTCCTCCCCCACGTCCTCCCCTCCCCCGTCCTGAGGATTACTTCCCTCGTCATGCACCTAAGGAAGGCCAAAACTCACCATCCAAGGGCCCCAGCCTCCCGGTGTAGGTTTTTATGCCCTTTTGGTCACTGCCTCTCCTACAATATCTGTTTACGGTTAGCTGACATATATACATATATATATATATCCATCTCTGATCTTTGGAACTGTCACTTCTTCTCACTGTCTTCTTGTACACTTTTAGCAGACTTTAACACATTAAACTCTTGTGCTCCTGATCACGGGGTTTCCTTTATTGATTGGAAATAGAGTTTGAACATATGATTATTAACATATCATTTCCCCCTTTGCATTAGGAAGTAAAATTAATAAATGTATATTTGTTTTTTGGTATAGGAGGAATCATGCAAAATATATTTGATTTTGAGATGTCTGCAAATTCACATCTCATATGATTGATTTAGCGTACTCTGATTTTATTCAACAGAAGTCCTTCCTCTGCGACTCACTGTATGCAAAAACTGAATGCAGTATTTCATTCTTTGTGTCATATTATTGTACTTAGAATAAATTGTTGACTGAAATTGTTTTATGTAGAGAGGTGCAAGAAAAAAAAAGAATATACAAATATTAAATGAATGATGTACAATGTAGTAATAAACATTGACAGGCTGGGATTTGTATTAGAATGTTAGACATGAAAGCTATTGTTATGCCATTGAATGCCCCTTTTAACTCCTGTTGACTCGACCTCTCCTTTCCTGCTTTCTGTCTCTCTGATCTTAGTAGCCATCTCCGTCTGCCTTTTATGTCAATGGAAAGTGTACTGCACTCTTGTTTTTTTTTTTTTTTTCTCACTCTCTCTCTCTCTCTCTCTATCTGTCTCTCTCTCAACTAATGATTAGAGCACTGTGATGACTCGTAGCTTCTCTCACACTGGTATGTGGCCTGGATATGACACTTACATTTGGGGTGCTTTACTAACAGTGTTATAATTTGGGTGCTATATTCACTTGATTACATTTTGCTGCGATTGCTAATAATTGCTTGGGATTAATTAATTTTAGCTTAAAATTATATTTTTTTCCCTGATTTTTTTTTTCTCTCTCTCCTTAGGAGAACTATATACAGTGATTGCATATGAAATGTTTCTGATGGTGTTAACTGCAATGAGTTTGATAATTTGAGATGATGTTAAATGTTTTGATGTTAATAATTGTTCATAAGATACAAAGCTTGTAATGATTAACAGAAAAGTAGTAATTTCGCAGCATTGCATATATTAAACTGCAAAATAAAGTAATGAATAAAATGTAGGATTAGGGTAAATATGATGCTTATTGATCTTACATTCTTAATGTCAATAGGAATAGTTTAGTCATCATTATTAGACAACATCTAGATGAAGATAGAAGATTAAATAGTATATTATATACCTAGATGCATATGTTTTCCTACTGGAGGTAATGGAGTTATGGATCATTTTTAATTACTTTGTAGATGGGAAATAGTTTACTAATGATATGCTATCACTTGGTATAGCAAATGAAATCACAATGAAGGTAGTATTGAAATATTTATTTGGTTATGATTCTGATTTTTTATGTTATCACACAGGATAGTATATTTTTTGAACTTGATCTCCCCCCCCCCTAGAATACTATTTTATGCTTATTTTTGAAAATAGTTATTGTTTTCTTTTTTGACATTAAAAAAGAGAAGTTGCTTCTTTATTCCTCCTAAAGTCTCCAATAAATTTTATTGTTCTGATATTGCATCTTTAGGAAGTAAATATCCTTAGTTTCCTAAATTGATCTGTCAGTGCTCATGGTGAATAAATTTTGTGTTGTGTTTATCTCATACAGTAGTTTCTGAGAAATAAAGGTTTGCATGATCTGGTAACTGGTGAAATAGCATTCATGTTTCAAGTTCTCAGTTGTGTCTCCAGCTTTATACTAAGATATAAAGAATATGTGTTGATTTAAGAGAATATATCCCGCCTATAATCAGTAAAAAAAAGCCACATTCATGCGATAAATTTATAAGGAAGCGATTCAGGCTAAACTGTATTGAAAAGTATTTTTAAACTGAAGAATATTTTATTTTTGCTTGGCCGTTGTTAAGTGCATTTTCACTTATGTCACAGGAGCTTCTCTCTTGGCTTAGAGCAACAAAATTTATTAGTTTATATATTTCATATCTTTTTCTGTTCTTTACTCTTGGTTATTTTTTGTTTTTGACTTTTTTCCATATTTGTTTCAGTTTAGTTGTTACATACTTTAGTTTTTCAATGTTGATTTATTAATTTGTTTGTTTATCTTTTTTTCTGTGTTACCCCTCTTGCACAGCCATATCACAAGGTCACTACTTGTGTTGGGTCTCTTGCTTCTTACCTTCCTCAAGAACTATGTCAGCAAACTTAGATTAGAAGTAACGAGAGTTGCAGGCTGTTGAGTGCTTAATGATTATATATGCTTCATTATATATAAAATAAGTGTGTGACACAAGCTGAGTGAGATTATTTGTGGAAATATCTTTTTAGTAAATTTGTGCTTGAACTTGTTACTTAGTACTAGTTCATAGTAACAATAGCAAAATTTGCCATTAAAGTACAACTGAGATTTAATGTTAAAGTTTAAACTAAACTAAATTGCTTTAAAAAATTGCTGAAGTGTTACTTGTGGTGCAGTATTTTGCTTTGTGTCTGAAGTGCTAACAAGGCTCAGGTTTTAATCTCATCCATTTCGGTGTGTAGACCAGACCCACGTTTTGTGAGCTTCAAGAAGGAGGGGAGTGTGGGTATACGATTAACAGGCGGCAACGAGGTAGGAATTTTCGTGACGGCAGTGCAGCCCGGATCGCAGGCTCAGCTCCAAGGACTTATACCAGGCGATAAAATACTTAAGGTGAGCTCCTGATTGTTCTTTACCCCTTTGATCAGGGTGCTTTACTGCTCACACATGGTCCAAAATCCGGGCATTAGACTTGAGTTGTCACTCTCACAGGTGTGTGGCTTGAAGGCCAGACACACAGGAATGCTCATGTGTAGCAACAAGATTCCTTGCCTCCCCTTTGCAGTGTTATTTTTACTCTTTTTCTCCATAGGCATATTTTGCTTGTCTGCCATTTTCCAGTATCTATATGTCATTTTGATAAGCTGTATCTAGATGGTAATAGACCGTTTTCCTTGCACAGACCCCATATCATCTGTCTAGGTAGTCCATAACCCTGTGCAATAATACAAACAATAAGTAACATTTTCTTAATTGTGTAATTTAATTTTTTTTTTTTTTTTCTCATAAAATTCAATTTTCTCTAATACAACCTGCACCACGATCATGGTGGGCAGGAATAGGATCCTAAGCATGGAAACGTCCTAACTGAAGCCACTGCTCTTCCGGTCATGGCTCATGGATGGTATATTCCATACTCTTTTATCAATAGGAATAATGCAGTAGCCCCCAACTAAATGCCCACTGAATCTAATCACCCTCCTAGAACTTTGTACACTTGTGGTGAGTTATATCCATCACCCTGGCCTCCAGCCAAAATTCTCATGACAGATTTTTCCATCATTGGCATGTTCATGTCATCTGACCCTCAAGCCATATTTTTTCATGAAGTGATTATCATGTCACCCTGATCACAGGGCTCAAACTGTCTACCCTGTAAGAGCAAAACATATCAAGTGCCTTGTTTAAAGGAAAAGGGTTCAGATTGGATGTATTTGTGAAGTTTCATTATATTGAGATTTTTTTCTTTCCATTTCTCAATAGCGGAATGTATTCTCTTTAAAAATTCTTGCAAGAATCAATAATTTAGTTAATTATTATGTAGATACCAAGATCATCTATTTAAAGAATTAAAAAAAACCAATGTCTGATAAAGTTCATTCTACAATGGTTCATTTGCTTCACACCCTCCTCCCACCAGGTTAACGACATGGACATGGCAGGCGTAACGAGAGAGGAAGCAGTTCTTTACCTCATGAGTCTTCAGGATCAGATTGACCTCATTGTACAGACACGTAGGCAAGACTATGAACTCATTCTCAACAATCAAAAGGGAGATCTCTTTTACATAAAGTAAGTGATTCGGGAATGTTCCTTTGTAATACATTTGGGCAAGTGTTGATTTTTTTTAATGGGTATAGCATTGTGATATATTTCTTAGTTAGGGATTGAAGGTATTTTATGCTGTTTTTAAAGAATGTTTGTGTTACAGTTGATGCATTTTATTAGTAACGTAGATAAGAGTAAGGATTTGATTACTAAGCACTAGGTGGTTATCTGAATATAACTTGTATTTTTATCCCACAGGACACACTTCCATTATGAACCCAATGGAAAATCTGAACTGAGCTTCCGTTCTGGAGACATCTTTCGTGTTGTAGACACATTGCACAATGGTGTTGTGGGGGCATGGCAGGTAAGACTGTGTGGAATTGAGAGCAGCCTTGTGACTTCTCTTGAATTTTGGTTTTATTTTACTCCTCAGAGACTTCTTTGTTGTTTGAGTTGACAGAAGATTTTACTATTTCATTGTTGTTTTTTTCTTTCTTTTTCATTTTTTTGGGTAGGGTATAGTAATTTGGGAGCTTAAAGTTTCAAACAAAAATTTGAAGTGGCAGAGAAAATAAGTAAATAAATTTATTTAACTCCACAGGTTCATAGAATTGGTAGGAACAACCAAGAGACACAGAAGGGTATAATACCCAACAAAGCACGTGCTGAGGAGCTGGCCACAGCACAGTTCAATGCTGCAAAGAAAGAGCAGACTCAGTCTGAGTCACGTAGCGGATTCTTCAAGAGACGGAGAAATTCTCGCAGATCAAAGTCCCTGGGGAAGGTATGAAGATTTTAGAGGGGTATTAAGTAATGTAAACTTCTTTAATGCTAGATTTAGTATATTTTTTTTGTGTCAGTCATACCTAGATTCAGTATGCAGTGCTGCTCCTTTATTTAATATATTATTATCGATATATTTATTGGTGCCTTTTTATCATTCACAAGTAATTTCAATTTGATAATTGGTGTTAAATGGCATTACATTGTTGATTTTCATCTGTGTTTTGATAATTAGGATTGTTGATAATGAGATTTACAAATATCCTTTTGATCTTTCCTCCTTTTTCCTTTTCAATCTTTATCCTGAAGGTTCAGTCTTACATCAGTTTATCCTTTCAATAGGACCACTGGGAAGATGTGGTATTCGCAGACTCCGTGTCAAAGTTTCCTGCGTATGAGAGGGTGACTCTTCGACATCCGGGCTTCGTGAGGCCAATTGTACTCTTTGGCCCCCTGGCAGACATTGCACGGGATAAGCTGCTGAAAGAAAATCCTGAGAAATATGCATCTCCACGTAAGTATTCTTCTTCCTGTTTGGGTCTGTTGAATTTTTTTCTTTCTTTCTTTTTTTTTATAAGTATTATATTACATGATACAACTACAATTACATGATAAGTGTAGCAATTTTAATGGCTTGTACAGTGATTAGCGTAGATCCTTCACTACTTTATGAAAGGGATTAGGATTTTCAAACACAAACAAATAATGTAAATTATGAAATGTCACTACTTACATTCCTCCCAGTATAGTTTATTTTTCTCAAAGTATATTAGCTCTCATTATGGCATGTGCCACATGGTTGCCATATTAAGCAATAGGTCTCCTTGTTTAGCCTGCCTTTGATTAATTTAATTATGACTAGGAATTTAATCAAGCATGGCCAGAATTTTAGTCATTTTATTTTTTTTTATTTCCCAAGGCCATGAAATGACAACTAAGATTTATGCTTGGGATTTGTATCGTCTTGATAGCAACAGTGTTTATTAAACAGTATCACAGATCATTGAAAAGAATTACCTTATTAGTATTTTTAAAGTCAGGTGTCAGGTGTGAGATGCAAGTAGGTAGCGTTAATTTAGGAGTTTCAAAAAGACAGAAAGAACGAAGAGAAAGGTAAACTTTGATACACTTTTTTTTGTATCTTAGACATGAGAAGGAAAGTTCATTGGCAGTGATCCCTTTTTTTAAGACTTAAAGGATTATGATTACTTTTATTTAACTGCTAGTTGAACAGTAAAAACAACAACTAAGGGCTGATTCATTGGTATGTTTTAATGGAACCTCTTTGTATACATTAAAGGAAGTAATTACAGAAAGTGAAATACATTGCAAATCCCAAGCTTTAGTTATTTTTACACGTGCACATATACATACACACATGTGCCCACAAAAAAACACACACACACACACACACACACCACACACACACACACACACACACACACACACACACACACACACACACACACACACACACAACACACACACGTGCCCACAAAAACAAACACACACACACCACACACACACACACACACACACACACACACACACACACACACACACACACACATTCACTTTTTTGTCCCCCCCAAAAGTAGATAATTTTTTATGCTTGATCTGCATCATTTCACAAGCAAAAGGTAGTCAAGAGTAAAGAGGTTTCATTAAGATTGGTCCTTTTAGATAAGTACACCTATTAATCCAGGTCTCCAGGGTATGCATCCTTATTTGTTTTAGATGCTGATGTAATGAGCACCACTTTATTTGTTTTAGGTCACATTGTCAAAATGATTTCTTTGTACATAGTTACTTTATACTTAGATTGCACACTTGCACTTTCTTTGCACTTATTTGCACTATGCACAATTTGCACCCTCAGGAAGAAAAAAAAAAAAAAAAGAAATAGTCACAGTTTCATCAAGAAGCACATTAGTTAATGATTTATAACCCTTTCATTCTTGTGTTTTCTGTTTATCCATTTATCATTAATTTGGTTCCTTGTCTATGTGGTGTTAGCAGAGGCTTAACCATGTACTGTACTGTGAAGAGGCAGTCCCATAGTGTAAGGCCAAAGGTATGGTAAAATGATCAGCTTAATGAAGGAGCTTCCCTGCTTTGGTATTTTCAGGCATATACATGCGGCTCACAATGCCTATTCCGTGTTACGGGGGGTATCCGTACCCCTCACTCCGGGGTAAGGAATTAAAAGGTTAACGAGTGCACCTCATTCCAGCATTTTTGAACAAGCATGGTGTGATTGATTCGAAAATCATAGTGATTGGTATCCAGATATTGCATTTGAAAGAATCCACGACCTCAAAAATAGATGACAAATTGTGAATGAAGTTTTCTTTGTTTTTTAAAGATGAGAAAGTACATAACCTTTAATTTGAATTAATCTGATGTGAATCTTTTGGGGTTATGTATATTTCAAAGCAAAATGTCAGGAGAAATTATGAATAATCCCAAACCTGTTATTAAGATTTTAAGAATTTTATTTGGCCTTAATTGCAGTTGGTATTGTCAAAATGCCATTGATTTTTTTTCTTTTCTTTTTTCTGCTAATGATTTAAATTTGTAGTTTTTTCACCCTTTGCTAATCATGAATTTTAATATTACTGAATGATAGCCATCTTGATGATTTTATAAATGCAGTGCCAGCTAATAAACACCTTGTCTAAACTAGTCCAGTAAACAAAGCAGCTATGTTTATATTTCTTTACACATTTTAATTTTCCTTGCCAATGGAACAGACCACGAAATATATGAGTTTGAAAGAGTGGAGAATCCGTAGCATGAGTAGATTTTTTGATATATGGTTATGCCGTTATTTTGAAATCTCTTTGTAGACTTTACCTGAAAATTTGAACACACATTGAGATTTTTTTTTTTCCATCGCGTAGACCCATAGCATCTTATTTCATATGATTGTATGTACATTTATCTCATGGTGGACAGAGTTTACTTGTTGAGGTTATTTTTCCTTCCATCATTTATGCCGAGGGTACCTTCCTCCTGTTCCTGTTTTTGTTGTGAGCAGTGGTATCAGACTTAGAATTTTTACGACTTTTGAGAATTACCTTTTGATAGAGAGATACTGAGTGCCAGGATGCTAGTGTATTCTCACAGGTCACAGGTCTGAAAAGGAATGCTGCTTCTTATTTATTGGTTTTAACAGGCAAACCATTTTGAGAGTGTTACAGGATAGAAATTTTTTAGTGATTCAGTTATGAATACTTTGTGTATGTGTTTTGTTTGTTTGTTTGTTTGTTTGTATGTGTGTGTGTGGTTGAATGTTTGTTGTGTGTGTGTGTGTGTGTGTGTGTGTGTGTGTGTGTGTGTGTGTGTGTGTGTGTGTGTGTGTGTGTGTGTGTGTGTGTGTTTGTTTGTATGTGTGTGTGTTTGTTTGTATGTGTGTGTGTTTGTTTGTATGTGAGTGTGAGTGTGAGTGTAAGTGTGAATGTGAATGAGTGTGAGTGTGAGTATGAGTATGAGTATGAGTATGAGTATGAGTATGAGTATGAGTATGAGTATGAGTATGAGTGTGAGGTGTGTGTGTGTTTGTGTGTTATATATATATATATATATATAATATATATATATATATATACATATATATAATATATATACATAATCATATATATATATATATATATATATATATATATATATATATATATATATATATTTATATATGTATGTATGTATCCATATATATATATTCTTTTTTTTTTTTCTTTCTTTCTTATTATTTATAATATAATGTGATGTAATATAATTTAGGTGACTTTTTCTTCATGCCTTTTTGGTTGAATTGTTCCAGTGTGTCTTCTCTTCTATATATATTGAATCTTGAATGTTTCTTGGGCAATTAGTGTGCATGGTCATTGTCTTCTTGGCCCTCCTTTTCCCTCAGTTCTTATTGATTAGTGTTCCCAGAAGCTCAGACTTTGGATAGCCTCTCCTGTGGACTGTTTTACAGGTAGTGTAAAAGTAGCAGGTAGAAGTAGAGTTGTGCTCTCATACATACTTGTCTATTGTTACTTGAATTTTTATTTTGAAATAAAAGTGTTTATATGGTTTCAGAATGTTTTCCATATGGTATGTGCATTGTTTGTAGACTTGTCTGTAAGATGCCTGTATAATGCTATGACATTCTCTGTTTTATCTGGGGGGCTTTTATGTTAAAATGCATAGGCAGTTTCCTTGTAAAACTTAGATTTATCCAATACTTGAAAGATGTACAGTAGCTTCAGTCTTAAAAAGATAATAATTTTAATTACAGAAGTAATTTGCTTTAGAACATAGAGAAGATGCTAAAGGCTAAAGTCATAGATTCATTAAATGCCATTGAGCAATTTGATCTTGCATATATACATTCTTCTGTTGCATGCACTGTTGGTGTATTTTATGGTGTTGTATTTGATTTAATGTTTTTATTTGAGTTTATACTTATCATCTCTTTTATTCTTATAGGCTCTTCCTCCCATCTTTCCTGTTACATTTTTATTTGTCATTTCAATATAGATCAGGAAGTCAGCAACATCTTCATAAATGTCACTGAAACTTGCTCTTCTGTGCATTAGCAAAGCCAGCACAAAATGCCTGACCGCTTTTCCTCCCTCTTTCCCTGGCTCTCACAGAACTGGACAGCAGTGGAGAGAAGCCGTCGGGCATCATCCGCCTAAGTGCCATCCGTGAGATCATGGATCGAGGCAAACATGCAGTACTGGATATCACGCCCAATGCAGTAGACCGTCTCAACTATGCTCAGTTCTATCCTGTTGTCATCTTCCTAAGAGCTGAATCTAAGCAGATTGTTAAAGAGCTTCGTAGTGGATATCCAAAGTAAGTAAGGAGGGTTTATTGGAAGTAAAATTGGAAGAGAAAATTTTTCAGTCATTTACAGATGATTTTCAATTATTTTCTCTCTTGCATTTTTCCTCTGTATAGCATTTTTTTCTTTCTCTTTTCTTAGGGGCAGGATGAGCAGCAAGAAATTATTTGACCAGAGTGTGAAATTGGAGAAACTGTGGTCACATGTGTTTACTGCCACCATCAGCCTCACACAACCAGAGGCTTGGTTCCGCAAGATCCGGGAAATCATTGACAAGCAGCAAAGTGGCCCCCTATGGATGTCAGAGACTAAGGTACATCATCAACCAGAATTCTTTAACTTTAAAGGCTTTTTACCAGTGAACCTGTATTGCTATAGAAATCTAGGCTAGTATTGTTGATTAAAGGATTTTCTTGTAAATTATTGAGGTTGTGAAATTGAAATATCTTCTAAACATTGGTACACATCACTGACAATA
Source organism: Penaeus monodon (assembly GCF_015228065.2). Taxonomy (NCBI): domain Eukaryota; kingdom Metazoa; phylum Arthropoda; class Malacostraca; order Decapoda; family Penaeidae; genus Penaeus; species Penaeus monodon. The sequence continues at coordinate 41,747,804 of NC_051388.1, read as the reverse complement.
TTGATGACTGTTTTAAAGATATTAATTTTCCCCACACTTTTATCATGGAACATATAGTTGCATGTGAGTTGAATCTTTTATTCTAAGACTGATCGTTATGTCTAGACATTTATTTAGCACCTTATATATTTTGCAATGCCTTTACTTCATAATCTTGTTTTATTTTTGTTGTTAAAGAAACAGACAATACATTGTTACAATAATGCATAATTCACAAGCGAGTTTGTTTGTTTCTTCATATTGAACAGAAACTCACACATTATACAGAAGTGGCTGACATTCAGGAAAAAAAAACTTTCTTCTAATTTTGTTTCAATTCCATTATGTATCATAAGTTTCATTTCAAAGTAGTGGCTAGCACAAGCATGACATTTTCATCAGTCTTTCATTCTTGGGTCTGCAATGAACGTTGCAGGATTTCTTCTCATGACTTGTAGTGATTATTAAAATATTGATGTTGTGAGTACTATAATGAAGTTCCAATTCTTGTGATAATAAAGTAATGAATAGAGTCTTTTCTTGTCCACTAATGATCTTAGCTAGGTTTTAAATAGTAAGTATCTCTATTGGTGATATATTCAGCATGGGGGCAGTTCACTAGCAGACAGATGACGAGTCCATGAATTCACATCACAGTACATTTTTGTGACACAGCGACAATAGTCTTTCGTGAGCCTATTTTCCACTGATATTGATTGACGTCCTGACTGTAACACCAATATTGATTAGGCTAGTTTACGTGAATGTTGAGATAGCTGTGCCTTTTAGGGTGCTTATGAAGTGCTTCCACGCTACACCCAGTAGTTTGGTGCAAGCTTTTTTTAGTAAGTGTCAGTAATTAATAGCTCGTTAGCCCTCCTTACTTTGCTATACACACTGGTTTAGGGTCGTGCCATACTAATTTGGTGGTTTGCTTATTATTCCCCCCCACCTTTTTTCTTGTTTTCCCCTTCTTTTATCATGTTTTTTTTCCTTCTAATCTTTTTTTTTTTTTCATTTTTTAAATGTTTTTTTCATGTTATTTTTTTCCTCCCTTCCAACTAACATATTTTTTGTTACTCACACAATGCATTTGTTGATTGTATTTATAAAAAAATGCTTTTTTTGTATTGATTATTAACTGCTGTAACATATCTTGCTACTCATTTTTATTGAAATAACTTTGTTATCTCCTGTCTGTTTCATGATGAATAAAAAAAACATTTATGGCAATAATTGGAATGTATGGATGTTTCTTTTGAATTTCTGTTTCTGTTTCTTTCATATATGCAAAAAATAATGTGCAATAAACATTTTATTCTAAATCATGAAAATGAATTTAACTAATAAATCAAATACAATCATTAATATGATATTTATAAATAAATGATAAAATACAAATAAATGAATGCTTATGAAACCAATTGATTAACAACTGCATAAATAAATGCCAACACAAATGCATAATTAAATTTCTACTTCTAATACACATATCTATTCTTTCTATATTTTACAAATATATTAATTGCAACTGAAAATAATTAATTTTGAATAATTGGAAATCACATTTGTACAATGCTTTACTTTCTCTTCCTCATATTATTTTATGTTGGTTTACCTCTTTATCATTCAAATGTTTGTCCCTTCCCTTTTGCATTTTGTTACATGGCTTCACAACAGCCCGTTGAATTCCTCTCAGATGTATACCTTATGCCCCTCATTCCCTCCCCTTCTAACTCTGAGGAAGACTTGAATACCCTCCTCTTCACACAAAACAAAGAGCTCGATCCAGATTACTATCCTGATAATGACAAGGAACTGTCCTTTGGGGAGTTGAATGAGCCGCCCTTTGAGGTCCATGTTGAAGAGATTCCTCAGGGGAGAGTGAATGGCCACGTGCCCTTGATAACAGAAGATGAGAGGCCCCCAGACACCCCTATTAGGTTCTCTCCAAGCCTGTCACGGTCTTCCCCATATGCACAGTTCCTCCCCCATAGCTCGATTCCTCCCCCGCCTCCCCCACCTCCCCCGAGGATGGCACTGTCATCCCCTGTCTCATTTTACCCTGTGCTTTCCTCACAGAGGCTTTTCACAATTGATGAGGAGCGCACTTATATTTGATTTTACTCCTGGAATGCTCTGGCAGTTGTGATTTTAAAGGCATAACTCATGAAAGTTTCTTTTGGATAATGTTGTTGATAAGTGAGATGCCCTTCACACTGCATGACTTATTTATACCTTAGTTTTTGTTTTTATCTGTTTTTTTTTTTCTTTCTTTCTTTCTTTCGTTCTTTTTTATAGCAGAATTGATAATGAACAAATAATTTATTAGAATGCCTGTTTAGCATCATTTTGTTCAAAGATGCATGTTGGACCAATTGGGTATTTTGCATCTCACAGCATGGCACTAAAAATCTTTTCTCATAGTTATAAGGTAAACCAGAATTGAATTTAAATCTTGTCAGCTTGAGCTAACCAGCTCCTTTCAGTTAAAAATGGGAATGTCAGTTTACAGTACATATATAACAAACACTTATCTCTTGAAATAAAGGGTGGACCTAAATTAGAGTATGAATTATTAAAAAGAAAAACAGAAAAAGAAAAAGATGTTTTATGACTGAAATTACTCTTATATATTTGTAATGTGTCCTATGTTCTTTTCTTTTCCATGTACCGTGCTCTTGGAATGTGGCTCATGTTGCATCGTCCTATACATCCACCTGTCTCCTCCTCCTTATCCACTGTGGCAACGTCATTTGTAAATACGTTGATATTGATCGTCTGTGCAAATGACTGAATGGTCTCTCTCAATCCCTCTTTCTGTGACTGAAATCGTTTCTGATGATGATTGTGATGCCATTAAAACAGCCGACTGAGGCTCTCTCTGATGACTTCCTCTTCCCTATGACCTCTCGTCTGTCCTATGCCTCCTCCCCGGAGTCGGACCTGGAGACCGGCCCTGAGTCCCGCACCCCATCCAAGTCCCCCCACCGCCTCCCCCCCTCCCACCACCCATACTCAGATTCGCGTGAGCCCAGAGGACGCATGGTCAAGAGCTCCTCTGACCCAAGCCTGGCAGCTCCAGAAGAGGCACCTCCCAACCCCTATGGAGGCCCACCACCTTATGTCGCCAGTCCCACAAGACATGTAAGTCAGCTCTCCAGAGGCTCATGTTTTACACTATAATTCCTTCAGGCACGAAAGCCTCACTCACTCGTTTTCAGTGGATACGGCTTCAGCTTCTTATGATTTAAATTCTGTATTTGTTTTTCCTTTTTTTCATTATTATCATTATTTTTTTTTAGTTTGTCAGGACTATATAAAGAACAGTTACCCCTGCCAGAGAAACTGCTGAGATGTATGTGATGATTCTGACAGAAGACTCTAGTATTCTTGTTTAAATGTGATTCATAAGAGAATTTTGAAAATTTATATTTTGTGATTCAAAGTTATTTACACTTTTTCTTATGCCATAAGATATAACGTGGTTGTTAGAGGAAACATTGTTAATTGAAATGACAATAAAACTAAGTAATTAATAATGGTATAAAACTCCTATAAATCACTATTTACTTGCACTATCCTTTTTTCATCAAGGATTAAGCACTTTTCATGTAACGAAAGCATACAAACATTCTACATATGTAACACATTTTCCTAGAGTCTTCTGTGCTTGAAAATTTAGAAAAGCATGAAGTATTTGTGTATGGTCTAGATTGATTGTGATTATTGTAGAGGAATGAAAAGAAGATGCACACTGAGCACCCTTTCACTGTATCAGGTCCTGTGCCAGATCTGCTAGTGTGTCGTCCAGTCTGATTACATCTCTAGAAAATTCTGTGCTGATTGTGCTTAGTAATTTTGTTTCTTGTTTTTTGTCATAAGAAAGGAAATCCACATAGATTTTTGTTCTTAATTTTTTATATTAGTAAAGCATTTGTTATGCTAGGATACTTTTTAAAGCAAATGTTGGCCGCCCTCATGATAATGTTTCATGCTTTTTCTTGATGCGTGAGAATTGGTGAGTGTGGCATGATTATGCTTCTTGCACAAAGCTGTGTGGTCTGCATGTTGCACTGCCCCTATATTGCAGCATCCTGGACCCAGTGATGCCTACGATGATCGCAGAAAATCCCACGGCGGTGACAGCAAGTATGGCTTCGCTAGTGGAGGGTACCATGGGTCAGACCCCTATTCATCCCGCCCCCCAGTGAACGCCAACAGCACTGGTGGGGGGGGAGGGGGCATAGGCTCCATGCCAGGCTCACCTTATTCATCTGTGCCCCCACCTGGGTACAGTGGTAGACCCCCTCAGCAGAGTTTGCCCCCTCCTACTCATTCCCCCCACCAGCGCCGCTCCCCTAGTGCCCATCCGAGCCGAGGGCCCCCGCAGATGGGGTACTCCCCCTTAGGGCCTGGGGGGCAGATGGCTCCACCACCCCCATACCTCAATGGTCACTCAGGTGAGGGAGGCCCAGAGGTGCCCCCAAAGGTAGACCGAACCAGTAAGCCCGGCAGGGTGAGGTCGGGCCAGGATTTTGGGAGTGGGAAGGATCTGGATTATGATGCCAACTACATGAACACGGGAAGAGGCAACAGCCTAGAGCGACAGCACAAGGTTAGCACCCCAGCAGTAGCCCTGCACTGCATGCTTGACTCTGTTGGTTATTTAAGTTTAAGCTTCTGTATCTTTCCCCTAAACCCTTTTCCTTCAAATTGTAATTTTTTTTCTTTCTTTTTCTTTTCTTGGGGAGATCTTCCCCTGTGCATGTAATAGAATTTGAAAAAGGAATGGCAGTGCATAAGTTTCTATGGCAGTGAAATGCATTTCTGTTTAAGGTCACAACAACATTTCCCCTTCAGAGTTTCACTGTCTTTATTCTATGGAGATAGTGGATATGTATATGTGAATACAGGTGTCAGTATGCAACACACTTATATTTTCTCACTCTTTCTCCTATTCTTTTCTCATCTCCTTTTCTCTCCTTTTTTTCCTCTCTTGTTAGCTCCTCTCTCCTCTCTTCTCCTCTCCTCTCTCTCTTCTCCTCTCCCTCCCTCCCTCCCTTTTCCTCTCTCTCCCTCTCTCTCCTCTCTTCTCCTTTCTCTTCTCTCTTCTTTCTTCCCCTTCTTCTCTCTCCTCCCTATCTCCGCTTTCCTATTTCTTTTCTCCTTTCTTCTTGTCTCTCTCTTCTATTCTCCTTTTCTTTCCTCTCCTCTCCTCTCCTCTCCTCTCCTCTCCCCTCCTTTGCTCTCTTTTCCTCTCTGCTTTCGTCTCCTCTCCTCTCTTCTCCTCTCCTCATTTCTTCTCTCTTGCTCTCTCTCCCTCTCTCTCTTGCTCTCTCTCCCTCTCTCTTGCTCTCTCTCTCTTTCTCTCTCTCTCTCTCTCTCTCTTTCTCCTCTCTCCTTTCTCTCTCTCTCTCCTCTCTCTCTCTCTCCTCTCTCCTCTCTGCTCTCCTCTCTCTCTCTCTGCTCTCCTCTCTCTCTCTCTCTCTCTCCTCTCTCTCTCTCTCTCTCTCTCTTCTCTCTCTCCTCTCTCTCTCTCTCTCTCTCTCTCTCTCTCTCTCTCTCTCTCTCTCTCTCTCTCTCCCTCTCCCTCTCCCTCTCCCTCTCCCTCTTTCTCCCTCCCTCCCTCCTTCCCTCCCTCCCACTTTCTCCCTCTTTCTCCCTCTCTCTCTCTCTCTTGCTCTTTCTCTCTTGCTCTTTCTCTCTTGCTCTCTCTCTTGCTCTCTCTCTCTTGCTCTCTCTCTCTTGCTCTCTCTCTCTTGCTCTCTCTCTCTCTCTCTCTCTCTCTCTCTCTCTCTCTCTCTCTTTCCAGTCTCTCTTTACCCTCTTCTCCCTGTCTCTCTCACTCTGATATTTGTTCATTTATTTTTTATTTTTTTTTATTTACTTTTGCCAACTAAAGTGTTTCTTCCCTTTATATTAAGATCTATTCCATGCAAAAGCCTGCCTTAATAGTTGAGATGACCATACAAAATGCAACAATTTTTTCTTTCCTACCCAAAAATTATTTTTCTATTCTTAATTTTTGCTTTCCATTATTATTGTTTCTTGGATTAATAGAAGATAAAAAATACAAGAATTATTTAAGATTTTTTAAAGGTCATTTACTTTACATCAGATGCTAAAGTAATCTTACTTTTTCACATAAAAAAATATTTTTATATAAACAGTGTTTTATATTTTATATGATTCCATATATTAAATTATATTTTTTCTTTTGAATTTGGTATGCAATTCTTAAATGATGAATGTAGATGCAGCAGCAGTTTGAGTACATTGATTCAGAAGCCCACTTTACAGTTTATCCAATGTCTTTTTTTCCCCCTTCTTCCTTTTATTTTGTGAAGGAAGTTAGTCATATGGCACCATCGACAGTACAGAGGGGAAGGCCAGGAAAGAGCCACTCTTTTCTTCAAATCCAATCTGTTTAGCTTTTTTTTTAATGAAATCAAAGGTCTTAATACCTTGTTCTCAAACCCCTGTTAACATCTATCCTGTGAACTTTCTTCAGAGCCCCTACGACATGATGAACCCGTCCTTGCTTCCTAATGCCCATGATGACCTCAAGAGCAAGCTGCAGCACCCGCGATCCCCGCACGAACCATATAGATACTCCCGCTCCTCCTCACAGCCGCCCACCTACCGCACAGATGACCCTTACAGGTGATGAAATTAAATTGTTCTGTTAAAAGGTTTCATGAAGGTTGATTTCATCAGTTTCATGTGAGGCCTTTATATGATTCTGTAAATTGTTGCTTTTCTTTTTTGTAGATTTTCAAGTTTGCTAATATACCTTGTACTTCATACAGATCGTCTGACTACAAGCCACTACCTCCACCAAAGAGCAGTAACTACAAACCTGTTCCTCCACCAAAGCCTAAGAACTACAAACCTCAGCCACCTGGGAGTATAGAAGGAGGAATGGGCTCGTGGGATATGTATGCCGATGCACGGAAGGCATATGAGAGAGGGGCCTATCACACAACCAGTAATGGAGGACTCAGTGATGATTACAGTGGTCTGGACAGTGGTCAAGGCAGCAGCTTAGATAGAAAGTATGATACGTTTGGAAGATCCTCGCATAAGGTAAGTTTCATGTGACTACTACAGCATCTTCATCTTTTTCTTCTGCTTCTTCTCCCATTTTTTTTTTTTATTCATTCTACTGTTGTTTTATCTTATACTCATTTTTATTCACTTTGACTTCCTCTTCCTTTTCTTCCTTCTCCTCCAATCTGTTTGTTAGGAACATTAAGAATGTTAAACATTATAACGAAGTATTGATATGCAAAACTGATTAATTGATAACATGCTATACTATTGCACCAGGTGGCATCATCTGGCAGCAGAAGTGGGTACTACCTGAATGTACCCCCACCTCGAGATATGGCCCTTGCTGGTGGTGGACAAGGTGGGGGACCAGGGGGTAGAGACCTCCCCAATCATGACCACAGAGGAAGTGCTTTTGAATTGTACAAGAAGCCTCCTGACCCCAGAGGTCCTGGCGGGCATGCTGGCGTACCTGTGTACTCAGACCCAAGCAACAGGTAAGGATTTGGTTGGGATCTCTTGGTGGTAATGTTCCAGCGTGAATTTTTCTCATGTCATGTGAGTGGCAAGTTTGACAATATGTTAATATGTTGATAGGACAGTGAGTGGCTTAATGATTTAAGCAACAGATTTAATAGTTAATCTCAATTTAATAACAGCCCAATATTATGATATTTGTGTGTATGTTTGAAGGGCCACAGCTTAACAAGAAGTAAGATATCTATTATTTATGTGAGGGCATTTGAAGGCCCAAAGAAGATGCCATATTTTTATATTACTATCACCATTATATTACTATATTACTATTCCCCAAATTAATATTTTTGGTTATTTCCTCTGTTTAGATTGAATTTACATATTCTTTTTTATCCTTTACCATAAACTGAGTTAACATAAATAGCACACACAAAGGATATATCTTCTCCAATACATAATGAATTTAGACTTCATTTTTTTCTAAGTGTATCTCAATTTTCTTATGATTTAGGTCAGAAGAAATGAGTATCAGATGTTCTTTCTTTTTGTGGGATCTATATTTATAGTTAATTAGAAAAGAGAATTTTGAAAAGACAGCTGATGGTTTTAAAAAGTACTTCAGAAAGAAATGATTCTTGTATTTCAAAAGGAAGTACTTGAAAGTGTGTAAGGGCTGTGTCTTCTGCATTAACATAATGTTGTATTGGCTGTGATGTGGATATGTAAGTAATATTATGTATACATGCCATGTATGCCATGAATGTAATTTCTTTATGGTGGTGGGTGTTTATGGTATGGCAGTTTGAGCCAAAAGGATGATATTTTTAGACAATTTGTTTTGCTGAAGAATACTATATTATTTTCTCTTGCAGTGTACCCAAGTAAATGAATAACATATTAATGGTCCTAAAATAGTTTTAAATAGATAATGTACAAGATATCATCCTTGAAATTTAATGTTGCTTATGAATGATTGCTGGTACTAAATAACTTCAAATGAACATATAATAACAATATGAAAGGGAGAATTCAACATTGCTTACAGTAAAATAACAGTAACCCTGTGAAGATTGTGTTGTCTGACAGTGAATTGTGCCACAAAGTTTCCCTGATGAGACACTGATAATGTTTTAATTTTAATGACTGGTGAAGTAAAAAAATAAATTGTTTTTGTTGTTCTTAACCTCTTCTCTCTAGAAAGGGTTTGTGCTATATTTTGACAAAGTAAGAAAGATAAGTGTTTTCTTAGTTATTAAATGTTATTTTGTTGTGTAGTGTTCCAATATTAATTAAGCATGACAGTGCATCAGTGACTGGATAGACATTTTTTATGATTTGAGATTTTCAGAGAAAAAAAAGTCTTCATTATTTTCTATTCTTTTTTTCTTTGTTTACATTGCTTGTAGGTCAGGAGAAGGAATTAGGATTAATTGTTAATTTTAGAATGGGAATGGCAATTTGATTATTTTTTACATACCAAATTAATACTTTTTACCATAGTATCATTAAGCTTAATGTTATAAGAAGCAACAATTTTGGTATTCAGAGAGAGAAGGGGTTAAAAAGTAGCATATCAATTCAAGAATATCTCTGAACAAAGTTGATTAATAAGTCAAGGGATATTGACTTGCTTCATAAGTGTTTTATGAAAATTTTCCATGAACAGCCATTGAAATTTCTGAAATTAGAGTTTGTGTGTAGTATGTCATCAGTACTTATTAATTTTTTATTAAGATTCTTAGATCTCCCTTCATGGTCTTCCTTACTAGATAACAGTTCAATGTTCATTACTTTCCAAGGCTGTTGGAACCAATTAAAGATAGTCTCTAATTTTTTTCTTTCTCTTTTTTTCATACCAAGATGTTAGTAACAAATCTCCCCATTTCATATCTTGCATCCTGATCCTCTTGTGTTAATTCAAGTGTGTCTTGCACTTCTCTGTTTAGTGCATGTGGCACAGATTTTATGTTCTCAGACATCATTTCACATCAGGATGGGGAATCATCACAATAACACACTCCATCACTATAATATCTGTTGTAAAATTTTCACGATAACAATTAATCCAAGGATTAAAAAGAAAAAGAAGGGTTAATAACAACTCCCTCAAGCGCTTTCTTGTGGCTATCTGTTGTTCTGTGATCATTGTCTGACCTGTCCAAGGCTTAGTGTCTCTAACCAAGGCTGTGCCCACCATCCAGCAGGCGGTCGGTAGCAGAGGAAGGCAAACATAAGGTGATAGCCACAGCGCGGGGGGTGTATGATCACAAGGGGGGAACTCTCACCTCTGAGGAAACAGGGGTGTCCATAATCATTCCCCCAGGGGCCATTGCCAAGGGCACCAAACAGGAGATTTACTTCAAGGTGTGCCAGGACAGCTCGCTGGTCCCTCCGCTCGACCAAAACAAAGGTCAGTTAGGGACGGTACCACCACAGAGGCTTTTCCAAAGGGACAAATGAATTGAGGTCAAAGTCAAGAAGCTTTCTAAGTTTCATTGTACCAAATTGTATAGATGTGTGCATACAGGCTTAGACATGTCCAAAAATATCTACATTCATTAATTCATATAATATAGATATATATAAGCACTTCTATGCACATATTGAGTGAATACCAAAATGCACAAGAATGCACCTTCTCTAGGCATGTAAAGGATCATGCAGAAAATAAAACAACTAAGGAAAGATCAGGAAAATGTGCTCTCCTTCTCTTGCCTTCTTTGTTTTGTTTTCTAGGCATGCAAGCACTGCATAATTAAAGTCCTGCACTCACTTGCACACATGCTTAAGTGCTTCTGCACATTCTCAAAGGAACAGACAGTTACAAATCCATAGATATACATATATAAAAAAGAAATGAATAAGATTGAATTGCTTGTATACAATTACACTAAAAGAAATTGAAAAAGCAAACAAATGTGTGTATAAAATGCTTACATGCAGACACCTGACATTCACACAAAACAGGCTGTATGCACACATTCATTATATGATCAGTTGGGACTAAAAAAAAGAAGGAAATAGATGTAAAAGATGAAAAGTATACTTGATATAAAAAAGTTGACTAAGCTCCCTCTCAAGAGGAGAAAATGGGAAAGCCTCTGCTGTTAACGAACTGACTTCCTGCTCCCGAGAGTGAGGCCTGGATTGCTCATTGTTATCCCCTTTTGCTTGTGGGATGCTGCTAACACTCTAATAACCCTAACCCTTGAGTGAGAATCCTTAACCCTTGCGTGAATCCTTTCCTTACTAATATATATATATATATATATTTCCATGAATATATATGGTCTGCTCAGTATTCCTGCCTGCTATCATACCCTCCCCCCTCTTCTTCAGCTCTTTGAATAAGAATCGTAAGAAGAAGAAAAAACAAAAAAACACTGCTATGCGCCTGTTTCCTCCACTAATTTTTTCAGTGTGCGTATGACCCGTTTAGTATGGCAGTTTTAGATGACTGTACCTTTTAGAGTTGGGAGTATCACGTGCCATTCTTGCAGTTGCTAAGGAAACTTGTCTGCTTGGATGAATTTCAATCTTCACAGGGGTCTTGTGCTGCCAAGTAGATAAGGTGAAGAATGCAGATACTTGGAGTTTGTTTTACAGATGGGGCATAGTGTTTTATGAGAATTATTGTCATTTTGTTATTCTTATGATTGTTGTTGTTATTATTATTATTATTATTATTATTATTATTGTTGTTGGTAGTAGTGTTATTGTCATTATTATTGATATTATTATTTTTGTTATCTTTATTTTATTTATTTTATTTATTTATTTATTTACTATTATTATCATCATTATTATTATTGTTTTTTATTATTATTATCATCATCATCATTATTATTATTATCATTATCATTATTATTATTATTACTTTTATTATTATTATTATAATATTTACCATTTTTATTATTGCTATTGTTATTATTATCATTATTGTCTTATTGTTATCATTATCATCACTGTGATAAGAAAATGGGGTTATATATCTATATACGTTTTTTTAACATAAACAAATATAGATTTCCGTTTCTTATACTCATTATGATCTGTAAGAAAAGGGCTTTTGGATTTCAGAAATATTTCACACTCTGAGATGATATGAAGTCTTTATGATATGCTGGTTAGGAGGGAAACGCATTTGTAGAGCTACCATATTTTATTTTATTATATCCCCCAAACCATTACACTTAAAAGATACCAGATCATAAAGGTACTGTATCAGTCAGTTTCAGAATTTGCAAGAAAATAGAACATGAACATGGAAATCAGTGACAAATCCATAAAAAGACCAAAGAGGCATAGTCATACATTTAGGATCGCTGTTACTCTATAACATCTGTAGATATAGCAGAAGTAGCAATAGAAATTTGCACTTAGGAGAGGCAGGACCAGATTGCATCTGATTCAGAGAAGACAGGACTTCAGTAAAGGTGCAGAAGGAAAATGGAAATGTTTCCATATTTGCCAGTGGTTTATATGCTTATGCAGTGTATATTAGAAGGGCAAGATTATTATTATTATTTGATCTTTGTTTTTTCATTATTATTTTTTTAGGGGGGGAGGGTTAACTGATGAAGGTTATAATTGTTTATGATTTATCTCTGTAATGATTTAGGTCCTTGTTAATTATTAGTATAACTGAAGCAACGTGTCTTTTTCCAACAGTAAAATGAGAAAAACAAAATGCATCAGTCTTGGACATTAGTTACAGGTAACTGAGAGATGCTCTGATTATGCTTTTTAGAAAAGAAGAATGATGATAGAAACATGACATCATTATTTCTAGGACATTACTAATTAGATGATGCACAGCAGAAAGAATATCTGCACAGCTTTTATTGAGATTGAAATTCACATGTAATTATATATATTAATTAGGTATATGTGTTTGTATTCATATATATATTGATATATATA
>NC_051388.1:41732594-41735272 GCF_015228065.2 Penaeus monodon | reverse complement strand
TATATATATATAATAATTATATAAAATATATTTTAAATATATAATTTATATAAAAAAATTTTTATTTTTAAATATTTTCTATATATATTTTTATAATTAATATATATATATATATATATATTAAAAATTAATATATCTATAATAATTATATCTATATATATAATCTTTTATATAATATATAATTATATTTCTAATATATAAAATATATATTTATATATATATCTAATTATATATATATATATCAAAGATATATATATAGTTATATTATTATATATATATATTATTATTAATATATTTATATTATATATATTATTGGGGATCATTGTTCAGTGTTGTGTTCCAATGAACAAAATTTCATTTATTGTGCACCTCACTATGATCAGTCTTTAAGCATATATATATATATATATATATATTTTTATATATATTATTATAATATATATTATATTATATATTATATTATATTATATATCTTTTAATTTTTTATATACTATATATATGTATGTATGTATATGTGTATGTATGTATATGCTACAGACACACATACTTTGTATGTGTGTTATATGTGGTGTGTGTGTTGTGTATTTATATATATATATATTATTATATCTTCTATATATATATCTAAAAAGAGGAGAGAGATAGAGGTGTATATTATAATGTATATATATATATTCATATATATAAATATATCTAATATATTGTACATTATACATATATTATCCAATTTTACATTATATTATATTATATATATTATATTTTATATTTATATATTTATATATGTGTGTTGTGTGTGTGTTTGTGTGTGTAGTATATGTACATTTTTTTGTATGTAAAATTTTTATCTATTATATATCTATATTATATATTATTATCTATTTTAATTATATATATCTATACAGATATCTATATATATATATTATTATATATAATTATACTGTAATATACAAATATGTGTTATATATATATATATATATATTAAAATTATATATATATGAACATATATATGGGATATTCTATATATAAAATATATATATATACAAATGTGTGTGTATACATATATACATATATAGTGTGTGGTGTATGCATCTTTAATTTTTTATTATGAAACAAAAAGCCACATTAACCCGATTTTTTGGGGGTACCCTAATAAAAAATTTGTATTGAAATGATACTGGTATATATAGTACTTTGAAAACACTAACATAAAAGGAAATAAAATTTTAAATCTATACTGCAGCTTACATTGTTTTAGATATATATTATTCTTTTAACTATATACCGTGATCATCATATACCGGCCAACCAATGAGCGCCTCAGAGGAGTATGTAATCAATGACCCCGATGTACAGGACGAGTCGGGGCAACAGAACCGCATAAGGCAGAGGAACTACCATCAAATGAAATACCTGCGCAGAGTCTTATATTTTTAATCGGCTACATATTTGCACAAGTCCACTGAAAACATAGCACAGAATACTTTAAATACCCAGGAGTAGGGCACATTTTGCTGCGCAGAAGAAAAGTCAGAGGTTAATCCACATAATGATCCCGAGGGTAAAATAGGTGAAGCCAGGCTAAAAAAAAACACCAAAAGTAAGAGAGGTCAAGGTGGGGCACGTCAGGGAAACACGCTGTCGCCTTTAGAATTTTTCATGGTAGCCAGATTACGAAAAAAAAAATCGTTTACTCTACGCTAAGATTTTGCTGTGGCAGGCGGTAAACTTTGCGTAACGTTAAATCAGCTGCAGTAATTTACGGAAATATATTATTTAGGACTCTGTGGGATGATAAAATAAAAACAGCAAATATGAGATATTTTAAGGTATTTACTATCATTCCTTGAGTGTCATATATATATATAATAAACTGGAAATGGTACACAAGTAAGAAATATCAATCATAATCTTGTGCGAATTTGCCGCTTCGAATCCTCTGCACATCGCGTTCGAATCCTTAGCGACAAAACTGCTCCTCTTTATCAATTGAAGGCAAAGTTGGTAAGTTTTTTTTATTATTCACCTTTCCAGTTCCTCTGTATTCCATATACAGCAATTGGTTTCGGCTCTCGTATTGCCCCTTATTTATAACTGAAAATATGAATATTTAAAAGCTTCATTGGCTTGGGAAAGTATCCCCTACATATACATATTTTCCTTCGATGTTAACCCAAGGAAAATGGGCATTTTTTTTTTTAACGGCTAACCTTATGCCAGCGGATATTACATGCGAATCATAAGCCAATATATAGAAATAAAAGTTTATACACGCTAGTTCATACACACACGAACAAGCGTATATGCACTTGCGTATTTACCTACGTCCAGATGCACGTGTATATACACATACACGCACACATTCACCTATTACGTATTACACACACACAAATGAACAAAGGCACATAAACATAGACACAAACAAACACATACATCCAGTTGGCTATTTTATAACTATACTCAAACCTTTTATATACGTCTCAGACCATCCATTTTAAATGGGATAACGGTATGTTGGTAACGGCTGGCTGAGTCAGTAGTTAAAATTGTTGAAAGATATGACGGTAACTGAAGACTTCTGATATTACTGCAGTAAAAGTATGTTTTTTTACATTTGAAGTATAGGATCATGTAGGGATGCATTACATTTCACACAGTGAAGTCTGTCTAACGAAGGTTCA
>NC_051388.1:41725094-41730094 GCF_015228065.2 Penaeus monodon | reverse complement strand
GTGACACCTCACTGAGCGCAGTCATCCCCAACACGACTCCTCTAAGAGCCAAAGCCCATAAATACCTCCTCCTGAGCGAAGACTCAAGGTGGACCGAGGTAAGCTCTTTTCCTGAGAGGTCAGAGACCCGGGCCTCTTACCTCATGCTACCCACCCTTGCCACAGTGAGACCAAGACTACAGACAGCTACCAACCTTGCCCTCTGCGCCACACTCACCTCCCGGCTCACCCGCTTCGCTAAGAGTTCACCAAATTTTCCATCGACACGACAAGCCATGCATTTAAGTCACCTCTCTTCCTAACCAATGCCCTTCCCACAACATGAAGTATACTTTTAACAGTCGGCTTCCTGATTCTTCTTCCTAAGACTTACATCTAAATTGCCTCATATCATGCCAAAAAGAAATGCACACTACTAACTTTTGTTAACCCACAGTTGCCAAGTATTTTACTTTCGACTGTTTTTCTTTTTTCTTTTTTTTTGTGTGTGTACGTAGATGGTTCCACAAGCGCTCAGCCACCGCGGAGGTAATTAGTAGACTGTGTGACCTTGCCTGATTTCTTATTTCTTTTATTGTTTTTCTAGTGCTATTAATATCGATTTTGTTATCACCATTGTTGACATTATGATAATCATAATATTAACAACAATACTTATAGCAATAAAAAATCTTTACGAATACAAAAGGAAATGATAAAAAGAAATAGACAAACAACATAGCCGGTATGTCATGTATTTTTGCCATCCCGGTATCTGCGGGTAAAGAGACTTTCCTGGAAATCAGCCACATGCTTGAGGTCCGACCCTAAGGGCCCCGCACCCTAAAGCCAAGGAATTTCATAAATCGCAACTTTAAAAAAAAATCGAAATCTACGCGTGTTATTAAGCGCATTGTATATTTCTGATTCCGAATATCCACTTCTGTTGGATTTAAGGAAGTGGAACTATTTGCCAAAACATTTTGAATATCTAAACTCGAGTAGCATATGAAATGATTTTTTGTGATTTTTTTGTTTTCATTTTCACATCTGGGATAACTATGACTGCTTGAAAAAATGTAACTCGCGCAAAGTTGAAAGTCCTTAAGATTAGCAATGGACACAAATAGTCATAGCTATCACATGCAAAGAAGGGAGATATCTATTCTGAAAAAATGTACTTCTGTCGGAATTCCACGCCCATCGTCATCATCTGGATAAGAACAACAACAATTATAATAATAGCAGTATTGCTAATAGTAACAGTAGAAATGATAGTATTAATGATTATGATGATGATAACAATGATAGTAATGATGATAATAATAATAATGATAATGGTAAAGATGATGATGATTATGATAATGGTAAAGATGATGATGATTATGATAATCATGATGATGATGATGAATTATGATGATGATGATGATGATGATGATGATGATGATGATAATGATGATGATAACAATAATAATAATGATGATGATAATAATAATAATAATAATAATAATAATAATCATAATAGCAATACTACTAATAATTATTATAATAATGATAACAGCAATGATGAGGATGATAATGATGATAATGATGATGATGGTGATAATTATTATGATAATGATGATGATGGTGATGATGATGATGATGATGATGAAGATGATGATGATGATGATGATGATGAGGAGGAGGAGGAGGATGGTGATGATGATGGTGATAATGATGATAATAATAATGATGATGAAAAGAAGAATCATAATGACAAATGATAATGATAATAATTATCATGATAACAGGAAAAATAACAATAACATTAATCATAACTGTAGTTGCAACTACTACAATAAGAACAATGACAATGAAAATAAAGTTGACAATAATCATAATAATACTGCATAAGGCAACAGTCGTTGTCAGCTTCATCCACCATTTGTGCTATTTTGACCCCTGATGACCCACCAGAGTCAGGTCAACCAGCGCTTCTACTCCTCAGCATTAAACCCTCTTCATGAAATCCATGCGATGTCCCAGAAACTACT
The DNA here is from genome assembly GCF_015228065.2 of Penaeus monodon. Lineage (NCBI taxonomy): Eukaryota > Metazoa > Arthropoda > Malacostraca > Decapoda > Penaeidae > Penaeus > Penaeus monodon. Next base: position 41,728,079 of record NC_051388.1, on the reverse strand, counting down.
TACTGTTTACACAGCTGAGGGGAGGAATGATGTGGAACACTCACTTATCTCGTACCCCTGATACTTGTATGAATGGGTGCCGCCATCTGGTCTCTAGGGTGTCTACTGCAGTGCACAAGTGGCGGTATATTTGTAGTGAAGCATTGTAAGATTGCACCTTTAGTTAGTCAACATCTCTAAACACACTAAGCTACAGTCCGAGAAATCTGCTAGAAGCGACTTGCGACATGATAGATCTATAGAAATTATGTAGAAATCTGTATCTATTGGTGCTGGAGGATCTAATAGGTTTCAGTTATTCAATGCCATATGCCTGCCTAGCCACGGAAAACCTTACCCATACTTCGAAAAACTCGTCTGATTGTGACTTACCACTAAAAATTAAAATTTGGCATCAAAGACAATGTTTTGCCTTGTTTAAAATGCTTAAGAACAGTTTTGCTACGACCAAAGCAATATAATGAATGCATCAACAAACACCCCTACAGCGCAGATGTCGTTTTCTTGATTCTTTCATCAGAAACATCCAGGATACTAATGAAAGGTGTAGATAACGGTTGGTAATATGAGGGATTTATATTCTACACTTCTAACGCCGACCAAGACCATGGTGTGGCAATAGGTTGCATGAGATAGAAAAGCGTAATATGTTAAGTAAATTAATTCCATGTTAGTTAAAGATATGAATGGATGTGTGTGCCCTTTAAAGGTGCTTTCAGCTACTGAAGTCAGAGTGAAAGGTAAACAGTCCAGATGGAATATAAATAATTAAAGTGTTTGTAGGTAATGTTTTACTGTGTTGCCTAATATGTAAATAAATCCATGTATACAAGAATGGCTTTCAATAATTTTCTGGATTCTATATGGACTTTCGAAGTTATTCTAAAAATTGCATACCTTATATATTTTGTCAAATTAATAATAATCATTTAATTCTTTGAAGAGTAAAATATTCATATTACAATATGAACTATAAGATAATCAATATCAGGGATAATAAAGAGCCGGTAGTGGTGTTAAATTATGAAAGTTTTCCCTCCAAGAAGTATATATAGTTTCTTCGTACCAATTCAAAATTTCTTTGGCAAAAAGAAGTTGTAGTTTTTTTTGTTAATGTTATACATTTCATATTCAGAAAAATGCGCCTCGCCCCATTGCCAACGGTACAACGAAATAAAAGGATTGGTAAATCACTGACTTAAGAAATTTCTACCGTACACATTCCCCTTTAAACCCTTTCCTTTGCTGGTTGAGTGGCTTTGATGTTAAAGCTGAATTATTTCAGTTACTTTTCCATAATGATCCTTTTCGTCTTTTTTAAACTTTACAAGATGGAATACATATTTTATTTTCCACTCAGAAATAAGAAATGCACTTTATTTAGTTAGCGATCATCTTTTAAGCACTTTCTCGTTTACATCATCAGTTCAATCGTTTTACGAAAAAAAGTATTTAAACTAATCTACTTATTTTACGTTTTATTCGTAGTCATTAGTGTTTATCATAAATACTTTTAGCAACTTTTGGGTTTATACCTTTATTATGTGGTCTCTGGCCATTCAAATCGGATATTCACTCAAGGATTATGTAGATTTTAAAAAGCTATATAGCTTTGCCACAAACTAAACCCCCACTTCGTTCCCCTGAAGTTTCCTCCCGAATCTGGGGATTTACAGGTAAAAGGCATGATCTAGAGCAAAGGAATTTGGAAATACGAAAATCGCCAAATATCGCAATTGTGATTAATGTAAATGTGATACATGCGCTTAGGTAAGATAATGTTTTGCAATATGTTTCAGTGTGTTAGCTACCCGGAGAGCTAAGCAAGTATTTCAGCATTTTGAGGGGGCAAGGTGGGTTTTTGGCGAGCGAATTAACAAAAATTTGGAAAAAATAGCTATTCGAAGAACATTTTAAAGCGACATGTATGTAATTTAGCACTTAAAAGAGGGAGGCCTTAGGGGGCAGACCTTGAGGGGGGCAAACAGAGTCTTGGGGGCAACTGCTCTTCAGGCCTCCAAATGACGCCCTTGGTACTAATTCCATTATGCGTAACCCCGTTCGACCTGGCTACCCTCTTTGACGTTTCCCAATGTAATCACAGTTTATATAAATACTTATATACACCTTGGGGGTGGTACCCCGAGAACGACCTATTTCCCCAAAATAAATTTTAAACGAATGTTCGGAAGGCAGGCACCTCAACTTCCCCTTGATGAAAGGATACGCGTCCAGGCTACCCCAAATTTACTCTGAAGAATGGAGGGAGTATCGTAGTTTGATATATCTGTTTGATATTGTTTGTGTGTGACACCCCGCACACACGCACACACGCCACACGCAAAACACACACCCCACACCACACACACACACACACCCCACACACAACCCACCCACACACACACACACACACACCCCACACACACCACACACACACACACAAACCCCCACACACACACACACACACACCCACACACACACACACACACACACCACACACACACCACACACAACACATATATATATTATATATTTTATATTATATTATATATAAAATATATATATTATATATATATATATACACAATGCATACTAAAGGTGACGGAAGTACAGGGCAACAGGGAAATATTGCAAGGGGGTTTACTTTACTTAGTTCGCATGGCAGTACTGGTTGTTACTATAATGCCCACCCAGAACTTTATATTGAAACTGTGTTTTTACAATCGTAGTCTCATGAAATGTTTTCCTTCATAATACTGGCAACCACAGCCACCCCTTCGTGGATCCAACCATGTGTACAACCAAAAAATCGTCGTACTGGAAGGTCAGGTGTCATCAAGAGATCAGGGTGCCCAAAACCCGGAGATGTTGCCTGCAGAATTCTATGGCAAACAGTTCTCTGATATGTATATTCACTAAATCCAATAAGTCAATTCTTACAATGACGTGCTTTTCATTTCAAGCCCCAAAGGATTCAAAAAAGGG
>NC_051388.1:41713171-41724994 GCF_015228065.2 Penaeus monodon | reverse complement strand
AAGGGTTCTCTTGTTTATGTTTCCCTATCCAAGATATCCATGTCTTATTCCTCCTAAGATGCAATACAGTGAATTCTATGTGTTCTATGTGCAACAATAGAAAAAAAACAGCTTTTTCATTGTTTGAAGTTGCATAAATCAAATTAATATTTTGTGGAGGATGTATGGATAGGTTTATGTTCTTCCTTGTGTAACAGAGTTAAGGTTCATTTGCTGCTGTTGATATCATAAGCAGTATATGATACGTGCATTATAGTGGGAAATGTACATCACAGGAAGTACCAAGGTATGTCTAAACAAAGTTGTATGGCCCAGTTTGCCTCTCAGATTATTCTCATTTTTGTGAACTCATCTGTGCATGCCTTTTATTTACAAATGTTATTGTTATGTATTTCACACCTTTTCAACAGTTCAAAATGTCATTTGTTGTGAAGCTATGAAACTTATGGTTGTCTAACCACGCAACTTATTACTGTTGTAACCAATGGTTGTTTTGTGTTGACCTTTAACGGGTAGGGAGTAGCTTGAACAATCAGTGGTTTGTAATCTTGCAAAATGTTTGTCAGTTTGTTTCCTTCACTACTGGGATTAATGTTGAATACTTCTGGAAAAATATTATTTTTGCTATTAGATGAATAAACTATATCCACAATATCTTTTCATTAGAAAGAGAATTAAATATGGTTGAGCATGTTTGTTAGCAGAACCCAATAGTGCTGTGCTTATGCTCAATTTTAGTTTTGAGTATAGAAAGAGGTTTGTAAATTGACAATAACTAGGTTCTAAAACCATGTGAGTGCATATAAGATTGTCTGATTTATAATTTATATTTTTAAACTTGTTATCAGAGTAAAGTGACATTCATATTTTATGCATGAAAAGACATGGCTATTATTCCTAATGATTTTTAATGAAAATTACTCTACTCTAATTTTAAACCTTCTCTAATGTTAAATTTAGCAGGTGCAACAGCACATCACCTCTACAAAGTCTTGTTATTGGTGCACAAGTCCATTTTCAGTTTGCATTTACACCCCAGCAGTTGTTGCTGTAACTATGTTGGGTTAGGTAGTTTTAACAAAAATGCAAAAAGCACAATATGACCATCAGTATTGAAACATACATTGCATAGAAAAAGTGCCTTCCATGTTTCATTATATTTATAGAGTGAAATAACAAAGTCATGGATTATCCAACTTGCCTGCAATACTATTCTAAGGCATTTCAGTTTTCAATGCATCTTTGCTGATTTGTGTGTATATATATACATATATATATATATATATATCCATAATTGTACAGTACTTTAATTTTGTAATTCACCTTCTTCTGCAAAGAATTCATCTTCTGAGGGCAGCTGGGTTAGAAGGAGTTTGCTGGTGAAGCCATCAGAAGAATGGTCAGTCATCTTACATGTATAGAATCAATAATTTATAAGCCATAAAATTCTGCAATGTGGACTCTTCATTATTGACTGACCTCATAACAGTGTGAGAGTGCAGCAGAACCATGGAGCAAATTACCTGTTGTGTCAGTATTGTTATCCAGTCATTAGATGTTGTCCTCGCTCGTTCAGCCTGTTAGTCTGTTGGTCCGTTTCAAGTTAACTAGTCTAAATTACAAAAAAAGTTTGAGGTTAAGAATTATAAAGTCTTATGTTATCATACAAACAACGAATCTTATTTCTGTACATATGGAAATTATTGTGTTCCAGTAGTAATATTCATGTATATTACAAAAATTTGTAACCAATAGAAGAGTGTTAAATAAAATGGAACTATTTCTCCAAGGTTTATGGATATCCTTTAAAGACAAAAAGAACACTGCTTTTTTTTTTTATTAATGAACATGATGATTTTATACATATAATATCTAGAAGTTATTTGTGATCAATCAAAGCATTTACTACCCTGAGCACTTGTAGTAGCCAAGCCGGGATACCTCACACCGAGGAAGGCCAAAACAACTTAGCTTGTAGAACCAACTGGGATCCCTCCTAAGCCGTTGCTTATTGTCATTGGGGGGCTTAGGAAATGGAGACTGAGGCCCAATGTAGGTGATCACCCCTACCTTGGACTAGAACAGTTATCATATACGCCCTTGCCTCAACTAATTTTGCATGGTCTTTTCTTCTCCCCCTTTCCTTTCCTTCTCCTCTTCATTATCCCCTTCTTCTGTCCACTTCCTAAAGTGTGAGAGCCATGGCTTTGTGTCAGTCATGAACAGCCTTAGGGAGCCATAGGTACAGTATTCCTTTGGTTAATTATCTCGCCCTTACCCCTCATGGGGACCCTGAGGCTTGCCCTTCATCAACTAGCCTATCTAAATTTGATTTCATTGGTTCCTGACCCCTGCCTCTCCTTTGCCCAGGGCTCCAACTGATACTAATACCCCCTCCTCAATGTTTGCGGTCAACTCTATCCATTCTGAATCATCCACCCAGGTCATTATCAGCCTTCAGAATACACCCCTTCCTTTCTCCAAACATCCTCACTCCATCTTATACTGCACAGTCTTCTTCATTGTATACCCCCACTCCCCTTATTACTACTCTTCATCCTTATTGTCCTCTGCCCAACAGTATTACCTCACACCTTTTGAGTAACCTTTTTGGCCTAGCCAAATGGGAACAATACTTTGTAATTCCCCTACAGCCCCATACTCTGACAATACCCTTCTCTTCCAACAATGACTCCAAAAACAGGTAGGCAAAGTTTCCTTTTGCAGTTATTCTGATTGTTTATGCCTTGTAAAGAGGCATAAACATCCGAGTCCCAGACTCATGCAGTATCTACCCTGACTGACTTCACTGCCCAACCTGACTCCTCCCTTAATGCCGGTACAAGAACTGTTTCCGTCTCTCTGACTGACTGACTCCTGTTTATGACAAGTGCTGGTCAGATCGTGAAAACGACTTGCTCGCATACCTCGTTGACTATAATGCAGTGGCAGTTCAGAGCTTCACTGTTCCTCCACCAATATTGCCAAAATTAGCTTCTGTGAGGTTTATATTGGTAGAGTGTCCTGCCCTGTCTGATCGGATCGACCTCTTCCCTGTGAATGTCAGAAATCTTGGTGTTTTGGCCACCAGCCAAACACTGTTGCTCCAGTCTGCTGCCCCCTATGTGCCCAACCTGGTCATGACTGTTCAAATTGTTCTGCTCAATCATGCAAGTGTGCCAATTGTGATGGCTCATGTAATGTACATTATAAGAGTTGCCCTGCCTACAAGCTCGAATCTGAGGTAGCAGTTCTCAGATTTAAACTGAGCCTCACTCTATTTGAGGCCAGGTAAGGAGCACGTCAGTGACGTTTTTCTCTTTCTACCTATTCCAAAAACTGTACTTTGCTCTGCTCCCCCTCCCACCTTCTCAGCATCTCTCCCAGTATCTCTTCCCTCTACCCCGAACCAACCTATCTCTACATTTCTCCCCCAGTCAAATTCCTTTTCCAGTTTAAATCAAGATACCCCTTCCCCTCCTTACTTGACCCGTCCCACCAAACAATCTAAATGTTCCACTCCATCATCTCCTACCACATCCTCTCTAACACCCACCTCTCCCTCTGCTCCTTCGACATGTATTCCCTCTTCTCTTCCACATAAGAAAACCTATGTTTCTCAGACCTCCCCACCCAACTCCCCTCCAGAAACTCTTAAAGACATCCAAATTATCACAGACATGACTCAAAAGAACGATCCACTCCCTCATCCTCCCTCTAATCCCTTCAATCGCTCTGCATACAAAGTATCTGTCGATATCCATCCACCTCCTCCTCAAGTTCCCTCTACCCCTCTTCCTCCCACTCACCTAAAAAACACTCCCATCCCTTCCTCCTCCATGTGCATCACCATTCCCTCTTCTTGCCCCATTATCCCTACCACTCCCATTTAGATGCTCACTGACCCCTGTGTCACAACAATGTCCTGCGGATCCCTCCCCTACTGACATTCTTCCCGATACTTCGCCCCCTACTTCTGTTCCCTTATTTCATTCTCAGGATACTTCTACTTCGACAACTATCGTTTCTTACCATATTACCCTTTCATTGTTTCATAATAGCTCTCTTGCAGTTTCCTCATACAGTGTTACTCTCCCTTCCTCAGACACTCCATTTGATCTGATCGCCTTATATCTTTAATTACATCCCCTTTTGTAAATTCCCACTGTATTCCATTTACTCCCCTGCTATACCCTTTTCACTAACATTTTACCCTACAACGTTTTACAACCTTGGACATTAACACATCTTATCCTGATCGTCAACTCATTTCCACCCTTTTCGCCACAATACTTTACCGTAGTGCTATATGACCTTTATTTCTTCTAACCATTAACCAACTGGGATAGGCCGAAACGGGTTATCATATATAATGGTAGATCAGTGGGTATCAAGCATTGGGATTAAAAGAGCATGCAGCATAAAGATAATCCGGGTAAATTTAAGAACACAGTCATCATGCTAATGAGATTGGTACATGATTATTTGGTCATTTATGTTGAATTTTACACTATCAGAGAACTGTTCTTGCCATATGAACTTCTGCAGTCTCTGGTCGGTTTTTCGGCAGCCCCTGATCCTCTTGATGACACTCTTGGACCTATTCCAGTACGAATCGATGTTTGTGTCTGTCACACAGGTGGTTGGATCCACGAAGTGGTGGCTGTGGTTGCCAGTATTATGAAGGAAACATTTCATGAGACTACGATTGTATAACATCAGTTTCAATATATAAGTTCTGGGTGGGCATTATAGTAACAACCAGTACTGCCATGTCGAACTAAGTAAAGTAAACTCCCTTGCAATATTTCCCTGTCTGCCCTTGTACTTCCGTCACCTTTATGTATGCATTGTGTATATATATATATATATATATATATATATATATATATATATATATATATATATATATATATTATATATATATATGTGATGTGTGTGTGTGTGTGTGTGTGTGTGTGTGTGTGTGTTTCTGTTGTGGCGTGTGTGTGTTGTGGTATGTTTAGTGGTGGTGGTGTTTTTTTTTTGCTGTTTGCGTGTGGTTGTGTGTGTGTGGTGTGTGGTGTGTTGTGTGGTGGGTGTGCGCTGTGTGTGGTGTGTGTGTGTTGGTGTGTGTGTGTGTGTGTGTGTGTGTGGTGTGTTTGGTGCTGTGTGGTGTGTGTGTGTGTGACCCTAGACAAGTGTAGTGTCGTCGTGGTGTGTTCAGTGTGTACGTGTGTGTTTGCGTCCCTGTCAGCCACTGTACTCAGAGTAGCATAGACTTTTACAAAGTGGTGGCAGCGAGGGCCGTTCATCCTTTGGCATGCAACCGGACACATCACCCCCGAAGAAAATCCGCTCGACCGCTTCAAGACATGGCTAAGAAAAAATACGTAGTACACGTTTGGGCCCCTTTCTTATTTCCCTTCCTTCTCCCATACATGTGTTAAGCCGTTGTTTTTTGTGGGTTAAAAGGTGCTAATGAAGCAAATGGCACGGTTCTCCACTATTCTTCACCTCAGACGTATTTCCGTGCGATCGAGTATGTGATCAATAAACATGAATTCGTTCGTTAGTTAAGTAATTAATCTTTTTCTCTGTTTTTAGAGATTTATTGTTTCATCTGCAACGAATTACGCGTTCGTGATTTTTATCTTATCACGAATATCATTTCATTTTATCTCGTTCCTAACCCTCGCGCCCGACCTGACCTTCCCTTTTCTTCGCTTAACGGTACTTCGGAAGAGAAAGCTCGTTTTACCCGTCTGGACTGACCTCATTTTCTCTTTTCCCGGTCGGTGGCGGCGTGGGTAGGGTCAGATGACCACTTGGTTCCCTCTAATTTGGAACAAACATATCATTGTTACATTGCTTTTTGGTGACACATTCTATCGCGCTAGAGCGAGGCAGGTAAAAATTGTATTATTTGGATATAGCGTAGGATCTTCCCCATATCATAGTGCACAGGTTGCCCGATATTGCCCCGGGTTGCATAAACGCTAATTGATCTGCGCTCCGTCGTTCGAGAATGGTGCAATAACCGAAGTTATTCGTTCGTAGGCTTTCCCTTTGAGTCGGTGGATCCCTTGGTTAAGCTCCTTAATTAATGTAGGACTAGGTTTAAGCTAGAATCATTATTCGCTTATTAATCACATACTTCTCACCCGCTTGAAGTCGCTTGCATGTTTTGGTACCCCCACAAGCGTTTGTGTGATTCGTGAAAATTAATATATCCGGGAATTTTGCGAGCGCCCAATACAGATACGCATAATAGAGCAGGATATTATATTCCTGGCTCGAGTCTTGTTCAATATACGGCATTTGGTATAGGATCCCCCGTTATTGAGTTTTATTGAAGTCTGACGTGCAAAGCTAGACATGTACCTCGGCAGTTCAGATTTCTGACCCCGAGAAGATTTGCTTGATAAAAAATTGGCGAATATTTTTTCATGTCACCATTCATTCATGCGTACATTCTGTCGCATATCATTATATGTTACCAGTGGACCACGTGGCTGTTTTCCACGTGGATCCAAATGTCCCAAATAAGAACCACCCGCTCAGCGAGGGCGGAGGTCACATTTTATATCTGACCTCGTTTGACCGGGAGTTCGTGTGAAGCTACCGACGCGGTAGGGTCAGCTCTCGCCTCCCTCCGGGGGAGTCCGTGCCAAGCTACCGACGCGGTAGGGTCAGCTCTCGCCTCCCTCCGGGAGAGTTCGTGTCAAGCGACCAGCGCGGTAGGTCAGCTCCGCCCTCTCTCCGGGCAGCTGACCGTGGCCTCCACGCGGCGCTTTTGACCCTTTAGACAAGTCGTAGCGTGTGTTCACCCCTTTACGTGTGTTTTGCGTCCCTGTCAGCCACTGTACTAGAGTACGCATAGCCTTTTACAGTGTGTTTGTGTGTGTGTGTGTGTGTGTTTGTGTGTGTGTGTGTGTGTGTGTGTGTGTGTGTGTGTGTGTGTTTGTGTTTGTGTTTGTGTGTGTGTGTGTGTGTGTGTGTGTGTGTGTGTGTGTGCGTGTGTGCGTGTGTGCGTGTGTGTCACACACACACATATATCAAACAGATATATCAAACTACGATACTCCCTCCATTCTTCAGAGTGAATTGGTATGCCTGGACGCAGTATCCTTTCATCAAGGGGAAGTTGAGGTGCCTGCCTTCCGAACATTCGTTTGAAATTATTGTTGGGATAGGTCGTTCTCGGGGTACCACACCAAGGTGTATATAAGTATTTATATAAACTGTGCATTACATTGGGAAACGTCAAAGAGGGTAGCCAGGCCGAACGGGGTTACGCATAATGGAATTAGTACCAAGGGCGTCATTTGGGGGCCTGAAGAGCAGTTGCCCCCAAGACTCTGTTTGCCCCCCTCAAGGTCTGCCCCCCTAAGGCCTCCCTCTTTTAAATGCTAAATTACATACATGTCGCTTTAAAATGTTCTTCGAATAGCTATTTTTTCCAAATTTTTGTTAATTCGCTCGCCTAACCCACCTTGCCCCCTCAAAATGCTGAAATACTTGCTTAGCTCTCCGGGTAGCTAACACACTGAAACATATGCAAAACATTATCTTACCGTAAGCGCATGTATCACCTTTACATTAATCACAATTGCGATATTTGGCCGATTTTTCGTATTTCCAAATTCCTTTGCTCTAGATCATGCCATTTACCTGTAAATCCCCAGATTTCGGGAGGAACTCAGGGGAACGAAGTCGGGTTTAGTTTGTGGCAAAGCTATAGAGCTTTTTAAAATCATACATAATCCTTGAGTGAATATCCGATTTGAATGGCCAGAGACCACATAATAAAGGTATCAACCCAAAAGTTGCTAAAAGTATTTATGATAAACACTAATGACTACGAATGAACGTAAAATAAGTAGATTAGTTATAATACATTTTTTCGTAAAACGATTGAAACTGATGATGTAAACGAGAAAGTGCTTAAAGATGATCGCTAACTAAATAAAGTGCATTTCTTATTTCTGATTGGAAAATAAAATATGTATTCCATCTTGTAAAGTTTGAAAAAGACGAAAAGGATCATTATGGAAAAGTAACTGAAATAATTCAGCTTTAACATCATAAGCCACTCAACCAGCAAAGGAAGGTTAAGGGAATGTGTACGGTAGAATATTTCTTATGTCAGTGATTTTACCAATCCTTTTATTTCGTTGTACCGTTGGAAATGGGCGAGGCGCATTTTTCTGAATATGAAATGTATAACATTAACACAAAAACTACAACTTCATTTTGCCAAAGTAATTGTAATTGGTACTGAAGAATACTATATATACTTCTTGGAGGGAAAACTTTCATAATTTAACACCACTACCGGCTCTTTATTATCCCTGATATTGATTATCTTAAAGTTCATATTTGTAATATGAATATTTTACTCTTCAAAGAATTAAATTATTGTTATTATTACATATATATATCATATTTTGAATAATGAAACATTAGATCATTTACATCATCATTTCATTACATATTATCATATACTACATCAATCATTTAATTATTCATCATTCATCTATGTTTACATCATCTCATCATCATTAACATCACATCATCCATTCATACATTACTAACATGATCAATTACTAAATTACGTTTTCTCTCACATCATTCCACCATCTGGTCCTCAGAAGTACATATAATATACCCATCTCATTATCATATTATCATGATTGTTCTTATCTATAAAATCACACATTGGCTGACGAGTGTTTTTATATTCATTATATGTTTGTCAGTGAAATTTAATTTAAACAGATTCATATCAATTATTATTATTATATATGTTTTTTATGTATATTCAATTATTTATTTATTGCAAATTTATCCTACCATAATCAAATTATCATCATTCATCTATCATCCATCCTTCACATTATCATACATCATTATATTTACTCATAATCAATCTTCATTCATAATATCGCCATTGTCATACTCAATCATCGACTTCATCAGTATCATCATTATTTCACATCATTCACCATCATTTTAATACATATCATTCACATCATGATTTCATACATGTCTATTAGCATAACTCTTTATCATTGATCTTTCCCAGTATGCCATGGGCGTGAATCTGACAGAGTTCTTATTGCATAATTATTTTATTGTACTATTATTTTCATTGATCATTAGTTCATCATTGCTGATTAATTTCAACAGTATATTAAGTATTGTATTAATTATATCAATATAATTATATAATAAATCATGATTCTATTATCATCATCATTTTATCATATTCACATCATCATCATCATACATCTATCTTATCACATCATCACATATATCACATCAAATATACACATCCTTAATACAACATATCACTAATCAATCATCTTCCATATCTATTATAATCATCATACATATCATGTTATCATAATATCATATCTTCTTATCACTCATATGCATATGCATATTTCAATGTTTTCTTATCCCCGATGGATGATCATGAATACGTAATTAAGATATTGCTATTTTTTATTATATTTCCTTTTATGTAAAGATTTTTTATGCTATAATATTGTTGTTATTTAGATTATCATAATTCACATGGTGATACTCTATTACTATAGTATCATATGAAAATACAATATAAATCAAATATAAATCATATGCTACCATTTAGGTCACATCATGCTACTCATTACTAATCCACGGTGGCATATGCGTAATCGGAACATCTACGCTTAATACACAACGTAGATACGATTATTATTTACATTCTCATTATATAAATATCTTTGGCATTAGTTTAACATTAGCAATGTGCATTTTTCATAATTGTGCTTTACCGATGATACGTGTGGGGAAGAATACAGAAGTACCGATTGTTAAATAGTATCTTTCTTTGTGGATCATGCTTTGTATTGTAAAGAGTACTTTAATGCATAGGTATGTTGTCAGATGGAAAATGAACAATGAAACAAATCTTACATAGCGTGACCGAGGTAGAATGTGGCAAAAGGTTCACCCTTATTAGTCGTGGCTACTGTGGAAATACGGTAACAAATGATAAAAGAGGTATGCGACTTCAGAAAGAACTTACTGGTCCACCTTGGTCACGCTCAAGAGTGGCTATTTCATATTGGCTCTAGAGATCGATGGCAATGACTCCGCTAGTTAGGTGTCAGTTCTTCGGACCGACCTTGTTTGAAAGAGTTATTGCAAGTATGTGAGAACAGTACATTATAACCAGGTAGTCAAAGACTTATGCATGCTGTGTGTGTAAGAAAATGAAATTACGAATCGAGGTAAGGATGAGCGAAAGTATGGTGCGCTGACTGTACCACAAGTGCATGAGGCAAAAGGCAGTGAAAGAAAGCAAGTAACACTGTGCACTGTGATTTCAGAATCAAGAGTGGCCTTTGGCTTGAGGCAGTGTGGGAAGAGTCAGGAAGGTGTACACTCATGTTTCGGCCGAAGGCTTGTACGTGAAGAGAGTCATGTCAAAGATGGTCTCGAGTTGAAATGTACTTTAATCCAGTATGTCCAAAATTGTGCTGTTGTGTACATATGTCTGCACTGTGGATAAGGATGGTTGAGCAGAAGTGAGGCCACTTTCCATACGTGACATGTGGAAAAGGTAATGTGCATTGATATCACTAGAGGTATTTATTTTGCAGAGGTCGGCGAGGTGACCTACAGAGGTCACGTCTTCACAAGTTAGTGGCAAGAGTCATCAGTTCACAAGATGAATCATGGAATGAGGTCAAGACTGTGTTGCTAAATCTTGTGACAATTCGATTGTTGTCCTTGAAAATGATGCAGGCTTCACACAAGTGATGCAAAGCTTGTTCCAACTGGGACGACGAAATCCGTGTTGTCAAGATGAATATTAGCAGTGAACTATTTAGACGTTTACTGAGCGATATTGTAATACAGAATAATAGAGTTAAGTTAGTCAATAATAATATGATCAATTAGTTCATTGTGAATAATATGATGACTATGGCAAAGTAGCAATGTTCCAATACCTAATAACTATGATAATATATATAATTGATAATCAATCCGAAGTATTAATTTGAGCGTGAATAACTTAGAGTCAAATATATGATAATAATAATGATAATAATGATAATAATTAATAATAACTGATATATGATAATAATAATATAAATAATGATATATGATAAAATAACAATATAATAATAATAATATATAATAATAATGATAATAATATAATAATATAATAGATAATAAATAAAATAATAAATAAACAACAATAATAATAATAATAATAATAATATAATAATAAATAATGAATAATAATAATAATGATAATGTAATATAATAATAATAATATATAATAATATGAAATAATAATGATAATAATAATAATGATATAATGACAATAATAATGATATGATAATAATGATAATATAATAATGAAAATGATAATGGTGATAATAATAATAGTAATGATAATAATAATAGTAATGATAATAATGATAATAATATAATGATAAAGATAATAATGATAAAAATGATAATAATAATAGTGACAATGATAATCACGATATTGATCATGATAATAAAGATAATGATAATGATAATTATAATAATAATGATGATAATAATAATAATAATATCAGAATGGGCCAGGCGGGACCACGAAGGTCGTGATGGACTTGATGTTCACCGCGAATCTTTTTGAGATAGGCTACGAGCTCTATACTGACCAGTTCATTTCACTGGACCTCGTTCACCTGCTGTGATTCGGCATGCCAACGCGGTCGGCCTCGTGCGCGCTAGCCGCAAGCTCATGCCGAAGGACCTGGATACCATTACCCGTGGCGACGTGGAGTTCCG
>NC_051388.1:41698171-41708171 GCF_015228065.2 Penaeus monodon | reverse complement strand
GGGGTGACCTTTCTAGGGCTTCGAACCTTTTCAATTTTAGTATTTTTGAACACAAAATGAGTAGAATCTGCAAAAATACGAGCCTAATCGTGTGTCTTAACAAACAGAGAAACTGGGAAGATAACTATGTAATTCTTAAAGATAACAGAATTACAAAAAAAAAAAAAAAAAAAAAAAAAACGAATTTGTTCACGGAGGATTCGAACTAGTGTTGTTGAGAAGATTCGAAACGGCTTATTCACACAAGATTGATATATCTTACTTATGTACTATTTCCTAGTTATTTTGCGTAAGTTAGCAATTTTGAAAAGCCATGAAATGTCTTTACAATATTTACCTCTTACTATTACTGTTTTCTACTTCATTGATTCCGAAATATAGATTTTCGTAAATCACTGCAGCTGCGGAAGCGTGGCGTCAAATTTACTGTTTTTGCCACAAATATTTTTTCGTTTAAGACGATTTTATCATTATCATTACTATTATTATTGTTGTTGTTATCATTCTTATTTTTAATCTTATTATTCTTGTTTTATTCTTATTCTTCAATCCTTTTCTCTCCTTTTCTTCTTTTTTCTATTTTTCTTCTTATTTTCATTATTCTTATTCTTATTTTCACGATTTATTCTTCTTGTTATTGTTGTTATTGTTATAATTGTCATTAACATAATCACCATCATCATCATTATAATCATTATTATTGTTATTGCCATCATTACCATCGTGTCATAGTAATATTAATATTCTGTTGTTATGTTGTCATTTAATTTTTTACCATTATTATTTTCATCATTCACTGGTAATTTATTGTTTGTTGTAATATTGTTATTCGTTATTCTCATGGGCATATAATGTTATCATTCTTCTCCATCTTATAATTGTCTTTATGTCATTTAATAACTTCACTCTTGGTCTCAAAAAAAAGAAAGAAAAAAAGAAAAAATATGTATACATATATGTATATATATATATATATATATATATATATATATATATATATATATATATATATATATATATATATAATAAATGTAATAAGGATAAGAAAAATATTAGCCGTGATAGTGTATATTCTAATGATTATTAGGAATGTATGGTTAACATGATAAATGATCTATAATTACAGAATGAGTTATATCTGTCATGTACAATATCCACCTGCAAACGGTCAGGATTTGTTTGAATAATTTACATCAGATTGAATTCTAGAAAATATAAGGAATTTAAAAAGGTTGTTGCTATGAAATACTAAATAAACGGTAAAAAATGAAATATATATGAAAGTTAAGGGGATACATTTTCAGTTAATAACTACATCAGAGCAGATATTAGCTGTCTAATTATTTTTTACATGTATAAAGATTGGATAATTTCAATATTTTGTATTAATTCACACCAAGAACTCGTAACATCGCTATTTTCTTATTAATGTAGTTTAGCTGATGTCATGAAACTTATTTTTTCATGACTGTAATTGAAACATGTATCTTATTTCGGAAGAAAAACGTCGTCATTTATCTATCTATCTATCTACCTATCTGTCTATATATATATATATATATATATATATATATATATATATATATATATATATATATATATATACATACACACACACACTTTTTCTATATTGCAAGTTACAATGTCATTGCATAGCAGAAAAAAAAATTATGCAAAGAGGTGTAAAATTGGAGTGCATGGAGCCTATTCCTATTCCTTGGCAGGTCATCTCTCTTTCCAGACCTTCGACGCCGTCATGGTCTCTCCTCTTTTTCTTGTCTCAGTCAAGTACACATCCAGGGCAGTTCCCGAGAGAGAGAGAGAGAGAGAGAGAGAGAGAGAGAGAGAGAGAGAGAGAGAGAGAGAGAGAGAGAGAGAGAGAGAGAGAGAGAGAGAGAGAGAGAGAGAGAACGTGCGGCGGACTACCTCTCTCGGAGGATGGCACAGCGGCTTCGCCCAAAATCTCCCTGTGCATCCTGAACTGACTCGGTTGGCTGCAAATGAGCTGCAGAAACTGCCCATCAGCAGGGAGGAAAGTTGGACATTGGAGACATTGTTGGAATGCACTTGTTGGACGCTGTAGCCAAAGCAATTTCCATTAATTTCCAGTCACGCTATTCAAATCCTTTAATTTGGTTATTAATCCCATTACAAAATATTGCAGTATAATATAATATGACACAATATGATACGATTTACAAAATATGTATTTTTAACGCTTTTTACCGAAATTGTCTTGTCATCTCATTTAAACAGTTTCCAATGTCAGTGCCATTGATAGGGACGCACAGGCATCGAAATTTTCTCAGACGGACTGTGGACCGACGTGACTCCCGATCGCGGAGACTAGAGCACGAATGCAGTTCGTTCGGAGTCGGGTCCTCGGTCTGGAAGCCGTTCGGATTTCGTTCTGCACACCCGACTCTCATCAAGCGTATCTCTTAACAAGCACACTATATTCAGCGCCCTTTTTTTTACCAGCAGTGGAACAGAGGCCATCAGGTAGATTGGTCATCAGCCCTACTGCCCTTCCTTCCGCTGACATCCATGGCCGCAGACAGGTGGAATCCTTCCTTATGCAGGCCACCCTTTTCGTAGATGATTCTGCCCTTCGATTTGACCTGCCTTCGTTTCCGTTACCTGTCCTCACCCACCATTCTCGTGCCATGTTGCTTCTCCCTCTTACCTTCCTCTTCTCTACCTTTTCAGACATGAAGATGAAAGACGCTCGAAACTGTTTCCTCATGTCTCAATAAACCTATCTTGTTTACATTGTGTTATTCTACCTTCTGTAATGGTAAACTGATAATAACTTAGATGAAGGGTGTAAGGAGGAAGAGTGGAGTAAAGAATGTAATTTCGTATTTTTATTAAAAAAAAAATGACTTGTGAGTATCGTTATTACCGGCGGTCGAAGGTATATAGTCTAAAAACCTACCATAAACTATAGCAGCAATAATAATACCTAATTTAGTTTACATACACTGAGTTTGAGCCGGAAAGCTACAGAAAAGAATACGAGGCTTTTATGCAATAACGATATTTTCCTTTGGTATCAAAATGAGAGTTGGTCCCATATCCAAGTGGAGATAGGGGTGCGTCAAAAAAAAAAGGTGCGTACTAACCACTGGATGGAGCGGTATGGACGGTCAGTTCTTTTCCGATCCGACTTTGACCCCAGCTGATGCCAGTCCTAACTCCGAGAAGCGTCGCTGAAAGGGGGCCTGGCTGAGCGCGGATCTGGGACTTTGCGATTATGAATAATGATAAAGAAAATGGCATTAAGGTATACTGACCAAGAAGAAGATAGAGTGAATAAAACCTCAGCTCGTATCTGGACAGTCCGCTTGGGTGCAATGAAATATACCGGTGTGTTATGTAGTTTCTTTATTTTTGTGAAACAAGGTGTACAAGATTTGCAAATATATCAGTAATATTACAAGAGAAACACAGAAATCGTGGACGTGTGAGATACTCCATATTTTGGGCGGAAGGAGGCACAAAAGAATATATATATATCTTTATATATTTATGTATATAGCTTCCATTGTTTTCCTCGCCCCATCACTAAGCTTTCATTGAAGCTTCTGGACTATTCTAGACACAAACTGACAACCTCTTTTTGCCCAAAATACGGATCAACAAGCATTGCAGTGCAGCTTATATGCGTCATGAAGGCAAGGTGAAACATTTATAAGCTTTTAAAATAATAATTAATGATTTAAATCCTGGAAAAAGTTTGTGACAGTAAAGATTAAAACAGCATTATTATTATTATTGTTAGTTTTTTAATGTAAAGTGTTTGGTCTTATATATTATGCCCTCCGTTTTATTATTTTTTAAATATATATATGTAGTATCGGTCATTATCCTATGTGTTATTGTGTATTGGTGATCCTATGTGTTTGCACCATCTTGGTCGTGGCTCTGTGTGTCGCCTCTGTGTGTTGGCATCATAGTGTCGGTGTCCTGGCGTGTTGGAACCACTGCGTGTGTTCGGCTCCGATGTGACAAGGGAACTCTGTAGTGTCCTGGTGGCTTCCTTCTGTGTGTTAGCATCACTAGGATGAAAAGCCTGTATAGCAGTATCTTGTCCTTTTGTTGAATGAGCGGGTTATTGACGTCACCGCAATGAACTGGTGACGCTTTGGCAATATTCTTGCATGCTGTCAACATTGTCACGTAGTGCGGAGTACTGGGTCTGCGTCATCACTGTGACTACCACTGCCATGATACAGTGCATTTATTGGTCTACCAGTATAAATATTATATCAGTGATAGCTGTAAAGACCTGTTATTTACAAACTCCGTCTGCAAGCAATACTTCGCCATTGCATGATTGCATGGTTTTTACTACAGTACTGGAAGTATTATGTTCTTTGTGTCATGCTGACTCTGTGACAAGTTGAGGCTGGCATGGGTGATACTGCCACTAGTGAGAACACTGTAGGTAATATTGATATGCTCTATAGACTGACTATGATTATTTTGTTAGGGTGACCATGAAAGTTTCTGTATCACATTTTGCGTCATGGCTGTACATGTATCATTATGATTAAATCTATGTTGCTAGTAGTACGGTTAGTGTTTCGTTTGTTACATGTGTAACTGTATGTGTTCAAATTATTTTTTGTTCCAGTGTTCGTCAGGCTCTGGAGGCGCCGTTTGCCATCACCTAGTTGTAACTCAGACCATGTGTAAGTTAAAACCACTGTGTTGGCAACACTGGCGCCATAACGTAATGTTGGAGATGTAACCTCTGTTGTCACTGCGATCAAAGAGCCTTTCTGTGATACCTGTGTGATGATGCAGAAAACGAAACCATAAGGAAATGACATTAGAGAGGATTTTATTGATCACATATTCCAGATCGGAAGTCACGAATATGATTACATTTAGTCTTGCCTGGCTCACAGAGAGGCCCTGATCCAGTGGGTCGTTGCCGCAGCTGAGATGGAAACAGGTTTTTGGGCAAGTACTTAACCCAGGTTTACAAATAGGAAATTGGAACTGCCTATCTATTTACAACTTAATATACGTAAGAGATCGGGCATCTATATATATATATATATATATATATATATATATATATATATATATATATATATATATATATATATAATATATATATATATATAAAATATATATATAATATATATATATAATATATATATATATAATATATAATATAATATATATATATAATATATATATATGATATATATACTATATATATATATATATATATACATATATGTACTCACACTCGTATAAACATACAGAATTTGCTGTATGTAAACAGTCAAATGAAACAGCATTATTGTTCATATCAGACAAAGATATTTTCACAATATTCAATTGTGTCGCTCACATACCTAGCTGCGTAAGTGTTGCAGCATATGAATCTCCAGCCGTTGACATATATTGACAAATCAAACTCGGCCAATTTGAATAAGACTACAGGGTTTTCGTGGCATGGTTGTCTATGTTCAGAAAGTAATCAAATTTGCACAAGCTAGAGAATAACGTGTGAGGGAAACTATGGACTGTTTCGTATAATCGATTTCGTCTCAGCTTTTGTAACGACTCGCATGCCGCTTTGTTTGAGCCTAAAATGAACGATGGAAAGAGAAAAGAAAATAACGACAGGAAAATGCGTTTACTGTGACTGTTCGCGCATCGTTCGAATAGGAATATCTTCAAAAAGTCTGACCTTTTTTTTATGTCTCGAGTATATTTTATGAGCGAAATGAACAGAGAGAAGCAAGCTATTGTTTTAATTTAAACTAGTGGAACAACGACACGGGCAATAGAGAAGTATTCATAGCACAGCGCATCGACTCTGCTGAATTCACGCAGAATATTATGTACCAAAAATATCTCCAAAGTATAATGTCACACATAGGATGAAGTAGATTTGTTCGTTTTTTTTTATATATATTTGTAAAATGGTGTGTATCTTCTCGAAGGGGGAGGGGGGGGGTTAGTCGAAAAAAGAGATTTGGATAACCGCAAATAGCATGCGGGAGGGCTTGAGAAATCGTTAGTGATGAAATTTGTTGTTAGTAAGAAAAAAATATTAAAAAGAATCACACTCGTTCTATAGTTGTCCTTTTTTTTACTGGGCACATTGTTAGTGATTCTTATTGTTTGTTCTTTGGGTGAATTTCAGTTTAAAGCGAAGGGTTTCGGATGCAGTGGACGACGCTAGAAGACTATCTTAATCACTGATGTACGATAAAGTTCGTTAAACTGACCTCCACTGCATTCAAAAGATGTTCGCCCGTCAAGAAATATGGCCGCAAAAAAAAAAAAAAAAAAAAAAAAAAAATCACAAAATATACCGCCTAGAAGCATTGATACAGCCGTATTCAAAAGCCGCAGTTTTTTTTGGCATTTTTTCCTCTACACTTTGCGTCCAGCTGATTCTGTCTCTGTATCTAAAAACAGTCTATTAATATATATCATTTTACAGCAAATGAAGTACGTTATGCGTATATGAAGTTTCCCGCTCGATCTCACATGTCAGCGGGTGCATTCGCATTCGTTCTCAGAGACTTCAACAACGGGGAAAAAGAAGAAAATAATAATAAATGACAATTATGAATTGAACATTTCACCTCCAGCGCGCGAGTAGGCGAGTAGGCCTAAGCTAAAACTAAGACAAAAATTGGGACGAAAAGCTGCCTAGTCTGGCTCGCTTCTGCGGTTCTTGAATTCGACCCCACGACCTGTGCCGCAGACGGTGCCCGGGGCGACGCACGCTCAAAAGAACCCTCTCTAATATCAAGTGCAGTCATTTAGAATCTCACAGTTATATAATATTTTGTTTTTTGTTCAATACAAAAATCTGTCAATATGCAACATAGACTTCATGCAAAGTTTGTCATATACAGGACATTTAAAATATTGATATCAGAAAAAACTACTATAGACTGACAGGTTATACCTATATTTTTCCATTGTTGAATAGATTTGTTATTATTTTTTACAAAATCTAAGAGATTTTGATAATATTTCGTATTGTCGTACTCTACGCCTTTTTTTATTTTTTTATATTTTGATAAGCTAATTGCTCAGACTACTTTGAAACTTTTATAACGAAGCTCTTTCCTTATTATTGCTATTGAGTGCTACGTAATATTTATATTTATATACGGTAATAGAAGTATTTCGAGTGAGTGCAACATAATGTCTTTAACACAGCCCACTACACTTCAGGAATCTGGCATGCCTCCTCCTTCGCCCGGACGCATGGCACCTCAAGCGCGGAAGGACTTCAAACAAACAAACGCACAAACAAATAGACTTGAGGGAGGCAGTTGATGAAGTTTACATTTTTCTCCAAACTACTATCATTACTGACTTCATTATCATCATTATTACTTTTTTTGAGAGGATTCTTTACAAACCTTAGAGACGGGGCATACCAAATGCTCAAGAAGTAGGGGCTGAAGTATACTTATTGCCATCATACTCGTCTGTCAGACACTCATCAGGTGGAGTATAGGGGACTGAGTGGCGTGGTTGATATGCACATGTGTTGCTGTGGATCCGTTGTTTACTAAGAAACGTTCCTTGTGACGCATCTGCGGGTGTTTTTATTTTTTTAACCTCTATTTGGCCTTTAGGTTTAAGTTTTATTCTCTCTCTTTCTCTCTCTCTCTCTTTTTTGCCTTTGTATTGTTATCACAATCTTGTAGAGGAAAGCAAAGAGGGATCGATAATTATTACAAATTTCTTGCCAAATTTCCTTTGCAGAGTCCACAGGATGTGTCACTTACAATTTGCTTAACACTGATTCTGAGATATTTTTAAGGGGGAGATTCAACCATGAAATCGGAAATGGTACAAACGATAGATTTTTTGAGGGAATAGAATATTGGTTATCACTCTTTGTACAAAACTGATAGAATGATTCCCTCCTTAGTTCCAGTGTCGAGTGTACAGTTAGAAAATAATTATATATATATATATATATATATATATATATATATATATATATATATATATATATATATATATACTCACATACGTAAATGAATATGATAAATCTAGAAAAAATGGCAAATTGCCAGAGAGAAACGCTTCTTTGTAGTCTCTTTGGATCCACAATAAACAAGAAGATCTATGAGTGATTATCAACAGCAATCCTTTCAAGCCTGGTTACTGTAAAAGTCTTGGGCGTGCTTTCGCGGGAAGAGTACAAATTGTTTCAATCTTACTGTTATCTCTCTTTTTTAAAAGTTTTCTTCTGCTTCTTCTTCTATTTGGCATTCGCTAACTAACCTCTCCTCAAGAGCGGGTCCTCTGTGAAGACAGGTGTGTATATAATGGTGAGGATTTTGCATTTTCTCCCGTACATTGCGCAGTTTGAAACTTTGTATATTTGTACTAAGTATACATAAACCTAATTACAGTGTTGAAGTCAGCTTGAAACGCTCTCTGTCGTCGTACCACCAAAACACGCTCTCTCTTTATTCAAGATACACAAGAAATGTTTGTTGCCGTCCTACTGTATGTGAAAGAACAATACTTATATAATTCCTGTTCGTCTAAGTACACGTAATCCAAGAGCTTTTGGGGAACAGTGAACAGGGAGATGTTCACACTGAACTGCTCAGCTCGGCACCTCTCTGTTATGTGGTATTGGTCATGCTGATATGCCTGATTACAAGTGTTTTTGGGATATATATTTTTTACATAAACGTCTGTGTTGGATTTTCCCTGCTTACATAGTATTCACTTTTGATAATGTGTTTAGTGGTCTTATCTTCTATGATTATTTTGGTGTGTGATTTTTTTTGCCATTTTGATTTTCATCGTTCTACAAAAATATTGGATATTTGCCCTTCTTCTTATATTCTCCCTTGGGTTATTTACAAGACATCTTAAGCTAGTGGATTAGAATTCTTACTTAGACCGACCTGGAAGATATGAATCATTCCTGAGACATACATTTCTAAGAGGCTACTAGAGGTAAGCTCGCCAGGGGAGGGGGCAGGTGTGGGGAACGGAGGGGAACGGAAGGGAGGGGAAGGAAGGGGGAGGGGCCATATAACAACAATGGGAGGTTATTGCTCCCTTTTCTACACGCCACCTCTCCCTCTCTACACGCCTCCCCCTTCTCTCATTCTCCCTCCCCCCCTCTCCCTCTCCCTCGCTCTACCCCCGCCCCTCCACCGGCTCCGAAAACAACATTAGCTGAAGTAGCCAAAGAATTTACAGCTCGGATCAAAAATGGCTAAGATAAAACTACACGGCTCTAACTGAAGGCTAGCTTGGCAGTACATCTCAAAGTGGAATCTCTTGTGTATCTCGAACTTTTTAGTGTGCCCTATTCATCGTCGGAGAGAACATCCTCCTTCTTGCTTTTCGTCTTTCTCTTGCCGTTTCCGTTCCCACTCTTCATGTAATGGGAGAGGAGGTCGATTGGCAGCGGGAATATAATGGTTGAGTTCTTCTCTGCACTTATGGCGTTCAGGGTTTGCATGTAGCGGAGCTGGAAAGCGGGAGAGGAGCGGATTAGAAGGGCTGCGAGACGAGGCTGCTTCAGAGGGATAATATATATAGATATGTATGTAAATGTATATATATTATTATTGGAAATGATCACTTCTATTATGATTTCTTTTGCAATATAAAATCATCATCACTGTGCTGTGGGTGTCTCTTTAACCCAGGATGACTCAGTTGATTGAGAATTTATACACAATTCAGGCAGGATTAGGGGATATTTCGTAGTGAAGTGACTCATAATTATGATATTCTTTTTATTATCATTATATGTGATTTTAGTTATGATTTAGTGAACATTTTTGTTTTTTCACAGTTTCGATTGTTTTCCCCTATTTAATCTTAAATATCAACTTTTATTTACCTGACAATCAAATGTCTTATTTATAAATACTTAAATCTAATCTTATATTACTATGCATAGTATGTATATATATAAACTTCACAGACTCGTCACCCATGCAGAATAAATATTGAGAGTTAA
>NC_051388.1:41685671-41688171 GCF_015228065.2 Penaeus monodon | reverse complement strand
GTCATGCGGAGACATCCCTTGCAGGAAGATTCAGGTTGAAGAGCATTGGTGAGAAAGAATCATTAACCATTGTTTCTGAATGCTGTGCGGTTGAAATAACACTTGTGCAGACGTGGATTGCACGTGGGAAATACGAATAGTTTTTTTCACATCTTGAAGATCGAAAGAACACACATTTTATATACACATCATGCAATATCATGTGATTTTAGGATGAAGAGTAGTTTTATCCTGGAAGATGACGTCGCTTCTAAGATATTCCTATGACTCATGAGTCAACTGCTAACATAAAAATCAACAGTTATACAGTTAACTAACTAAAACATACTATATGTAAATACAAATATGCAATGCGAAAATATGACAAAATGAACACTTGGTGAAAATCTTAAAATTAGTTGTTAGAATTTGTTTCCTCAGTCTAATATGATAATTCTTGCCTATACAAACTATTTCAGAATATCATAACGAGACCTTCCTATCATATCTTTGAAGACAAAAATACAAGTAGATTTTATGAAAACTATATGCTCATTATATCTTCTCCTGAGAATAAATGTACTTGATTATTTCTGATAGTAATTACATTTTCACCGCAAATGCACAAATAAAGGTTAATTGAGCTTCTTTTAGCTCTGATTTCCTACTCTCGCTCAACTATCTACTTTTATCAAACTCTACTTAGAATTCTGGTCTAGAAATCTAGCCTTTTTATGAAATGCACAGTATTTCATAACCTAGGGTGCTGTATTTCACTTCAGTAGCTGGCTGTGAAACTGTGATTGCTTATCCGACAAGAAAATATTCCTACTTATATTTTTCATTTTGATACAAGCTTCAGTACTAACCTTTGATTACATTGCATCCTTCCTACTGTAAAAATAATATCAAAACGCCTATAAACGTTTCAATCAAGGCAACTGTAAATGTCATGTAAACAACTACCATGAGACCTTCCCACTGGTATTCAGGACATGACGGTGTAGTTGTTCCCAACACGAGAACACCGTTGGAACTACATTCGGTTCTGCAGACTAGTTAATTCATTGTTCCATAACCTCGTTAGTTGGAACTCCCTCCTCCCTCCCACTTTTGATGCTTTTTAAAAATTGTGTTTAGAGTATAAATCTTTAATCCAATGAGTGTTTAAAAAAAAGATATATATACACGGTTTCTTTCTTTTTTGTATGTATTTCATTTCCTAAGGATATAGGAAATATTATGAATCTGATTACTTGTTAAATCGAAGTTTATGTACAAAGTTTTATGCACAAAGGCAAGTGGAAATCTAAAAAGATGACTTTTAACCTTGTTTTTAATATGTTAGCATTCTACGAGCTTTATAATTGATGACCACGAGTATACACGCGCACGTGATCTCGGGTACTCTTTTAAATTAGAAAGTTTAAGTATATACAACAGATGCTTAAATGTTTAACTGGTGCGGAAGAAAGTTCATCATTGTCCTCTAGATTTGTCTCTTTTCTCTTGTTTCTTAAGCGGCACCCTAAGGCCCTGCTGCAGCACACAGGAGCTAGGAAAAAGAATTGAAAAAAAGACACGCTGTTGCACTGTGCTTCTTGGGAGACGTAGCCACGCCTCCTTGCTTAAGTCACAGAAAGCCTTCTCGCGGGTCAGCTGCGGAGATGGTCCGTTTTACTTTTTATGATTCTCCCTCGAAATGATGCAACAGGTGATGGAAGACCTTGTTATCCATCGTTGTAAAAAAAAGAGAATATTTCCCCTCTGCATTTTTACAGGTGTCCATTAAAAAAGCATTGATATCTAAAGCTAGTTTAAGAAAAAAAAAGAAACACCAAGATTAAATCTCGACGGATGTAAAATATATATATTTTTGTTGTTTTTGATTTTTTTTTCTTCTTTTAATTCGTCTAATATATATATTTTAATTATTCACACATTTGATTATTTAATCTCTCATCGTGGCGAGAGAAAGCGTTTATAGTTAAGCTACATAAATACAATCTTGAGAACAGAACCCACGTCTGTCGAGAGCGTGTGGGTGCGGGCGGAGGTGCAGAGGTGCGTGTCGGTGCGGCAAAGCACCTTGTTATCTGCAGACGGAGTTCACCGGTTCTGGTGTGATATCCGCTCTGTGACAACGGGTGCGAATAAGGTGTTTTAATGAGTAATTTAAGATTGAAAAAATATATATATAATCCACGGGCCACAGGCGACTAATTTTTTTTTTAAGATTATTAGATTTAAAAAAAATAATTGTGTTGTGTGTGTTTGTGATCGTGGTGAAGAGCATAAAAAAGTGCCACAGCAGGTGAAGGTCAAGTGCCACTGAGCTACAGTTTATCAAAGACAGACAAGGACAGACAGACAGACAAACATGTAGGCATAGGATAACCACGCATGTCTGGAAGGAACACTATTATCACTTGTTTGTTTCCTTCCTCGTGTTTTCTTCTTATTTTTTTATTTATTTATGTATGCGGTAGATGAGATAGCACTTGCGGGCAGTTGCCTCCTT
>NC_051388.1:41670462-41673071 GCF_015228065.2 Penaeus monodon | reverse complement strand
AGATAAGACGACACTTGAGAGAGAACAGTTCAGTCACTGACATCTCAAGATTCAAGGGACGACACTTGTGAAGGACGCGGACAGGCAGGTGCTCGGCCGCTCACACCTGGATGGCACCTGTGATTTTCTTTTTTTGGAGGGGAGGGGGGTGGGGAGGCACTTCAGCGGTGTAATTGTGCTGCCATGTGATCTATCTGTTTGCCTCGATTGATGATGGCAAGAAGTCAGGTAGCAAAAGGCATGGTGCCACCAGGGACGCTACATTATCACAGTAGTAACTTTGACCAAGGCTAACAAGTTGTATATATTCAAATATAAAAATAACTAAACATTCATGCCTCTAGAAAAAAAAACTTTGAAGAAAGATATATTTATTCATTCCCTAAAAAAATATATCTATCTCTCCTATAGCTATATATACAGACTTGTTTAGAGCTAGTAAAAGTGTGGCGGCAAGTCCTAGGGGAAGCGGTGGTGCCTATCGTGTGTGTTCCGCGTCAGGTGCCACCGCCAGTGTGAGAGCTCAGGCGCCCGGGGACACACGGACACAGGACTCGTGGCGCTACACTGGGGGAGCTGACCCGGGTCTGGGGGAGGTCTGGAGGTGTGGGGTGGGGGGGAGGGAAGTGAGGGACGAGGGTGTACCTGGAGGGCGGCCGGCGACTCGTTGATGACCTCGGCGGCCTCCTTGAGGGCCCTGGAGGCGCGCTGCTCTCCCTCGGCGGCGATCACCTTGGCGCGGGCTTCTCGGGCGGCCTCGGCCTCGGCTGCCATGGCGCGCTGCAGCTGCACCGGGAGGCGGACGTCCTTGCTGCAAGGCGGAGGCGACATGACTCAGGGATAAGGGGCGGCGGGCAACGCTCGCCATGGGGGGGGGGGCATGTGGAAGCAGGGCAAGGAGGCAGGGGGGTGAGTGCGCGGCGGAGGAGGAGAGAGTTTGGCACAAAAGAAAAGGAGGAGACATAACGTAGGGCTTGGGAGCGTGTGTAGTGCAGACACAAGGAATTGAAGGAAAATGATTTTGCTCATTTTAAGTATGAAATTCAAGATGAACTGTTATTCAAAACGGATTTTTTATAGAGTAAACCTTACAATATATATACATATGAATGTATAAACATATGTATACACACATTATATATGTATATATATGCATGAATATATATGTATGTATATAGATGTATCACATATACTAATATTACTATAACACATATTTAAGATACTTGGGACATGGCAATGAATAATATTTGATAATATATGAGTCCAAGTGATGTCAATGAAGATACATATAAGAATATTCCATGATACATCAAATCAGAATTTTTAACAACATAAATGACTGAGTAATAATCTTGTGGTAAGGTAATTTCAAAGGGATATTATTCTATACAAAACATTACAAGAAAAAAAAAAAGACTTTGCTGACGTGAAATGATCCATCCATGTATTTCTCTTCAAAAGTTTACATGTTTTTGCAGCTTATAATTTTACTGAGAATTCTACCTTCTCCTTGTAACTAGCTTTGTGTCTGGACCTCTAAAGTGGTATCGTGTTGTGGAGTCTTTCTCCTCGGCGTCGCGCGGGTGGGAGTGGGTCTGGAGAAGCCTCAATTTTGCTTCCACCCTTAAGAACTAATCGGACAGCTGCCTTGGCCCACTTACAACTACTCACAGAGTCCAACTGTTGCATGGCTCACTTACTTACTTCACTTGCTTGTATGACTTTCTTATGGAAATCCACAAGGTGTGTGACTTACCTATATGCTTCACGTGCCTGGATGAAATACTAACAAAATCCATCTGCTGTAATACCTATATACAAAATCCATCTGCTGCTGCAAAACCTACTTACAAAATCCATCAGCTGCAACACCTACTTACAAAATCCATCAGCTGCAAAACCTACTTACCAAATCCTGCAGCATTTCATAATATACTGTACTTGTGAGACTCACTTGCACACCCTTGACAACCGCTGTCATAACATGTTACAAAATCCACTTGCTACATGATCCAGCCCACATACTCCACTTGCGGCACGAGGAATTCACACGCCCCACGTGGCTCTACGTCTCACTTACGACCTCCACTCGCTGCACGACCTACCTACACCTTCCCCGAGCTCGTCCGACTCACTTACATTTCCACTCTCTCCACCTTGACGCCCCAGGGGTCTGTGGCGTCGTCCAGGGAGCTCTGCATTGTGGCGGAGATGGACTCCCTCTCGCTCAGGATCTCAGCCAGGTTGCGTGTGCCGAGGACGTTCCTCAGGGTGGTGGCGGCCAGGAGACGGGTGGAGTGGCTGTAGGAGGCGTCGAGGAGGTTAGAGCACACGCAAAGGGGTTTTCTCAGGGGTGGGGGGAGGTTTTCAGGGGGGTGGGGGAGGGCAGGGGGCCAGATGCTACAGGATGCGTGAGATTTACAACGATGTTTGTCCTAGAGGGTGATTGATTCATTTAAGGGGGAGGCAAGTTTTGTATATATATAAAGCAAACGCGTGAGGAATTGTAGCTTTTATAAGCATTTTTAATTTCTTTTTTGTATGTTTTTTAAAGAGAGTATTTTGATCCTCTTTTTTGTTTTTTTTTTATACTAGATCATAAAAAGCAA
>NC_051388.1:41657962-41662962 GCF_015228065.2 Penaeus monodon | reverse complement strand
ATTATTATTATTATTATTATCATTATTATTGTTATTATTATCATCATCTTCATAATATAAGTATATAAATATTGTCTTTTAATTATTGTTATTATAATTGTTAATAATAACAATAATAATAATAATAATAATAATAATAATAATAATAATAATAATAATAATAATAATAGTAATAATGATAATAATATATTATTATTATTATTATTATTATTATTATTATCATTATTATTATTATCATTATCATTGTTATTATTATTATCATCATCATCATTATTATTTTCTTTATTATTATCATCATTACTATTATTATCATTATTGTTATTATTATTATTATCATTATTATTGTTATTATTATCATTATCATTGTTATTATTACTCACATTATTATCATTATATCTGTTGATGATATTGATAATGATAAAAAAATAGTAATAACAACAATATTAATAATATCAACACCAACACTGATAATAATAATAATAATAATATTAGTGGTAACAATAATTATGATAATGATAATGCAATAGTGATGGTGATAATAAGGCTAAGAGGTGGGCATTACTGCTATTGCTAATTATGATATCAGTGATAATGATAATGATGGTAACTAATTATAATTGATAAAGAATAATACCAACAATGAGAAATATAATGATGATAATGCATAATGATAGTGGAGATGATTATGTTGTCAATTGTTGATTTTATAGGAGGTTAATAACATGCTAATATGAAATGAGTAGGTCATCTGAAAATGATTATATTAGCAAATGGTATTTAACATCATCATTATATCCGTAATATTAACATTATTACAACACCTATTTCACAAACTGCATTCAGTCACTGCCACAGTCACAGATATTAATGGCATCCTG
Source organism: Penaeus monodon (assembly GCF_015228065.2). Classification (NCBI taxonomy): domain Eukaryota; kingdom Metazoa; phylum Arthropoda; class Malacostraca; order Decapoda; family Penaeidae; genus Penaeus; species Penaeus monodon. The sequence continues at coordinate 41,662,084 of NC_051388.1, read as the reverse complement.
GCAGTGTTCTCACTAATGAAGTGATCACTTTCGACTATGATTCTAGAAATTTGTAATTAGAAACGAGGAAAAGAGGAAAGATGATGAAAATGAGATTGCAAAAGAAGGAGGAGAGAGAAAAAAAATGGAAATATTCAGCAATACAGCAAAGAGACGGATAAGGAAGGTAAAAGGTTTTATTTAAGGAATGTTATTTTTGATGTGAAGTTGGTATTTGTGTTTGTTTTAGAAAATATTATGGTTGATGTGATTGGGGATTTTTCTTTATTGATTAGTGTTTTTTGTTTTGGTTTGTTATATAAGTTTATTTTACTATTTTATATGGATTGCATTACCGCATCTTAATCTGTTGATTGACAAGTGACACGTACCTATGGGTATTGTAAAAATTAAAGATTTGAATAAATAAATGAAGGAAATGAAAAGAAAGGAGAAAAATCAGTCACCGAAACGAGCGAAACTTAAAGAGAAAAGTAATTACGATTTTCTTTTTTTTTTTAATTTTTCATCCGGCAGCGGTCGAGAGTGACTGATTCTCGAATACGTTTCTCACCCGATTGATCCTTACGACCGCTGCACCGAAGGGTCACACTTGCTCGACACGCTTTACTGATCTCGTGTGTGTGTGTGTGTGTGTGTGTGTGTGTGTGTGTGTGTGTGTGTGTGTGTGTGTGTGTGTGTGTGTGTGTGTGTGTGTGTGTGTGTGTGTGTGTGTGTGTGTACACGTATTTTTTTGGGGAGGGGGCGTATTTATATATCTTTTGATGTTTTGGTGTTGGTCATTGATTGTATTTCGTCTTTATTAATGGCGTACATGCTCGTGAGTGTTATGTGCACGTATGTGTACGTGTGTGCATATGTATGTGTAAGTGTGCGTGGTTCGGGTGAGTTTCTCGTGCGGGTTTGCATACATTCATGTTCTTTTTTCTCTCATTTTTCCCATGCAGAATCTCATGCAGGATTCCATATATATAGTTCATATATACGTGCAGATGTGTCTATGCGTGCAAAGTTCGTGCATGTGTGCTTTGCATGTTTGCGTTATTCTCTTGTTGTCCCGTGCTTGTTGGTCTAGTTGTTGTGCAATATGTTTGTGTTGCAAGTGCAAGGTGTGTCAGCAAGGTGCAATTTTACTTGCAAGCTCAGGAGTATGTGTATGTGGGCGTTATCTGCCGTTTGTTAAATGTTGGTGCAGAGCAGTTTGTCTGTAGTGCTTGAGTGTTGCCCTTCAAGCGAGTTTGTGCTTGAGGGGACGACACTCCCGTGAAGGCGTGAGGTGTGTTTGCATGTGGTGCAGGTTATGCGTGTGGAGTGAAGCGTCGTGTGTGGCCTGTCTTCCTTCCGTGTGTGCGTGTTTGTCTTGGTGTCTGTGCGTACATGTCACCTAGAACATCGCATGCCAAGAAATTTTGAATGCGCGGACCTCGGTTTCAACTATTTTTTTTTTTTTGGGGGGGGGAAGTACATTTGGAGATGGTTGGTTCTTCATGTATCTCCATCTATCATGATTGATTCCAGATTAGAGAGGTGGCATACGCGTGTCACAGTGACATCCATATATCCCTACCCTTTCCCTGTCTTTTGACAGGTTGATCTGCGTGTATTTATTCTCCTCTGTATATCGTTGGGTATGTATATATCCGTTTTATTTGTTTATGGTCATGAGTGTAGATGTACACTGAATTACTCAAAATCTCCATTTTCTTCTAAATTTGCGATATCAAAAAAAGCTATTCTACTATTACTAGCTCGGCTATTAGTAAAAAAATATCATCACCAAGTTATAATAATAATCTATGTATAATAAATGCACATTATCCAAAGACACTCTGAATAGATATAACTGAACGTGCGTACAACATTTGTGCTTCTTGATGCAGTCGATAGTTAAGTCCAAGCGTGACAGTCTTAAACGAATATAAGCCCTAGGGAATAGGGAACTAAGACTTATAATCATCTGCCATGTCACAATTGCTATTGGAATATATACTGTTTTACCTGAAGGTTTTTTGAAAATGTGTAACTCATTTGTTTACCTGTAGTTTTGGATTTGTGTAACTGCGTTCACGGTATCTTTTACACGGAAGTAAATAACACCGTCAACAGCCACTGTCACGGAATCTCTTGTTAAGATCTGATGGAGAAGGGAGATTACTTATGGGGGAGCTTAGTGATGGGCAGATTTTGCTAGGGAGCTTACTAAGGGGGAACTTAGTGAGTTTTTTTTTTTTGAGGGTGAAAGGGGTAGGGTTTGATGCTGGTGTCCTTGCTACGTGGGGAGCTTATAGCGATGGAAGAGGGGAGTTTGACGCTTTTCGAAGGCTGTGGAGAGTGAATAAGGGTGGATGAAAGCGAGGAGGAAAAGCTGATTGGCAAGGAAAGCTTAGAGAAAGGGAGAGAAGGGTTTGGTTTGGTTATTCCAGTGGGTGTCGGGCCGATACCCAGGCCATGTTGAGTTGGCTGTGTGGTATCTGGGCCTTAGCACCGGGAGGAAGTTACTGCCAAACGCTACGTTGGTGTGAGAAAGCTTTATGCTCTTGGGATGAGACTAGGTACGGGGATGCTCAAGGAAGGGGTCCTTCGGGGAAGCGCTGGAGGTCTGTATGGTCTTCTTCAAGGATATGTGAGAGGTAAACTAATTTGGCCAGAAATTATAGCTTGAGTCATGGTTTCTATTGCTGTTGAGAGGAAGTTCAAGTGAAATGATAATTTACCCTTTTATATATATCAATTGAAGAGAAAAAATAAGCATCATTCGAAGCCAGCTTTTTAGAAAAGCCAAATCCACAAAGCCATTTGGGCGTTTCCTTATGAAGACACTAAGGCAACAGAATCGACACAGCGAGTTCAACATGGGAATGAACAAGAATTATGATGTTTCCATTGAACTGATTATGGACAATCTTTAATATTAAGGCCTGTCATTACATTCTGCAACAGCCATGAACAAAGATGGAATAGATTGAACCACAATTTGAATTTACTGCTTTGATCAGGAGCATGACTTGACAAATTATCTCCAATGCGAAATGGACTTCCATATTCAAAATGGGATATTGTACGTTCTGCACAATGTGAAAGTGGTGTTTGAAATCGGTATCAAGAGCATAAGTATCTCTGTTTTTTCTTCAGGTGGGGAATCTACCGGCAAGGGTCAAAGATGTGTGGCAAGAAGGGTATCTGCTTTACTACATGAGAGAGATTTATCCTATTTGGAAAGGCGAACATAGATGAAATATTGCAAAACCTGAAAACATCATATTGAACGAACCACCAGCGAGGACTCTGATCATTGTGATAAAGAAACATTACTGGGTTATGATTAATTGCTTAAAGGCTTAATGACTGAATGATTTATATGATGACTTGGAGCTTTCTAAAAAAAAAAGCTGACAGTGGGAATTCATTAATAACTTAAACACATCTTACGTCTTATGCCTTGTAGAAAGTAAAAAAAAAAGGTGGATTTTTAGTGGTTATGAAACGTGTTATTTTATGGCTCTTGTTTTGGGGGCAATTTTGTCAGAGGCTTTGTTTCGTGCACGATAACCATTAATTACCAAAAGCAATAAATCTATCGCAATATTTCTCATTTGTTTCGTGTAAACAATGTAAAAAGTCTGTTTATCATGTCTGTTTTTTCAAATTATTCCATAAAGTACTTCTATAGCAAAAAATCCTCAAGCTGGTGCTGGTTAGGTATAGTCCTTTCCTTAACTCTAAACATGAAGACCAAATCTTAAATAACTAGCGGGAACGCACGATCGGCTCCTAAGTACCACGCTATGTACAGACGAAAACCTCGGCAAGGGCACGTGTGGAACGAGAGGGCGTTGCGGGGACGGCGTGTGAGTGCAATCGGTGCTGATTGTGCGGCTGAGATGACCAGCTGTTTTGTGTCGAGAATATCACAAGGATCTTCCCCCGCTCGGCCTTCTTACTAAATAAAACACGATCTAGGGAGTTTATACGTTATCCCATGCGGTTATCCCGATTCTCTGGGTGCAGAGAACGGGACACTGCATGCTTTGTATGTTAATGTGGAAATTTCGTTTTTGGAAATTGTATGAAAACAAGAAGGCGAGCGTGGGTTCCCCCTCTGTATATTTAAAAAATTCTTAT
>NC_051388.1:41645462-41652962 GCF_015228065.2 Penaeus monodon | reverse complement strand
ACCAGAATATGAAAAAATAGTTTCCTTTAGCACCATCGGCACAATTTGTCCATTATTTTCATACCATGAAATTTGAAAGAAATATAACATTGGTGTAGTAGATATGTATAATATATGATGAAAGTGACAAATTCTCCTCTGTAGCTAATGTAACGGGATATCTTGCTGCTGTTAGAGAGTATGAAGTACTGAAAATATGTATAATGTAATTAGTTGCAACTAAACTATGTGTGGAAGTCCGTGGAAACCTCAAAACGGAAGATCTAGAAAAAAAGATAAAATTGATATGAATAGATCGGCGTAAAGTTTCGAAAACAGATCTGAAAAGCCCTGAAATATGTTATGGTTTTGTACCAAATAAGCATAATATAAAAATGGAAATAACGAAAACCGTACAAAAGTAACATACGAGAAATGACAACACGTTCACCTTTTTTTTTTTAAACACTATCCCTTAAATAAGAATAAGAATGAAAAATAAGAAAAAAATCCACATAAAAACAGGGCACGCAAAACTGGCTTCTTCATCTTCCTACGACTTATAACACGACCTTCGAGCAAGAACATTGTTGCCATACTCACCGGCTGTAGAGATGGGCGGGAGTTGACGCATCGGGCCGTCGAATTATTACTGTTATTCTTTTTTCTTTTTTTAAATATAATCATCAGCACTTGTAGTTATACTCACTATCATCTCTTATCTCTTATCGAACCTAATTACCACTGTCGATGCTGGAATTCTGAAGTTGTGACGTCACACTTCGCCGGGTCCTTGCTTCGTCTTAAGAGGTTGTGGTGTTTGGCTACAGTGTGTGGAATCATCTCTCATGTACAGTGTATAGTTGTCAGTGTCATGTGCAGTGAAAGATAGTAATGCGGAGGAGTCAGTTATCGAACACAATTTTTTATTATTATTATCATTATTTTTTTAAGTGCATACGAGAGAAAAGGAAGTCGTGTATCACTAGCTTCCATTACGACACCAAAGGAAAAATGCTGAAGAAGAATGCAACAGGAAGTTTCGGTCGATGCGAACACGGAGAGAAAAAAAAAAGAAAAAAAAAATATATAGCGAACAGACGGTGCAAGATAATGGAAGAGCAACGTTATGCGTCCCGATCCCTTAGAGTGATTACCTGGAAGATAGATGACTGGATAGAGGATAGGTAGGCGAGAGACAAGGAAAGAGAACTTGTATACTAAAGGAAGATAAGGATAGATACGAGAGTGTCGAAGAGGCTGAAGAAAAGGGGGAGTTGGAGAAGGAAGAGAAGAAGTATGAAGAACAAAGAAAGACAGAATAATGAACAACGAATTAGCCGATTTCCTTGAAGCATAAAAGTCTCCAAGTAATAAAAGAGTGAAAAAAGAAACGGCTAAAGGAAGGAAGGAAGAGAAGAATGATGGCGAACAGCAAAAGGACGAAGGGTCGATAAATCAGACGAACAGGAGAAGAGGCGACGACGCTAGAAATTAATCCTCAGAGTCCAAGAAGCGAACAAGAGGAGGAGGAAGAAGAAGAAGAAGAAGAAGATGGTGATTGCTGTCGGATGAGAGATCGTCCTAAGGGAAGGGACATCACGGTGCAATGGCCGACGTCCTCAGCGTACCCGAGATGCACCTCGTAGGTCGCGAGGGAGAGGAAGAGCATCCATCTCGATGACGTCAAGTTTCGCTGACATCAATCTTAGTCATCTCGGTGAAGGGACGACGACCGCACTGAACGTTACACACGAAGATGCAAATTATCATCATTATCATTACGGAATTTTCTTCAGTGCGAGTGTAGGAAGGACATTTATACGTGGCGCGGGTAGAAGGGACGGAAGTACACATCTAGATTGAAAAAACAGAAGGAAATGAAGGAGTGACACATATCAGAAGTGCAGTGTTTGGATACACGCAAGTACACGGTGCCTAAGTGGTAATACACACTTTCTTTACAGAGAGAAACTTTTCTCATACAACAAACATAATTACCTGTCAGTTTCGACGTGCAAACTTTATAATAATGATGTACTGTAATATCGTTTATCTGTAGTAAAGCTGGAATGCACCTTTCGGGTTTTCTATTATTTTCCAGTAAGAACTTACATTAATCAAAAATGAATTATTTCGAATATACGCTTTGTGTTTGTGGTGTAAAACCTTTCCTCATCAGCCGACACACACCCACACCGATCGACCAAGAGACTCCATGCACGGAACCAGTCCACTGCTTAGTTGACGTGATCAGTCTTACCTTCCTCCGCTACCTCTAATCCGACATCCGACGCATTCACACTCACCCAAGGCAATGCCACGCACCACACACCAAGCACTCACGCAAAATCACAGTCTTCCTCATTCCTTCTATTTCCTCTCTAGAACTTTCTCACCTCTTCATTCCTCATCGTCACTTCACACAACATTCTCACGTGTCCAGCATGTCACACGTGCCACGTTTACTTGTCATGTCAGTAGATCGATTAAATCTAAAAGGAAAAAAGAACACACACATTTCTACTCTTCTAAGCATGACTACGACATTCCGGTACTATCAAAGCGTAGAATCTGAAAGTAAAGGAATACATATTATTGTAGATGAAAGAAAGGCTGTAAACTACCTTGCATCATGCTATTGTTTCTAAGGCAGGTCCCTAAAGTGGTACAGTCAAGGGATTTGGTAACATCCACGTTTCTAACCATCTATATCAAAATCTATCTTTTTTCACCAAGCAGAAAGCCCACTAAAAGCGACGGAGGAGCAAAGAGATTGGCAGGAAAGGCTAAAAAAAGAGTTTAAAAAAATATATAAAAAAAAATCACTAAACAAAAATGAAAAAAATATATCTTTTTATGACCAAGGAAACTACTCTTCGGTCATATGTTACAGAACCATCGATCAGGAGTGATAGAAAGAGTGGCAATCCTGTCTCAATGTATTTAGAAAGAGAGTAAAGTAAAAAAAAAAAAAATAAAAATAAAAAAAAAGCCTGACCAAGACTGTATTAGCCTGACCAAGACTTTTGTTTTATAGCCTGAGAGCGACGAATTGAGGCACCAGATTATGTCAATGTTAACTGGTTGTTTTCGAGAGGGGGGGAGGGAGGGGGTGAACCAACGGAGTAAGCGGAAGCCTGATTGACAACTAAGGTTAGAGGTAAGGACTCAGTTGTTAAAGGGTTAAAAAGTGACGTAGGCGGCAGATCTGAGGTGTTCTAAAACGCACCTGATTCCAGTGTATGTATGGATATATTTATTTAAGAAAAATATGTTGGAGAAGAGGTATATATTCATATAAAAATGGATAAATCTGGAGATGGGGGGGGGGGAAGGAATGGAGGGGAGAAAGAGGAGGAGGGAATGGACAAATTTCTGTTGAGCTTTTACTGTAACTCGCTACCAAATGTCCTGAAAAAGAGTAGCACTAAAAAGTACAGCACATCAACAGAAATGCAAGATGATTTTTCCCTCCTAGAACTCGGGATGAAAATATATCCCCATCCATTTTTTTTTTCAGTGTCCGTCCCAAGGAGGTCGAAAAAAGAATGAAAAAATAGAGTTTAAAAAGACCGAAATCAGTGTGTCAAAAATCACCTCTGTCCCCATCCTAACTGACACCTCAGACAAGGAAGACCAATGGACACTCTTATTAATTTTGGAAAAAAGTACATTTTTTTTAAAGGGTATTTAAAGATGACCTTATATTACTATAGGGAGTGTTTACACCTGTAGCATAAGATTTCTAGATTTCCGCGTAGTGATGATATGGCAGTAATTTTACTCGTGTTTAAAATTACTGGTGCGCAAATAGAGTAAAAAGCAGAAGGTGCTTGATAAATTTTAAACTTTAGACAAAGTATTTGAAGAATCATCATATGCTACAGTTTCTCGTGGGATTTTCTTATTTAGAACAGGTTTACGAGTGCAAAAATTAGACAAAAAAACACAACAACAAAAAACATTAGCTATCAGTAGGCATGCAGGCAGTGCAGTGGTGTTTTGTAACTAAAGAAAAAAAAAGAAAAAAAAGGAAAAAGAAAAAAAGAAAACAGTAAAAAAATATATATAATGAAAAAATATATAATGGTAATGATAAAAAATCACATGCATCAAAATACGGCGCGATGTCTGAAGTATTCTTTGAAAATCTCGTCCTAATTTCACTATGCCATCTCATTCTCATTTCTTCTAATACATATCGATCTAATATTTCAGCATTATATGGCGAACAGTCTCCGAGAGAATCTCAAATATCAAGAGCTCAAAAAAACTGTATCTCGGATAGATATATCATCTTTAATAAACATGCTAAATTCCAGTATAATCATTTGTCATACTATCTCGAGCTGTGGATATATATGTATTAATATATAACCAGTCATGCCATGGGAAGGACACGTAAAAAGATCTGATAAAAGTGTTAATGTCTGCAGTCTGAAATAATGTCATTCCTGCACGATAATGATTAAAGTCTAATTCTAGAAAACATCCAGCAACACTACAGACACTAGCCAGGCTAAGGACTACTTTCAGCGCACGAGACCCAAGTGCCATCCGCGGGCCATCCCAGTCGTCATCGTGGACTTCGGGGCAACAAAGTGACTTTTGCTTTTCTCCCAAAGGACTTTCTGGATTTGAAGTGAATTGCTGAATAGCGGTCTGTCGTTGGTGTTCTTTTTGGTTTCACTGAATTGTGAGTCTGTTCAAAGCAATTGATAACCTTTGTGGAAGAGCGCAATAGGTTTGATATATACGTGTATATATGTACATATACATATACATATATATATATATATATATATATATATGATATGTGATATATATATCTATATATATATATATATATATATATATACTATATAATATCATATATATATCTATATATACTATCATATACTACATATTACTGCATTATATACTTATATTCACATATATATCATATATCACATTATAACAAACTACATATATAGATATATATATATATATTATATATTATAATATATATATATATATATATATATAATATACATATATACATAACACATAACACACACACAACCACCACAACCACAACACACACACACCAACCCACACCCACACATATGTATATATTATATATATATATATATATATATATATATATATTATATATATATATATATTATATCTATATATATATATAATTATATATATATAAATATATATGCATATATATAATATATCTAACATATATATATATATATATATATATATATATATATATATATATATGAATATAAATATATATATATATATATATTATATATATAATATATGTATATATATACATATATATATATATATATATAAATATTATATGCATTTATATATAAATTATATATACACACATAACACACACACCACAATATATATATATATAATATATATATATACATACACACATTGATATATACATACATCTATATATATATATATATATATATATATATATATATATATATATATATTATATATATATATATATATATATATATATATATATATATATATACACACACACACACACACACACACACACACACACACATTTACATGAAATATATATATATATATATATATATATATATATATTATATATATATATATATATATATATATATATATATGTATATATATATTATATGCTTACACCGGTTTGCTTCTGATCTTTATCACAGAATTCCTGTTCCGTCTTTCGTGTTTGTAAAGAATATTTATATATATAAATGGAGCAAAGAAATCCCTTCCACTCTCAGTGTTGACATGTTATATTACAGATACTGATCTAAACTACTTGATCATTAGAAGCAACATTTAATCAGCATGCATTATTGAAGTACTTATACAGGTGTTTAGAAGCCAAGTTTACGTTATTCAACTATACGATGAAAACACTGATTTAACATGGTTTTATCCTTTATAAATTAACTCACGAAATTAATCACCCAAGATTGTAATTAACCATGGTTAGGGATTGCCCGATTGGCCAGTTGAATCTCAGAGGCGACAGAGACGCGTTCGAATTGTCGGTTGAATAGTGGGGTCCCTGTGAGCATTACAGACAGTCACTAAGCTCGTCTGATCTGAGCAAAACTGGTTACGAAGCAACTTGCCTAGTTTTTGTTTCTAGAATTAGTATATCAAATGTGCACTAGCTATGTTTTCCGGGTTATCTTTGTTTGCTCAAGCCATGATGTCTTAGTAACGATCCAAATGACAAAACTATCCAAATTCAAACAAACTGTATTTTTAAAGTTATTTGTGGTTTGTGTATGTTATGTTCATCACTCTTCATTTAGGTGTGTTGAACTGGCGATATGACGCTACTAGGGATACGTAATTATGACTGTGAACAGTTTATTTGTTCAACTCTAACTTGACAGTTAATCTAACATGACTGGGAGTTCTGTTATGAACGGGAAGTGTATTCCTCCTGCAACTGAACGCATCTCAACGAACAGTAGTCTTAGACTATGTATTTCAGATGAACATCACCCTCCACCCCCTCCTTTCCCCCCAGTCAAAAAAAGGAAAAAAAATCACACTGCAATTCCAACTTGCTGATTTCCGAACTCTTCCAGTCGTAAATCTAAACAACGTTAGCATATTGCAGTCTTTTTTATTTTCTCTCTTTTTCCAAAGGAGGAAGGAAGAAGGAGGACGTGAGGGATATATATTTATGAGATAATTGTTACTCAATGTCTATTCTGTCAGGCTATTGTTTTGGTAATTGTTTTTGTCTGTTGTTTGTACCTGTAGTCTTCCACATTGTTCTCAGCTGCTATCGGATCGGACACTCGATAATACACCACAGCTTCCACAGATATCGTCACAGAATCTCTGGTTAAAATCTGTAGGGAGCGATAGGCATTGGACAAACTCTGTCTATGGAAAAGGCTAGATCAGATTCGATGTTATGGGAGAGTTAGTTCTACTGGGTTCTAAAGGGGAAACTGGGATATGAGATGAACTGGAAGATAGCTGGAAATTAAGTTGCCTTATCGTGTCTATTTTTTTCTCTCTCTGTCTCTCTCTCTCTCTCTCTCTGTCTCTCTTTCTCTCTCTCATTTTATGGATAGATATTTTTTTATGTCCCTATAATTGAGAGCTAAATTGGCAAACCTATTTTGTTTCAAGAAATTAGTTGTTGATATGCCAGGTGAAAAGTTGAGATTTTCTCTTGGTTATCTAGGGGACATAATGAACAAGATAGAAAGTGATGAAAAGTCGCTAGCAATGAATAGATAGAGACAGTAGATTTATTTATTTACCATTATTATCACCATAGATTAATAATTATTTTTCTTTATTTACATTTATATGATTCAACACTAATTTCTTCTCTCACATGATGCTATCCTGTTCTATCTTATGAATTCTAATCTGAATGCCAAGCAGACAGATAATTTTGTGATCAAGAGAGTCGCATACTTTCTCTCTCTCTCTCTCTTTCTTTTTTGTTATCTTGTTACTTTT
>NC_051388.1:41635462-41640462 GCF_015228065.2 Penaeus monodon | reverse complement strand
AGCCCACTTTTGTTGCAAGGGAAGAAAAAAAAATCCTTTGTTAATTTTCCAAGGGACATAAGTGGGCTGGTGGGTGTCACTGTATACTTCATTTTATGGTGTTCTTAATACAAGGCATTTAGTCTTATCCCAGTCTTGGATGATTTTTATGTATATTTGTTTTTATAGAAGAATCAATGGTCTACAAACATTTAAACGATTTCACAAATTAAGAAGTAAAGGTGCAGTGATTGAAGCCTAAACTGATGATTTCTAATTTATAGTCATTTGCTCACTTTGCCAGCTGGTCACCAATACTAAGGCTGTTATACTGATTTATAACAAAGGGATGAACACACAGCTTTTATCTATGAGAACTTCGTAACATCTTCCTATCCAATGGAATGATAACAGTGGTGCAAACACTGAATCATACCACATGAGGAAAAAATCTAATAGGATCATTTCATGTGGGGGTATCAGGAATGATCTTATCCATCTAATCTTTAGTTTCTCAGAAATATGACCAATAGTGGGCAAGGCCGGGTGATAATTCTTCATGTGTATGAACGTCTCTGAGGTATCAGGTCACCAAGTTACGAGTCATCAGGTCAGACACAGGTCCTAGGCAGGTGCGCGAGTTGGAGTCGTCTCGCTAGAGGAAAGAAACAACAGGGCCAGAGAAGCGGAACCTTCATGACCTAGTCGAAGGTACACCAAGAACCTCATCGTAGTCTCGTAAACAAGAAAGTATACATATCTTGAAACAGCTACGTAATCTACAAGACTGGTTGGTCTTGGTAGATTCGAGAGGTCCAAGGAGGGGGATGAGAATTGCTACTAGCTAGCCAGCAAGCTGAGTCTATGAGCACACCCGCTTGAGTGAGTGCCAGGCCAGGGATGGAACCCAGCCGCTGTGATAATCTCTAAATAGAAAGCATCTAAAATAAGTAATTAAATTTTTGCCTCCGATTATCGGACAGAGCACCTGTAGTCATCAACGTTGGTTTCAGTATTGGTTGGGTTGCACACTCGCAAGTAGACGACTGCTTCCACTGAGACCGGAACATAATCCAGCGACAGGATCTTGGGGTGTTAGAGTCGGTTAGTTAAGACTCGCACATGAAAACACTCGAACCATCATAGGTGAAGAGAAATGGACGCCGACTGACGTAAATCCTTTCTTTATGTATGCAAAAAGCATTAGTTAAAATTTTGCGCAAGGGATTAAAGATATGATGGAAGAGTTGGTTGGAAAAAAGGAAAAAAGACAACTCTGGTTCCATGATATCTTCGCTAAGCAGTAAGGAAGTGGGAATATGCATTTATGTAAAGGCTCAAAACTCAAATGCATATCACATCCCTTATCAGGTCTGAAGAGTTTCATGACTTTTGTTCCAGGACGTTAGGGTTCGTTTTTATCAATTCATTTCCTCTGGATGGAAAGGAAAATGTGAAAACAAACTAGGTGCAAAGGGGCTTTATGTATACAAAAAGAAATTGGATACTATGTGTGAGTACTAATTTCTCAACAACCTCTAACACAACACACCCATACACTCATTAGTTAAAGGCAAAGCAGACGTAACGACGTTTAAAAAAAAAGAGAAAAAAATAGAGGAAAATTATGTTTGGAGAGTGTAGTTGATCCGCTTGAAGTCTAGGTGGTCGAGAGTCATTTTAGGGAAAAGGATGGGATGAGAGAATAATAATAATTAAAAAAAGACGAACACAGGATAGAGGAAAAATAAGAATCGTGTTGAGAACGAAAACAATGGAAACAACACTACGAGTTCGCGGATGGAAAAGGAAACAACCACGGTGCTGAGTGTGAGACAAACGGGCGATAACCGGGCATGCAGTTTCGGCCAAAGGCCTTTCTTGTATCATTATTCTTTAATTGTCGGGGAAGTTTATCAACCCTTCGCTATTTCGTGTGGGTCACTGTAAGCGAAAAATCTGGATGAAAGCATTTGATTCTGTACCAAAGTAGATAAACGGAAAAAAGTAATTCAATACTGTTTACAGACTGAGTTACAGGCAAGGATTTTAAACATTTATCTCGGTACAGAATCTCTGCCGACATCACTTCCCCTAACATCACATTTTCTGTTACTGTGAGAATAAGGCCAGGACGCCTCTCTCGCACCGTTAGTAAACTTTGCTGAACACTGAACACGTCTCCTCGATTGGCATGGTGGGTGAAGTTCAGACTCGAACCAAACCAACTGAGGAATCTGGCCATTCGGAGCCAACGTAAACATTCATTTGTGATGTTTAGAAACCTGAGGCTTCACTACAGACAGCCAAATAGCTGGCAAGACCGGGTTAATACTTCGTGTGTATTATCGTCTTGAGTTATGAAGTGGAAGACAGAGAAGAAGAAAAAATAAAAAAGGTCACCAGGCTACGAGTCACCAGGTCAGACGAAGGTCGTAGACAGGTGAGCGAGTTCGGATCGTTCCGCCACAAGAAGGAAACACCAGGGACAGAAAAGCGGAACCTTCATGACCTAGTCGAAGGTATACCAAGAACCCAACAGTCTCGTAAACAAGAAAAAAAAAAAGATTTAATGTTTACTTTTTTATCTACGAGACTACGTGGTTTTGGCTGGTTCGAGAGGTCTAGGGAGAGGATTAGAGCTGCTACTAGCTAGCCAGCAAGCTAAAGTCTATGAGCACACCCGCTTGGATGGCTGCCAGGCCAGATATGGAACCCAGCCGTTGTGATAATGTCTAAATAAAGAGCATCTAAAACAGATAATTATAAAAAGTGGTCTCCGGTAGTTATCAGACAGTGCACCTGTAGTCATCAACGTTGGTTTCAGCATTGGTTGGGTTGCACACTCGCAAGTAGATGACTGCTTCCACAGAGACCGGAACAGAGTCCAGCGACAGGATCTTGGGATGTTAGAGTCCGGTTAGTTAAGACTCGCACATCCGGACGCTTGGACCAGAATGGCGAAGAAAAAGGGCACAGAGAGATTTGGGATCTTCTCTTTATGTATACAAAAATTAGAAATGGAAAATTAAGATTGCAACAAGATTTGTAAAGTCTTATTTTGGACAACAAACTTCTTTTTTTCAGTGAAAATGAATACGTCATTTATGATATTCAGAAAATAAAAAGTTATTGATTACACACAAAAATTGATTTAGGGCCTAAGTACAATATCCATACTTGTTGATATTTACTGAAGGAAAGTGATTTATAAAAGGGGGACCACATGATCTATCGTATATCTTGTATACAAAAAGAGTCCGGATTGTGACTAGTTTCCACAGTAGCCTCCAAAAAAATAAATAATAATAATAATAAGTTACTTAAGCTTAGGGCGAGGTGAAGGTGGTGGCGGTTTCGCTGAGACTTAAGTGAACTATTGAAAAAAAGAAGAAAAAAAATGGTGATTTGGTTTTTGGAAGTCTAAATCTACTTACAAAAAGTTAGACACCATTAAAAAAGAAAATAAAGACAAAGCAGAGAAGTGCTCCTTGATGCAAAATGTTGTCTTCTGCGACACATCGGTATTATGAAAGCACAAATGATTTGATTAAGAAAAAAAAAGTGGTGATTGTTACATCTCCTTTTGTGCTTTATTATATGAGGATAATAAAAGCTGTAGAAAATGGCAGGTTGTGAGACAGGAATAGTTTGCACGTAACCAATTGTGAATGTCTCTGACAGCGAACCAAGGAAAGCACTACCGTAGCGTGTAAAGGAATGGCTCTCAGTATCATCAGACAAGAATCCACAATATCAGGTATTAACCGTAGCCTTTCAGCGGAAGGTATCTTCAACTGATTTTTTTTTTTTTGACTAGGTATGTTGATGATGTGTTTGTGCGAAACCTGAAGTTCTCACACGTAATTCACCTTTCTGTAAAGGAATGACTCATTTCCGGTAAATGATTGTCTTAGACCTTATTTTGTTATTGTCATCAGTAACACACATGTCTACACTTGGACCCATTGGTATTGTTCTCGTGCTGAACGTTCTTTCAGTCTATTAAATCATGAACTTGCTGAATGAAACTTAGGGCATATGTGGGTGTTGAGAAACGGAAATAACAGTGAGAAACGCGAGAACGAAAGAACGGTGCAGAGCGTGGTAGTGACGTCACCGGCATGCACACGTTCCGGCTGGGTCCATTCTCTCGGTGGGGGAGTCGCCTCTGCTCCTTTTCACCGCAGCTGGATCACGGTGATGTACCAGAGGTTGACAGGCTGAAACTTTCGCAAAACACCTCGACTAAGGTACGAAAAAAAAGTTTTGATGGCGGGCACGAGGAATTCCCTCACCGAGAAAAGCACCAAGCTTCCATATTCCTCTAGGATCATTAATATAAGTATTTCAACGATTGGTCAGTCCACCCCACTTGTAACTAAGAGATGTGATCGTGTAGACTATAGAGCAAACTTGTTATTCTAGATTGTAGACTTACGGCGCCTGCTAGCCACAAGACAAACCATACAGCATGGCCAGAAAAGCTGCCTTCGTGACCAAGTCGAAGTTAGACCAAGTACACACACAGTAAAAAAAGAAAAGAAAAAAAGAACGGCATTTTTTTCTTTGACTTCAAGGGATATTCCTATATCTCTAAGTTTTGTACATATATATACACAATACATGTATATCAATAGTTATATTTAGAAGTGCCGTTATAAACATTCTAGCTTTGAGAGTCTTCTGTTTAACCTGGAATACAGATAAACTCTCTCTCTATGGATCGTGTAGCCTCGTTTCTTGCTTCCTTCGACTGGTCCAAGGGAAGGATTGAGCTGTAGTAGCTAGCATGCGAGCCATCACATATAATTTGTAGGATTTCCATTAGTATCTACATGTTTTGGCGATTATGAATGACCGAAGTTAGATAAATCTACATGACCATTAAAAACAATCTACTTGTAAGTGTTAAGGTAAAAATATAACTCCATGACGCCCGACGGATGGCTAGCAGGCCGGCCAACCTCGCCACTCTTGTACTTAGGAGCATCTAACAAGAGCAAAAGAAGGAATACGCA
>NC_051388.1:41620462-41625462 GCF_015228065.2 Penaeus monodon | reverse complement strand
CTTTCTCTCTCTTTCTCTTTCTCTTTCTTTTCGCGTGTTTTGCTTCTGATTCTGTTTGTCTTTGTTTTTGTTTATTTTTTTCGCGTGTGCTCTGTCTCTTTGATTCAAGAGCTCTTTTTCTGTCTTTTTTCAGTTTCTTTCTTTCTGTCGCGCGTTTTGTGTCTTTCTTTCTTTCTTTTCTCCTTTTCTCTCTCTCTCTCTCTCTCTCTTTCTCTCTTTCTTCTCTCTCCTCTCTCTCTTTCTCTCTCTTTTCTCCCCTCTTCTCTCTCTTCATCTTCACTCTCAAGATTTCGCTCTTTATCTCTCTCTCCCTTCTCGCTCTCTCTCTCTCCCTCTCTCTCTCTCTCTTTCTCTCTCTCTCTCTCTCTCTCTCTCTCTCTCCCTCTCTCTCTCTCACTCTTTCTCTCTCTTTCTCCCCCCCCTCTCTCTTTCCTTCTACCTTCCGTCTTTTTTGTTAAAGGTTCGGCATAACAAGAAGGCATCTTCATTAAACGAGATTTTACAGCACCAACTTACTACTTGATATTCATGGAGCATTTTGTTTTCTTTTCCGGGCAAACTTCGAGTAGTAATACACACAAAAGTACTTTTAACACATAGGTACACACACATGGAAAGAGAGAGAGAGGGGAAAAGGAGAGAGCAGAGAGAGGAGGAAGAGAGAGAGGGGAGAGAGAGGAGAGAAGAAGGGGAGAGAGAGAGAGGCGGAGAGGAGAAAAAGAGAGAGGGGAGAGAGAGAGGGGAGAGAGAGAGAGTGAGTGAGAAAATGAGAGAGAGAGAAAAGAGAAGAGAGGGAAAAGGGGAGGAGAGAGAGAGGAGGAGAGGAGAGAGGAGAAGAGAGGAGAGAGAGAGAGAGAGAGAGAAGATGAAGAGAGAGAGAGAGAGAGAAGGGGAGAGAGAGAGAGAGAGAGAGAGAGAGAGAGAGAGAGAAAAGAAATGTGAAGAGAGAGAGAAGAGAGAGAAGAAGAAGAAGAAAAAGAAGAAAATAGAGAGAGAAGAGAAAAGAAGAAAAGAAAGAAGATAGAAAAAAAAAAAAAAAAAAAAGAAACAAAAAAAGAAAAAAAAAAAAAAAAAAAACGGGGAAAACACAAAGGGGCGGAATTTAAAAGGGAAAAAAAAAAAAAAAAAAAAAGGCACCACTTTTACCAAACCCCAGGGACGGGCCCTTAAAGGGGGGGGGGCTTCCCAAAAAAAAAAGGGGCAATTTTACATTTTTGGGGGGTATGTCAGCTACACAATCCCCAAAAAAAAGGGCCCCTAAACAACATGCCCCCCAAACAAAATGCATGACCAAAAAACAAACCACAACCCCCCACACACATCTCAACACCAAAAAAACCACACACAAAAACAACAGCACACACACACACACACACACACACACACACACACACATACATTCATATTCACACACACACACACACACACACACACACACACACACACACACACACACACAAGTAAAAAGATTGAAGAGAGACGGTAGGCTAGGCCGGCAAAGAGCCTGAGAGAGAAAGATAGAGAGAGAGAGAGAGAGAGAGAGAGAGAGAGAGAGAGAGAGAGAGAGAGAGAGAGAGAGAGAGAGAGAGAGAGAGAGAGAGAGAGAGAGAGAGAGATCAGAAGCGAGAAGAGAAGACAGAGAGACGAGGAGAGAGAGAGAGAGAGAGAGAGAGAGAAGGAGAGAGAGAGAGGAGAGAGACAGAGAGAATTTGAAGAGACAGAGACGAGAGAGAAGAGAGAAGAGGAGAGAGAGAGAGAGAGAGAGGCAAGAAGAGAAAGAGGTGGACAGATCGAGACAGCTCAAGAGAGGCGTATTGATATTCAAACACGCCCACGCCTCATGATCCGAGAATCCCACACGGAGACCCGGATGAGTTCCCCCTTCCTCTTGCCCTCCACCTGCCCCTCCCCTCTCCACCCACCTTCTCCAGCAATTGTCGTTCTTCTCCTACAGCTTTCCACTCACCTCTCCCTCTCCCTCACCCACTGCCTTCGCCCTCTCACTCCCCAATCATCCCCTTCTTCCTCCCTCCCCCCTCCCCCTTTTTGCCGTTCATTATCATCCCTTCTTCCCTCTCCTCTCTCTTTACCTCTAATTTCCCTCTCCCTCCTCCCTTGCCCCTCCATTCACCTCCACCCTCTTTCCCTCTTCCTCCACCTCTTTCCCTCCCTCCCTCCACCCTTTACCTTCCACCCACCTTCCCTACCCCCTTCTTTCTCCCTCACTCCTTCCACCTCTCTTTCCCTTCCACCTCTCTTTCCCTTCCACTCACTTCCCTCACCCCTCCCTACCTCCCTCCCTCATCATCGCACCCACTTTCCTCCACCCCATCCTCCTCCCTCACTCCTCCACCCACCTTCCCTCACCCTCTCCCTCCTCCCTCACCCTTCTCTTCCTCCGCTCCCTCCAGTGAGTTTAGTCCGATCTGGTGAAGCGCAAGGGAGTCTCTGACGCATGACTTCAATACCAAGCGTCTGAGTTGTGACCCCCGTGCTTAGTGGGGGGAGGTAGCGAGGGTGGGTGGGGGAGGAGCAGGGTGGGTGGGGGGGAGGAGCAAGGGTGGGTGGGGGGAGGAGCAAGGGTGGGTGGGGAGGAGGAGCAAGGGTGGGGTGGGGGGAGGAGCAAGGGTGGGTGGGGGGAGGAGCAAGGGTGGGTGGGGGGGGAGGAGCAGGGGGGGTGGAGGGGAGGAGCAAGGGGGTGGAGGGGAGGAGCAAGGGTGGGTGGGGGGGAGGAGCAAGGGTGGGTGGAGGAGGAAGAAGGGTGGGGGGAGGAAGGAGGCAGGGGTGGGTGGGGGGGAGGAGCAAGGGGGGTGGGGGGAGGAGCAAGGAACGTGGAGTAAGGGGGAAGGAGCAAGGTTGGGTGGGGGGAGGAGCAGGAGTGGGTGGGGGGGAGGAGCAGGAGTGGGTGGGGGGAGGAGCAGGGGTGGGTGGGAGGAGGAGCAAGGGTGGGTGGGGGGAGGAGCAAGGGTGGGTGGGGGGGAGCAAGGGGGGTGGGGGGGAGAGCAAGGGTGGGTGGGGGGGGAGGAGCCGGGTGGGTGGAGGGAAGGAGCAAGGTGGGTGGGGGAGGAGCAAGGGTGGGTGGGGAGGAGGCGCAAGGGGGGTGGAGGGGGTTGGGGGGAGGAGCAGGGTGGGGGAGGGGGGATGAGCAAGGTGGGTGGGGGGAGGAGCAAGGGTTGAGCGTGGGGGGAGGAGCCAAGGGTGGGGGGGAGGAGGAAGCAAGGGCTTGGGTGGGGGGAGGAGCAAGGGTGGGTGGGGAGGAGGAGCAAGGGTGGGTGGGGAGGAGGAGCAAGGGTGGTGGGGGGAGGAAGCAATGGTGGGGGGGGAGGAGCAGGGGTGGGTGGGGAGGAGGAGCAATGGGTGGGTTGGGGGGGGAGGAAGCAAAGGGTAGGTGGGGGGGGAGGAGCAAGTTGGGTGGTGGGAGGAGCAGGAGTGGGTGGGGGGAGGAGCAGGAGTGGGTGGAGAGGAGGAGCAAGGGTGGGTGGGGGGGGAGGAGCAAGGGTGGGTGGGCGGGAGGAGCAGGAGTGGGTGGGGGGGAGAGCAAGGGTGGGTGGGGGGGAGAGCAGGGTGGGGGGGAGCAGGGGAGGAGCAGGAGTGGGTGGGGGGGAGGAAGCCAAGGAGGGGTGGGGAGGAGCAGGGTTGGGTAGGGGAGGAGGAGCAGGGGTGGGTGGGGGGGAGGAGCAAGGGTGGGTGGGGGTGGAGAGGGGATGGAGAGGGGAGGATGGGAAAGGAGGAGGAACAGATAGGAGGAGGAGGAGGGGGAGTAAGTTGGGAGAGAAAAGGGACGTGGAGGGGGAGGTGGAAAAAGAAGAGTAGGTAGGGGGAAGAGGAGGAAGAGTAGCTGGGGGGGGGAAGGGAGAAGAGAAGATGGATGGAGAGGCAAAGAAAGAAAGGAGGAGCAGGGAGGGGAAGGAGAGAAGAGGGATAGAGAGGCGAAGGAAGTAGAAGAGGCCAGGGCAGATGGATAGGAGTAGGGGGGGGGGGAAGAAGAGGGTTGGAGAGTTGAGGGAGGAAGAGGATGAGGTGCAGGGGGGGGGGGAGGTGAATGAGGAAAAGGAGAAGGAACAGAAGGGGAAGAAGAGAGAAGGAAAGAGTGAAGGAGGAGAGATGGATGGAAGAAGGAAAGGAGGAAGGGGAAAGTGCAGGGGGGGGGGGGGGATAGATAGACCGAGGATTAACTTTTGGTGTTTGTCTGTTCGATTTAGGGGGAGGATTTTTCTTTTTCCCCTTTTGTTTTTTTTGCATGTACCACCCATACACACCACACACACACACACACACCACACACACACACACACACAACACAGATCACGAGAACACAACTCAACACACCACACACACACATATACTATATATATATATATATATTATATATATATATATATATAAATATATACATATATATAAATTATATATGTGTTTGTGTGTGTGTGTGTGTATGTGTGTGTGTGTATATAGATAATATATATATAATATAGATATTTTATATAATATATATATATATATATATTATAAAAGATATATATATTATAATTATATTATATCAATATATATATATATTATAAAAATAATTAATTATATACTATATATATATATATATTAATATTTTATATAATATATATATATATATATATATATATATATATGATATGATATACATATACACACATTTATGTATGCATTGACGTATATATGAACGTAAGCACATGCATATGCATACATACTTTTTCTCGACAGGAAAAACATGCACTTAATGTCCAATTTTCCTTTTTACTTCAGTCGTATAAACTCGGGAACTTCTCTCCCTCTGTATTTCTTGAGGGAAGCCGAAAGTTTGAAGCCTGCGCCTCCCTCCCGCGGCACTGACAATCACTGGCCGGAAATGATGTCGGGAAGACGCTCCACAGCCGCTCCCTCTCGACCGTACTTCGTGCCCTTACGGTGAGATATTTTATTTAATTCGTTTGGGAGAAGTAGGTGTAGAAGGAAGAGGAGAACGGAAA
>NC_051388.1:41611289-41613789 GCF_015228065.2 Penaeus monodon | reverse complement strand
GGGAGTGTTTTCCTTCTCCCCTCTCCTTCCCCGAAGATGAGGATATAGGGACTCTATTATGAAGGCAAAGGAGGGGAATTTAGTCATGAGAATGAGGGCTAGGGGGAGGCGGAAGACCCTAATCGTGAGGATGAGGGGAAAAGATTTTCGGATGACGAGATAAATAGATAGGTAAATAGATAAATAGGTGAATAGATAGTTATATAGAAATATGAATCGACAGTTACCTAGCTAGATAATTATATAAATAGCTAGATAGATAGGTAGAAAGACAGACAGATAGATCGATAGATACTGAGATAGATAGATAGATAGATAGATTGATTGACTGATAGATGGATAGATGGATAGATATATGGAAAGAGAGAGAGAGAGAGAGAGAGAGAGAGAGAGAGAGAGAGAGAGAGAGAGAGAGAGAGAGAGAGAGAGAGAGAGAGAGAGAGAGAGAGAGAGAGAGAGAGAAAACAGCGTAATGGGTTGGAAAAAAGACCGAGAGGAGAGACTGGCAGAGAGCTCAGCCCCAGATGACGAAGCCGCCCCAAGAAGTTCTCCAGCCAATATCTGTATTCCGGACCGAGAACAGAGTCATTAAATTCTGCTGCATAATGGATGAATGAGCGACGAAGGCAATGCTCATAAGGCTGATTCTCCCGCTGGGGAACAAAAGGGGGAGAAGGAAGAAAATACTGATAAAAAGGTTATGGATATAATCGTCTGAGCTTCCTGTTTTGGTTTTTCTTTTTTCATCTATTAGACTTTTTTTTTATTTTTAAGAAAAGAAATTGGAAAATTCGATTCGCTTTCATACAGTTAGTTAGAATAATATGCAATTTGAGCTTGACATTTAATACCATCCCAAAGGTACAATGTGATTCAAAGTCGTTAATAAACTAAACTACTGAATGACAAACGTCAGTCGTTTTATAATCTCTCGAACCACGGTGGAAAATCGTTTTGTTTGGCTCCGAGAGTCCGTGGCTCTCGGGCGGAAGGCGTGTGATTGAAAACAGGAGGATAAATTCCTGTAATAAGAACAGAAGCTGAAGGAGGAGAAAGAATGGGGGGGGGGGAGGAACGAGGAGGAAGAAGGGGACGAAGTGATGGAAAAATTAGAGAGAGATATGGAGGGTCAGTGGGGATGTTGAGAATGAGGAGGACGAGGGGGGCAAGGAAGAGGAGGAGGGGAAGGAGGAAGAGGAAGAGGAAGAGGAGGAGGAGGGAGAGGAGGAGGAGGAAAAAGAAGAGGGGAGGAGTAAGGATAAAGAAAAGAAGAGAGGTAGGATGCAGGAGCAAGAGGAGGAACTGGAGAGGAAGAAAGAGAAGGAAGAGGGGGTGGAAGAAGAGATAGGGCGGAAGAGGAGGAGAAAGAGGAGGATGAGAAAGAGGAAAAAGGAGAGAAAGAAGAAGAAGAGGAGAAGGAGAACAAGAGGAAGAGAAGAAATAAGATAAGGATAAAATCAAGAAGAAAACGAAGGATTATTCCGTGGAAAATTTTAAAAAGATGAAGAATATTTCTGAGGAAAAAGGAGTGAGAAAGGAGTAAAAAAGGATGCTGGTGGAAGACGAGAAAATTTTGAATGAAAAGGAAATGAGAAGCTAATTGAATCAAAGTAAATCAGAAGAAGAGAAGGCACGGAAAAAAAGGTGAGCCATGACGCAATCACACGGAAGAAAAGAGAAAATAAGAAATGAAAAAAGTAAGGGGAAGAAGAGGAAGAAGAAGAAGAAGTAGAGGGAGAAAAAGAAGAAGGAGAAGAAGAAGAAGAAAAGAAAGAAGAAGAAGAAGAAGAAGAGAAGGAAGAAGAAGAAGAAGAGAATGAAGAAGAAGAAGAAGAAGAAGAGAATGAAGAAGAAGAAGAAGAAGAAGAAAAGAAAAAGAAAAAGAAAAAGAAGAAGAAGAGAAAGAAGAAGAAGAAGAAAGAAAGAAGAAGAAGAGAAAGAAGAAGAAGAAGACGAAGACGAAGACGAAGAAGACGAAGACGAAGACGAAGACCACACGGAACCGAGACCTCCTTTCGCGGTCGAGGAAAACCAGGAACATTTGAGGCGCGAGGGAAGGCGTGGGCCGGGCTGATTAAGGAGAGCGTAATAGGATGAAAGGGAGAAGAGGAGAAGGCGAGGATAAACTTGGTCACAGAGGAGAGCGGGAAGGGAGCCAACTCGGTGATAAAAGCTGTGAGAAGTTTAAATCCTGGAGCGAAGCGGGAGGCTTGATGTCTGTGAAGGAGTGGGTGGAGGGGGAGGGGGGGGGAGGGAGGGTTGTTTGAGAGAGAGGGTGACTGATATATCTATATATCTATATCTATGTCTAACTATCTATCTATCTATCTATCTATCTATCTATCTATTCATCTATCTGTCTATCTGTCTAGCTATCTAACTATCTATCTATCTCTATATCTATCCGTCTATCTATACACACAATAATAATGATAATGACAATGAGAATAACAGTAGTAATGATAATAATGATAATGATAACTGTACGTAAATATCTATA
>NC_051388.1:41581289-41603789 GCF_015228065.2 Penaeus monodon | reverse complement strand
CTGTTGCGAACATTTTTCAACCGGCTGTCGATACAGGACTGAACTTCTGAATTCTTTTATCGTGGGTATTGTCGAAAACTGTTTTCCGTTGACTTTACTTAAAAGCAAATAACATATCCTATCATACAGCAGTGCATTCATTATCTGGAATTCCCTAATCGACGTTGCTCTGTCGTTACTAATCTGAATGAAAATAATAACAACAAAAAAGAAAACTAAAGGAAAATACAGCCAAGATTAAGCCAGGGGCAAGACAGGGGCAAAAAAGGAGAAAATAATACCGAACAGTAAATGAGGTATTGATTCGTGGTATCAATTTCAACTTCTGACCGGCCAGACGAAGGAAAAATACGGTTCACATGCGATTTTCCCTTCTTACATGAAATAAGTATAGAATATGTTCCACGCAGAGTTTCACGCGAGCACACACTGGTAGGCAAGCAGGCGATGGCGCAAAGACAAAGACAGGCATAATGGTTTATTATATATATTCTGTCTGCTTGTATGTCTGTCTGAATGTCTGTCTATCGGTCTGGTTTCTTTTTTCTTTTTTTCTCTTTTTCTCTCTCTTCTCTCTTTCTCATCAACTCTCTCACTCACTCAACCATTCTCTCTCTCTCTCTCTCTCTCTCTCTCTCTCTCTCTCTCTCTCTCTCTCTCTCTCTCTCTCTCTCTCTTTCCTTCCCTCTCTCTCCCTCATTTACTCTTTCTTTCTTCCTCCCATTCTATATCTTCCAACCAAGTTCTCTTACACGTACATTTTCTCCCCCACACCGATTTCATACAAAATATCTGCTTTATCTGAACTAAGTCCCCTAAAATAATTTGGTGAGTAAAAATATGTTTGCGTGCATATTTGTCCTTATCGTAGACGGCAAACAAATTATATTGCAGTCTGAGTTTGAGGTCAACAAGGCAATATTTTGTCATGGAGATGTTTAGCCTTTGCTGCAAAAGCCGAGGGTCAAGTTTGTCATATTTTGTTATAAGGACAATGGTTAAGTTTTGCTGGGAAGATTAAGCCCCGTGAAATTGGTTTATTATCATTATTACTTAAATTGCTAGTGTTGCCAGTGCAATTTTATGATAGTTATATTTTCTCTCTCTCTCTCTCTCGCTAACTATCAATCTATCTTTATCAATCTCTCTCTCTCTCTCTCTCTCTTTCTCCCTCCCTCCCCCTCCCCCTCCCCACCTTCTCCCTCTCCTTCTCCCCCCACCTCCTCCCTCTCCCTCTCCTTCTCCCATTCTCCCTCTTTCTCCGAGATCAAAAAAACTTGCCAAAGAACGATCCAGCAACAGATTCTTCTCCGCCTCCGCTCAAGAGTTTTCGCCAGGACAACCTTCTCCGTATCCAGAATGTTTACACAAGCCAAACAACTTCTTGTGCCTTCGTCATTTTGTCTTGGCTTCCCGTCGCCATGTTTGGGAAAAAAACTGGCGACTGTCAACACCTGTGATGGCGAGACAATACTGCTGTTGGAAAAGGTTTGTTCAGTTTCTTTCTTACTCTTTTTATTTCTATTTTTTTTTCTTCGTTTTTCTTTTCTTCTAAATCCTCATATTCTTTGGTTTTATTATTATTATTTTTTTCTTCTTCTGATTCTGTCCTGATTCTAACTTTTTTTTTTTCTCTCTCTCTCTCTCTCTTTATCTTTTCCGCTTTTAACGTCTTTGATCTCTCCTCCTCATCCCCTTGTTTTTATCGGGCCTATTCTTTGCTCCTCCCATCATCAATATTTTTCTGTTGGGTTTTCTTTCGTACTGGGGAGTCGCGCCTTTCACTCAGATCACCTCCATCTCCCCCCCCCTTTCTCCCTCCTTTCTTGTCTGCCCTTGTCTCCTCTTTCTCTCTCCTTCCATTCTCTCTCCACTTTCTTGTCTCCCCTTTTCTCTCCTCTTTTTCTTATTTCCTTCTCTCTCCTCTCTCTCTCTCCTTCCCTTCTCTCTCCACTTTCTCGTCTCCCCTTTTCTCTCCTCTTTTTCTAATTACCTTTTCTCTTCTCTTTTTCTTATTCCTTTCTCTCCCATTTTCTCGTCTCCCCTCTCTCTCTCCTTCCCTTCTCTCCCCTCTTTTTCTTATCCCCTTCTCTCCCCTCTCTCTCTCCTTCCCTTCTCTTTCCTATACCCTTTCTTCCCTTCCCTACGCCCCTCTCATTACTTTCTTGCCCCTTTTCCCTCCTCCTTTTTCTTCTTCCTCTCTACTCCCTGTCTTTCCTCCTTTCTTTCACCCTTCTTCTTCCCTTCATTTTCCTCCTTTTTAGACCCTCTCCTTCCCTTCCCTCATTCCTGATACTTCTTTCTCCTTCTTTCTCTTCCCTCATCTTTTCACTTCTTCTTCCGCTCTATACCCCTTTGTTCTCTTTCCTTTTCTCCTTCTTCCCTCTTTTCTTCTATTCCTCCCTATGCTCCTTCATTTTATCTATCTCCCCCTTCCTTATCTTCTCTTCCTCTTCTCCTTCTCCTTCACTCTATCTATGTCCCCTTCATTCTCCTTCCCTTCATTTTATCCATCTACCTGTTTCCTTCACCTCTGTTCTCCTTCTCCTTCTCTCCCCTTCTTTTTATCCATCTCCCCCACCCTCTCCTCCCTTCTCCTTCTTTCCTCCATTTCACTCTATCCATTTCCTCTTCCTTCTCCTCTCTTCTCCTTCTCCTCCTTTCCCCAATTCTTCGAAGCTTGCGATCAGCTGACTACAAAACGCACAGCTTCATCGTGATGGAATTTTCTTCGCCTTTACAACGCATTTCCATGTTTTATTTTTCTTCACTTTCTTTTTTTCGGTTTTGGAAATGAGATCGAGAGAGGAAGTCAGAGGGAAGAGGAAGAAGAAGAGGAGGATTGGATTTTGAAGATCTTTATTTATTTATTTATTTATTAATTATTATTATTATTTAAGGGTTTTTTTTCCTTTCCTTCCTTTTCGTTTTTTACTTTTTTTTTTTCCCCCTTTCCCCCCCTTCCTCTTCCCGCCCCCTTTTCTCCCACATTTCTTCTCTCCGTTCTCCGTTTCCTTTACACTTCCTCCTTCCTTTCGCCGTTCCCGTACTCCCCCCACTTCTTTCTCACTTCCCTTCCTCCCCGTTATCGCTTCCTCCTTCTCCACCATCTCCCTCATTTGCATCTTACCATCCCTGTTCCACTTCCTCATCCTTCCTCACTCTTTTCTTTTTCCCTCGCTTCCTCCTTTTCCTTCCCTTCTTCCCTCCCACCTCCCTTACTCTCCTCATCTTGCCTCCTTCCCTTCGACTTCAATCCCTCCTATCTTTCACCCTACCCTCCCATCTCCCCCACTTTCTTAGCTTTCTCTCCCTCTCTCCTACCAATTTCACTTTTTCTTCCCACTCTCTCTCTCCTCCCTCCTCCACTCCCTCATTCCATCCCCCACCTTTCACCATTATGCCTACCCTGAGGGAGACAATGATGGAGACGGAGCTCATATTGTGCGTCAAACTCTTTTCTTTTTTTTCCTCGTCCTCCATATCGCTTTCCTCCTTCCCTCACCCTACCCTTACTCCCTAGCCTCCCTTATTTTTGTGCCTCTTTCTCCACTCCCTCCCTTTATGTTTCCTATCTTCTAATACACCTCCAAAGTCCGCATATGCTCTCTCCCCTCTTCTAGCCTCCCTCCCCCCCTCCCCTCCACTACCCCACGGCAACAACAACGATGTCAAATAAGGGCATATGTACGTGGTAGATGGGTAGGGGGAGGGACTGAATTGAATGGAGGGGGAGATGAGTGGAGGTAGGGGCAAGGATGGAGTGGGGAGGGGGGTAGGAGCAGAGGTAAGGGAGGGAGGGGGCGAGGAAAGTATTGAAATGTAAGAACACGAGCGAGTCCCTCTTCCCCCACCTCCCTCTTCCCCCACCTCCCTCTTCCTCCTCTCCCCCATTTTTTTTTCTAATACGTGGCATTCTGGTTCGCTTTTCGCCCCCCCCCCCCCGCTTTTATTTTTATTTATGGTCTGGATGATACGAATCGTACCGCTGGCATGTCTGTGTTCTTCTTTTGTTTTGGTGTTCGACGTCTCTCCCTCTCTCTCTCTCTCTCTCTCTCTCTCTTTCTCTTTCTCCTTTTCCTCTCCCCCCCACCCCTTCTTCTCTTCTCTTTTTACACATTTTCCCCTCCCTCTTCCCTTCCCTCTCTCTCTCTCACTTTTTTCTCTCCCTCCCCTTCTCTACCTCCCCCCCCTCTCTCTCTCAGTTTTTTTCTTCTCTTTTATCATAATCAATTTCATTTCTTATAACTGCAAATTAGTGATCTCGTTTTCACGGAAGCAGACTGTTTCCGGAAAAGGCTAATATCGACTCGAGTGAATTATGCTGATGTGATATGGTTAGGAAATTGTTTCATTTTCAGTAGGTTTGACTCTGCTGTTGATAATAATGATAATGATTGCAATACTAAAAATGTTGATGATAATAACGATAATAGTAGTAATAACAATGGCACTGATGATCCTGATAATAAATGGTAATGATTATGGTAATAATAATAAAGATAATGATGATGATGATAATGATGATAATGATAATAACGATGATAATAATAATAATAAATAATCATAATGTTAATGCTAATAACATTAACAATAACAACAACTGCAACAGTAGTAACATGATTATGATGATAATAATAACAACAGCAAAATAATAATAATAACAGCAGTAACAATGAGAATGCTAATAATAATAATAATAGCAACAATAATAAGAATAATGCTAAAAACAACGGCATTAACAACAAAAACAACAACAACAACAACAATAACAATAATAATAATAATAACGATGATAAGGATAATGATTAAAAAGCTAATAATAATAGCCACGATAATAATAATAATGATAACAACAACAACATCAATAAGAAGAAGCGCGTGTTCACAGTATTGAAGGCAATGTCGAAACTAGATTAACTGATAACAAAACTAGTCTGCGGATGTGAACCGATACAAGGAAATCGACGAAAATATAAAAAGAAAATTGCCATTTATCCTCGTCTCTCAGCGAATAGCTCGTGGCGTCACGGTCAGCCATTGTTAATCAGAAATGCACACTTTTAAATGTCCTTCTGTATTCTAATTTCTATTAAAATATACCAATATATCTATCTATTATTTGTACATGCCATGCGCTCTATAACAATTATTTACGCAAGTTTGTTAAATCGGAAAATCTTGTAACATCCATACGTTGCGTGTGCACTGCCATCTACCGGCAAATTTGACAGTTATGTTATCAAAGTGCTCAGAGCTTCTTTTAGAGGTGGATATTTTTTTTTACAGTGCTACTTGTATTTCCAAAATCTTGCCCAATATTCCGGTGAAAACGAACTCTTAGTGAAATTATAACGATATTACGGACAATATTAAATTCAGTGAAGTACAATAAACGTGTTCAAGCTGCTAAACTTCGTCAGACGTTCGTTACTTCCCCGCTGCCTTTCCCTTCACATAAAGGTAAACCCAATTTGCATCTTCAAACGTACATAATACTGCAATTAATGAAGTAGTCGGGCAGGGAATGCGGTGATTGTGAACGGGATTAGTTTTTACGGCGATTGGGGAGAGGGCAAAGGAAAGGGTGAAGCGAAGGGTCCGGAGCGGTTCGGAGAGGGTCGTTCGCGCAACGCCGGGGCGAGTCGTCCGTGATCGAAGCTTTGCTCGATTTGCGATTTCTGTTTTTTTTTTATTTTTTATTTTTCACTATGTATTTATTTAATGCCTTTTATGATTTAATCTCTGACGGGCGCAATCCTGATATAATCATTTACATCATCATTATTATTATCATCATCATCATCATCATCATCATCATCATCATCATCATCATCATCATCATCATCATCATCATCATCATCATCATCATCATCATCATCATCATCATCATCATCATCATCATCATCATCATATCTCATCAACATCATCATCATAATCATTATCATTTTGTCGCAAGTCATCGAACCGATAAAGAGCCATTTGGTAAGAAATATAACCAATTTACGACCCGTATTATTTCCCACGATATTTATGTTATCCGGAAAAAAAAACTTCAAAAACGAAACGAAAATACTCGATAAAAAAATGTTTCTGAAGAATACAAACAAAAAGTTTAGCGAAGCAAACATCAAGAATCCGACAAAGAAAAGAGGCTCTTTTATAAAAGCCTCCTGTGCAACAACAAACAAACAAACAGAGAGAAAACGAAATGTTCTTCCCATTTTCTTAGTTACGATGGTAATTTCTGCTCTCGAAGTTTGGAAAAGAATATGTAATAACGTTAGGAGAATGTTTTGGTTTTCTTTTACTCCTCGTCTTGTCCTCTCTTTTTCTTGTTCTCTCTTTCTTTGTCTTGCCCTCTCTCTCTCTCTCTCTCTCTTCTCTCTCTCTCTCTCTTTCTCTCTCTCTTCTCTCTCTCTCTCTCTCTCTCTCTCTCTCTCTCTCTCTCTCTCTCTCTCTCTCTCTCTCTCTCTCTCTCTCTCTCTGCCAGCGTCTGTCTCCCCCTCTCTTTCCTTCTCACCCTTTTTCTCTTCTTTCCGTGACTTATTTTTCTCTCCCTTTTATCCGTTTCATTAAGGTGGTGGGGTGATCTGGAGGGGGGAGGGGAGTGGGTGGGGTTGTCTAGAGGGGGAGGGGTGGAGGAAGTGGGGGTTGTCAACTAACATTGAGATATTTGTTGGACGCTTTCCAGTACAATTTTTCGGAGGCGTCGAGTTTTATTCATGGAATGTCAACAAAGCGGGGTTAGGTTGCGTGGAAGGGGACGGGGGGGGGGGGGGTATGGACGAGGGGTAAGGGCAGGAGGAGAGAGGGGAGACAATGGGGTAAGGGGTGGAGAAAGGGGGGGTGACGGAAATAAGGGGAAGGAAGAATGAGGACGCAAAGGAGGCAAGGGTTAAGAGGGAGAAGGAGAAAAGGGGAGAGGATTGAGGGGTAAAGGGCAAGGAAAAGGGAGACAAAGAACTGGCGAGGACGGATCAAAGGGAGGGATGGAGATTGGGATGGATGGATGGACGGATTAGACTAAGTAGGTGTCTTCAAAGAGAGAAAAAAACAAGAAAAGAAAAAGGTGGAAGGTGTTTTCACTTTATTTGAAGTTCGGTGTTAATCTTAAAATGTAGTCGTCAAACAATAATAATAATAAAAAGAGAGAGAAAAAAATAAATGGAAAAGAAAAAGCCATTGAAAATTTAAAAAGAAAAAGAAAGAGAGAAAGGAAGAAGAAAAACATTGTTTGTGGACTAAACCCTCAACGTTTTATAAGACATGTAGTTGCAAAAATAACCAACAGAGCAACAACAAGGTCTCGTCGTCCCAGTGCATGGTTGCGAGCCTTGCAATAATTCACAAAGCCGAAAGTGACGTCATTCAATTAATTTATGTATTGATCGCATTGCACGACGGTTAGATAGGTAATTGCATAATTCGATTGTTAGGGGAGACAACAACGCTCTTTTCGTGGAAAGGGTGATATAATTGTTTCATTATGTGCTGGATATTATTATCTTTATTGTCGGATTGCTAGTTTGATGATTACGGTATATTAATTGAATTGATTGTCGGGTTCTGAAGCACGTGGTTTCAATTTGTTATCATGGTTATTGGTAAGATGTCTGAAGTTATTTTTAGGTCTATTGGGTTTATAGGGAATTATAGTGTATTGATTCTCATAAGATGATTTATAACCCGACTGTGCTGATTGCCAATTGCATCCTGGTATTAGTTGATTCTGTGTTTGAAAAGAAATAAGATACTTTTCATATGGATAACATTGACAAATAAAATATTCTTAAAGCGTTTTCGAATCCATACGATAGGGGGTATCTGAAATATCAGTATAAATCCGGGAAATTTTACCCTTCCTCTTTAAAAAAACAAGAAGGCAACCCTTCCGTACCCCCCCCCCCCCCCAAACCAAAAAGGGATTGCTGACATTTATGCTTCGTAAGGGAAGAGAGAATGTATGTAAATTATTCAGCATGGCTACGACAAGAAATCCAGTGCACTATAGATATCTACAGAGGACCGAGGCTGGGTTACATATATCTAAACGAGTCCTGTCGAGGAGGGGCAAGGGGGGAGGGGGGAAGAGGTGGGGGGAGGAATGCGGAAAGTGATATGCAAATCAAACTAATGTATGGCGGATCTCCAAGCCAGGGGGTAGGGGGAGGCGAGGGTAGTAGGGGAAGGAGGAACGGGGTATTGGGGGCAGGAGGGGGTATAAGGGATGAATGGAAAGGGTTTAGTAGGGGGAGGGGGCGAAGGGAGAGGAGGAGGGTCATTAGGAAGAGGGTATTAGGAAGAGAAGGAGGGGTATTAGGCTGTGTGTGTGTGCAGGGGGGGGGGCATTTGGAGGAAGAGGGGGAGGGGGTGCGGGTATTAGGTCAATGACGAAGGTAAAGGACCTTCCCAAGCTAATCCTTGACGCAGAATTTGGTTGATTGAACGGCCTTGCTCTTAGTCCTTCGACAAACAAGCGAAAGGAAGACGGAGGGGAGGGGTCAGGTGAAGGGAGGGAGAGAGGAGGGGGGGGGGTAGAAGAAGGAAGGCGAAGGGGAGGAGGAGGAAAGGGGTGAGGGGAAGGGAGGAGAACGAAGGGGTCAGGTGAAGGGAAGGAGAAGGGAGGAAGGGAAGAGAAAGGAAGGGGACAGGGGAAGGGAGAGCAAAATGAAGGGGGAAGATGGGAAGTGGGGAGGCGAGAGAGGGGAAAACAGAGGGGGGGAGAGATGAGAAGGGGGGAGGGGAGAGAAAGGAAAAACGGAGGAGGGGGGGAAAGAGGGGAAGGGAGGGATAGAAAGAGGAAGGAAATCAAGTGAGGACAGATGGAGTGGGGGAACAGAAGTGGGTCAAGAGAAGGGATAGAGGAGATGGATGGAGTAAGGAGGATAGGTCAAGTAAGGTCATTCGTCGGGCCAAATGAAAATCAGTAGGCAGATGATGCAAGGCTGCAAGCTCGGGGAAGCAGAGCCATTTAACGGATCGCGGCTGATTGCAGCGTCTGCCATTGATTGAGGGCCGTGTGAGGATAACGCCGGGAATTCCGACCATTTCCATTCCAGCTCCTCGGCCAGGGACGGTTCAGTCTTGCTCTCTCTCCCTCTCCCTCTCCCTCTCCCTCTCCCTCTCTCTCTCTCTCTCTCTCTCTCTCTCTCTCTCTCTCTAACACACACATATTCCTGTTTTTTCCTCCAACTCTCTCTCTCTCTCTTATCATCCTTCTTTGTCTTTCCCTCCAACACTACCCCCTTACCATCCCCACCAATACACTCGTTACCTCCCTCCCTCTCTCTTCTCTCGCTCCCTTCCTACCTCTCCTTCTCCCTCATCTTCCTCCTCGTTCCTCCTACCCCCTCCCCCTCCCTCTCTCACCACCCCTCCCCCTCCGCCTCCCTCTCCCACCATCCCTCCCACCCTCCCTCTCTCCCTCTCTCACTCCTTCCCCCTCCCACCTTCCCCCCTCCCACCCTCGTTCCTTCCTCCTTCCCCTCCCACCTTCCCCCCTCCCTCCCTCATTCCAAAACCGAATCATTTAACGTGAGTACGGAAAATTCGAGAAGGTCATTTAGGCCGAGGCATTTATCCGAGTTTGGACGTCGAGCCAACGAGCACACATACACCCGACCCCTTAATTTTCCTTCCTGTCGACGAGATAGTGAGGCGCTCGCGTTCCATTTTCATTTAGCCTCTTCTCTTCTCTTCGCTCCTGTCTCTGTCTGTCTGTCTGTCTGTTTCTCGTTCTCGCTGTCTCTACCCCTTTCTGTCTTTCTGTCTCTCTGCCTCTCTGTCTGTCTGTCTGTCTGTCTGTCTGTCTGTCTGTCTGTCTGTCTCTCTCTCTCTCTCTCTCTCTCTCTCTCTCTCTCTCTCTCTCTCTCTCTCTCTCTCTCTCTCCCTCTCTCTCTCTCTCTCTCTCTCGCTCGATGTTCTTATCGTCCACTAGAGATAGGGGCGATAAAGGAGGAAGGGAAACAAAAGAAGGGGAGAAACGTTTTTTTTTAATGTCCATTGATAAAAATTGGGTCAGATAATTGAGATGAAGAGGGAAAGGGGGAAGAGGAGGAAAGGGGGAAGGAGATGAAAATCAAAAAGAGAGATAGAGAGAAACTAGATGGGAAAGGGAGACGGAAACAGAGAAAGGAATGCGAGAGGAAAAGGGAGATGAGAGATCTAGATAGCTAGATAAGCAGATATAAACAGATAGATAGAGAAATAGATAGCTAGATAGGTAGATAGATATACAGATATAGATAGATAGATAGATAGATAAATAAAAAGATAGATAAAAAAGTATACTCGCAAAACGCAGGGAAATAGCCAGGAAATTTCTGATACATTTTTTTTTTATCTGTAGCAAAAAAAAGAGGCATATTTTTTCATGTCCTGCCTTCCCTAACTCCCCCCCCCCCTCCCCGAGCAATTTTCTTTATAACCCCCTCCCCCCCACTCAAAAAAAAAAAAAAACGTATCATGAACAAATCTTCCTAACACGAACCTCGCTGCTGATGACCGCGCCAAAGTTACAGCCGTAGACTCGCACTTTACAGCCTAGAAAATTACACTTTACGGTGCGCAGATTCTGTCCCGCTGCAAGCTCCCCCCCCCCGGTTCCCCCTACCCCTCCCTCCCCAGTAACATCTTTTCCGGTCTCCCCTCTTCCTCCTCCCGTCTCTCCTTCTCTTCTCTCCTTTCCTTCTTCCTTCCGTCCTCTTTCCCTCCCTTCCCCTTTCCCGTTCCTCGTCTTCTTTCCCGTTCCTTTTCTTCTTTCGTCTCCTTTTTCCCTCCCGTTCCCTTTCCCTTCTCCCCGTTCCTTTTTCCTCCTTCGCATTCCTTCTCTTCCTCTTTCCCGTTGCCTCTTCCTCTTCTCCGTTCCTTTTTTCCCTCTCTCCCGTTCCCTCTTTTCTTCCTTTGCGTTCCCTCTTC
The DNA here is from genome assembly GCF_015228065.2 of Penaeus monodon. NCBI lineage: Eukaryota > Metazoa > Arthropoda > Malacostraca > Decapoda > Penaeidae > Penaeus > Penaeus monodon. The sequence continues at coordinate 41,592,869 of NC_051388.1, read as the reverse complement.
CCCTTCCCTATTCCTTTTTTCCTCTCTCACATTCGCTCTTTTCCTCTTCCCCTTTCCCCCTAATTCCATGTTCCCTCGTCTCCACTCCACCTTTTCGCTTTCCCTCTTTTCTTAGTTCTTACTCTGCTTTACGCATCCTCTTCTTACCCATTTCTCTCTCCCCTTTTCTCATTTCCCCTTCCCTTCTCCTTTCTTTCTTCCCTTCCTCTTTACCCTCCCTCCTTCTATCTTCGTTTCTTCCATCTCTATTCTCCTTCGTCCTAGTCCTTACTCTGCCCTGTTTCTCTTTCTCTTTCCCTCTTCCTATCGTCTCTATTCTGTTCACTTTTTGTCCTTTTCCCTTTCCCCCTTTTTACTTCCCCTCTCATCTGCCCGTCTTTCCTACGCCTCCTTTATATTCCAGACAGACAGACAGACAGACAGACAGACAGACAGATAGATAGATTTATACACAAATATATATATATATATATATATATATATATATATATATATATATATATATATATATATATATATAGAGAGAGAGAGAGAGAGAGAGAGAGAGAAGAGAGAAAGAGAGAAAGAGAGAGAGAGAATGAAAAGAGAAATTTGACCAAAATTCGATCGATAGATAGATAAACAGATAAGAGAAGGAGAAAGAGAAAAAAAAATAGTGTAAGAACGAAAGAAAGATAAGTAATATAAAGAGAAAGAGAAAAATAATGAAAGAACGAAAGAAAGAAAGAAAGAGAGTAAGAAAAGAAAGCGAAAGAAGAGAAGAGAAGAGAGAGAGAGAGAGAGAGAGAGAGAGAGAGAGAGAGAGAGAGAGAGAGAGTAAAGTCGGTCTGCATTACGCTAAGGCCTTTGATTAAGACCGAATGGTTAAAGTTACAGTTCGGCAAACGAATGCATAGAGTCCACCAACTCCTTTGCTGTGTTTGGTTGCAAAGTGCAGCATGGGGGGAGGGGGGCCGTTGGGGAGGAGGTTCAGGAGGGAGTTGGGGGAGATGGGATGGAAGGAGGAGAAGGAGGAGAAGGAAAAGGAGAAGGAAAAGGAAAAGGAAAAGGAGAAGGAGAAGGAGAAGGAAAAGGAGAAAGAGAAGGAGCAGCAATAGGAGGAGGGGGCAGAAGTAAGAGGAGGGGGCGGTATGGCAGAGTTCAAGAGGTCACTTTAGGCTTTCAACTTTCGCGCGACATTCTCTATGTAAGTTCACCGCCATGTTTTGAGGTCAAAGGATGACCGCGGCTTAGAGAAGGCGGCCGCTTTCGAAAACTTTGTTCTGGGTTGTTTAAGTTCTGGGATTTATTATGATAATGACATTTGGCTAATTGGTAGTTACGATTTAAATAACTGGTGTGATGGTCAAGCTGAGTATGGTGATAATGATAATGGAAGCGTTAATAATGGTGTTAATAATGATAAAACGACTTCTCGGTGATAAAAAGATAATGTTTGAGAAAGAGAGAGAGAAAGAAAGAGAAAAATAGAGAAGGAGAAAGAGAGAGAGAAAGAAAGAGAAAGATAGAGAAGGAGAAAGAGAGAGATAAAGAGGAAGAGAAAGAGAGGGAGAAAAATAAAGAGAAAAAGAGAAAGAGAAAGAGAAAGAGAAAGTAGGAAGGCGAAATACTGGAACGAGAAAAAGTAGCTTCATCAGAAATGCAGTTTGAAGTCTGAGTGAACGGCTGGAGCGGCACAGTAATGATGTACTTTTACCTAAGAATTAAGAAAAATGGCTGTGCTAATCTTTTGATTGTTTTCTCTTAGCCTTTCTTCCTTTCTTTCTTCATTACTTTTGTTTATCTTCGAGGCAATGGCGACGAAGAAATTAGAATATTACAGCATGCAAGCAAGCAAAAAAAAACGAAAAAAAAAGAAAATGCGGTTGTATAATATTTTGTACGAAGAAAAAATAGAGAGAAAAAAAATAAAATAAAAGAAAAGTATGGACGTAAGAAAAAAAGAAGAAAAAAAAGACGAAAAAAAAATCGATACACGCATAAGCTTCCGGAACTTATCCCCGACTATTTTAGAAGAACACCAGCCAGGACACGCATAACGACTTAATCTCCCCGGTATTAACAAGGCTTTTGGTGGAATTAAAACGCGGAATAATGACAGTTTAGTTCCCCCTCCCCCCTTCCCCCTTCTCCCCCCCCCCAATAATAACAGGAGGACGGAACACAACGCAAAATCATTTTACGCGACAAAATGGCCGTCTTCTTGGGGGTAGGGAGGGGGTAGGGGGCGAAAGAAGGGGGGGGGGGAGGCGTGTATGTAGGTAGGTGAGGAGGGAGGCATATGAAAGGGTGGGGGTGGGGGGTGTACGTGCAGGGAAGGTGGGGGAGAAGATAGGAGAGGGGGGAGGGGGTATAAAGAGAAGATCGAGGGGTAGGGGAGGGTGGGGGGTATGTGATGGTGATGAGGTATGGGAGGGGGGGGGAGGAGATGGGAGTGGGAAAAGGGAAGGACGAGGGAGGCAGGGGATAAAGAGGAATTGGAAAGATAAGGGGATAAGGTGGGGAGAACTCAAAGAAAAGAACACGAGGTAAGGGAGCAAGGTAAAGGTGTGGGTTTGTCATTATAATCTTTTGATAATGCATTTGATAATGATGATAATAATGATAATAATGATAATGATAATGATAATGAGGATAATAATAATAATAATAGTAATAATAATAATAACAATAATAATAATGATAATAATAATAATAATAACAATAATAATAATAATAATAATAATAATAATAATAATAATAATAATAATAATAATAATAAAATAAATGAATGTGATCAACAAATTCGATACTATGGCTTGAAATAACTCAAAGTAAGATTTGCTCATAATTTCCATCCATGGGAATAAATGGAGAAGGGTGGGGGGAGGGGTGATAGAGGAAGAGGGTAGGGGGGGGGTTATAGGGAATGCAAGGATTGGGGCACGCGGGGGGAGGGATTGGGGGTGGGGTGGGGGGTACGACGCTCCCTTGAGGTTGTCATATATTCCTGGAAATTTATTTTGGGCTTCGTCGGTAAATTCTTCATTTCTCAAGAAAATTGCCCGAGAGGTTTGGCTCCGTCTGCTTCCCTCCGTTTTCTCATTGTCTTGCATCATCGCCCATTTCTTTTTTGTAATATATCTTTTTTTATGTGAACTGGAAGAGCACTAGAAGATATATAGTGGAAAAAGGAATATAAGGAAGAAGGAGAAGGAGAATAGTAATAATAATAAGAAGGATAAAATGGAGAAGGAGAAAGGAAAGGAGGAGGAGGAGGAGGAGGAGGAGGAGAGAGAAGAAGAAGAAGAAGAAGAAGAAGTAGAAGAAGAAGAAAAAAAAGAAAGTGAAGAAAAAAGAAGAAGAAGAAAGCGAAGAAAAGGAAGAAGGGGAAGGAGAAATGATAATATTTTCACCTCTAACGAAGAGAAAAAAAGGAAGAAGAAGAAGGAGGAGGAGAAGACGAAAAGGAAACATGATGAAAGAGATTAAGCCTCACATAGAAATATTTGAAGAAAAAGAAAAAAAAATGCAGAAATAAATGAAAAAAAAAAAAAAAAATAAAATGGTCTTAGACATATCAAAAAGCGCCCGTGGCCAATCGAAGGTGCAAGATATCAATCTAGCTCACGGGAGGAGGAAGAATGTGCAATATTACTGTCCATATCAGGCGTTGAAGGTTAATAATACCTTGCAACTTGGAGATGCATGAAACCGAATTTGCATGCGATGAAATTCATACCAGAGAGTAATAACGGGCGCGCAGACCCTCAAGGTTTTCGAATTTATATACATATGTTCATGTATGCGTGTATGATATATATATATATATATATATATATATATATATATATATATATATATATATATATATATATATATATATATATATATATATAATATATATATATATATATATATATATATATATATATATATATATATATATATATGCACACACACACACACACGCATATTCATATACACACATGCACATATACGTATATAGATTCATACATAAACACACACACACACACACACACACACACACACACACACACACACACACACACACACACACACACACACACACACACACACACACACACACACACACACACACAGGTTATATATATGTTCATATCGAGAGAAATAGAAAAGCAATAATACCTGACAGTTGTAACATTGAGTATTTTCCATGGCTATTATCATAATGTATACGCCTGTTTATGTGTTAATGTTCACCGTGATCAGCGCTGTTTTCTAGCTATATATATCCCTTTTGTAAGTCGTAGAGACACATCTTAAAAACGAGAAGAAGGAGTCGGTGCTTCATCAAAGTAGTTCGTCCCCTTTTGATAAGCCTTTTTCGGAGTAGCGCCGGGACGTCAGAGGGGGAAGGGAGACAGAAATGGGGAGAAAGATGAAAAGAGAGATGAAAACGGAGGAAGGAGAGAGGGAGGCTTTAGAGAGAGAGAAGGGGAGATAGAAGGGAAAGGGTGAAAGCGAGAGAGAGACGGAGACAGAGACAGAGACAGAAAGACAGAGACAGAGAACAGAGACAGAGACAGAGACAGAGACAGAGACAGAGACAGAGACAGAGACAGAGATAGAGATAAAGACAGAGATAGAGATAGAGATAGAGACAGGCAGAGAGAGAAAGACGGAAAAGCCTAAACAGGGAGAATCCAAAGAGGAGGAAAGAGAAATAAATCCAGAAAGAGAGCAGACGAGATCCATCAGTAACAAGGAGAGTCATACAGAGGAAGAGAGAGGAAATCTATCCGACACAAAATCCTCTCCATACAGCATGCAGCACTTACGTGTGTAGGACACCCCTATGTCGGTGTTGTGGACTCCGTGGTTTGGGTGATTGTTCTGTTTTTCGTAATAATCCATTGTTCTCGTCATCCTGCCGCGCAATCACTCCCTGCCTCTGATTGGCAAGGTTTCACAGTCTGAGTGTCAGGGAATGGAAAAATTTCTGCTTTTCCTTGTTCGGTATTTTTTTCTTTTTTTCTTTTTTTTTGGGTGGTTGGGATGGAGGTATTGCCTTTCCCGTCTTTTTTATGATGATCTAATTTCTATTCTATGTATTTATATGCTGATCTAGCTATTTATTATTTTTACGTGTCTTCGAGTGTGTAACTCGTAGTCTTGTCTTAAAGCTTAATGCGATAAGACGCTTTTTAAACCCACCCGATTTACCTTTTTCTTTTTACATTAACAAAACTTTTCTTTTCTCTGTCTATTCACACATCATAATTATCATTTATTTTACCTTCCCCCCTTTTCTCTCTCTCTCCTTTTGATTCTTCCTTCCGAAAAGGCGCCCTCAAACATCCAATTTTGAAGCGACCGGCGAGGCGGTTCACCCCCGAGCCCGTTCACGCATTCATTCTGCTCTCTATCTGTGTTTGCTTTTCACTGCAGTCTTGGTGGTTCTTGCACTCCCCTACAAAAGGTCTTTGTTGAGAAAGCGAAAGAAAGGGAATGAGGGAGAGAAAAATATGCTTGCAGTAAAGAAGAAAATGCTTGCAAGGGGAAACGAAGGATGCACATAAGGTACACATAGGCGATCTAGACTCTGACAATACACGTGGGGATTTGCATGATGCACGCACTTGTCTTGCACACAGACACAGGTTGCATGTTGCAGGAAAGTCTAGCATGGTATAATTTGTATTGCGCAGATATGACTTATGTGATGCAGGCACAGTCTGGACGAGGCATTTGAAAGCGATTTGTGGCCAGGATGTGACTTGCTTTCAACACCCTTACTCTCACTACGCACACACTTTATCATTTGCACATATATCTGTCTGTCTGTCTATCTGTCTCTGTCTATCATCTATCTGTTCTCAATCCACTTGTTTATCTATCTATTTATCTATCTAGCTATTTATATATCCGTCTATATATCTATATCAATGTACACGTATATGTATGTGTTTGGCGTATGTATAAATGTGCATTTCACTGAAATGCCTGATGTAATATTTTCATTGATATAGATGAATATATAAATAAATAAATAAATAAATAAATATGCACACACACACACACACACACACACACACACACACACACACACACACACACAACACACACACACACACACACACACACACACACACACACACACATACGTACGCTTGTGTGTGTGTAGGTATGTTTATGTATATATATAGAAAGAAAGAGAATAAAGCGAGAGAGAAAGAGAGATCAGAAGGAAGTGTCACCTACATCCCCTTACCACTCTCATCCCCCCCCACCCCTTCCCACTCTTCCCCCAGCTCCCTTTTCCTTTTCGCCCCCCCCCCCTCCCTCACCTACCGTTCCCTTTTCCTTTCCATCCCCCTTTCCCTCTCCCCCACCTCCCTCTCCCCTCCCCACCTCCCTCTGCCCCCCCTCCCCCCGACACTCCAAAGAACCCCGAGAGAATTAGCAGAGACTTCGCTAGCTCAGGCTGTTCCGCGGCCGCAGCTCAGCAATTTTTTAATCAGGCTGACGAGCGGAGAATTCGGATTGATCAAATTTTGCGGTACGGTTATTAATGTTTTTTTTCTTACTTTTTTTTATCTTTCTTCTTCTTAGTATTTTCTTTTTCCTCCTTTTATTATTATTGTTATTATTATTATTATTATTATTATTATTATTATTATTATTATTATTATTATTATTATTATCTTATTATTGTTGCTACTACTATTATTATCATTGATATCATTTTATTGTTGTTATTACTATTATCGTTATTATTTATTGCTATTGTTATCCTTTTCATTATTATTACTATGTGCATTATCTTTACTGGTCGTAAGTTTTTCATACATGTAAACCTTTTGGTGTGCGTTTTTATTTGTAATGTGTAAGTAAACGTGTGTATATAAATTTTGCTATGCTTGATTACGTATTTTTGTTTACGTGCGTGCCTGCATTTCAGGTTACGTGTATTGTTTGAACGTATACTTAAACCCTTAAACTTAAACCCTTATGTATCCTTGTGTTTGCGACGATGTATGCTTAAGAGTATATATGTGTTTGCATGTGTCTGTATGTGCGTGTTTATATTCGTGGCCGAGCGTAGCTGTTTGTGTTATGTGTACTTAAATGTTTGTGCGTGTGCGTGTATGTCCCCGAATGCGAATTTATGTACGCACTTACATGCTTTAATGCGTGTGCGTGTAACAAGAGTATGGGTCAAGCTGGTCTCGTGCTGTTCGTTGGCAATTCCGTATTGATTTTTTCAGTGTCGTAGAATTTTATCGTGTTTTTTTTTATTTTGTTATTTTTATGATTATATTCAGATATACAGAATGACAAAGAAGAAAAAAGAAAAAAAGAGAAAAAGGAAAATGCCAGAATTGAGTTAGACAATTATCGTTTTGGTAAACTATTAGTTGATATAAAAACAGAAATGGTATAGTAAATAGCATACATTAAATTATTAAATGAATGCAAAAATAAGTAGAATAGTATTGACTGAGATCGTAACTCTTCAACTTGTAAAACATATTTAAGATTATAAATGATGGCAAACGTGATCGATCTCAGTGTTTACTTGACTCGCAGCGAATCGAAAAAATAAAGTTTGATAAATAAGCAATAATCAAGGAATCAAAATGAAATATAACGAAACGAAATAACTTGATGAATTTTGCCCTCTTAACCTTTAATCTTAGTCACATCGAATAAAAAATACAGAATCACAAATAAACACTTATTACTCCTCGGATCAAGTTGTACCTACGACATTATGCAATGGAGTCGCATCTGATCAAGTAATGGAAAAATGTAATTATGATTGTTGATACCAAGAACATGATCGCAGCCTTGGGTCTACTCTTCCGCCCGGAAATCGCTTATGGCAGAACATTTCTCTATTTTCTCTCTGTCTGTCTGTCTGTCTGTCTGTCTGTCTGTCTGTCTGTCTGTCTGTCTGTCTGTCTGTTCTCTCTCTCTCTCTCTCTCTTCTCTCTCTCTCTTCTCTCTCTCTCTCTTTCTCTCTCTTTCTCTTTCTTTTCTCTTTCTCTCTCTCTCTCTCTTCTTATCTATCTCCTCTCACTCTCTTACTCTATCTCTTTCTTTCCTTCTCTCTGTCTTTCTTCCTTTCCTCCCTCTCATTCTTCCTCCTTGCTTTTTATGACTTTTCATCTGATGCATTAAATTGTATTAAATGTTATGTGATCATAGTACGCAAGCCTTGTCGTTGGAGGGAGAGCAGGTGTGGGGGGAAATGGGAGGAAATTAGGGGATGGGAGAGGTAAGACTAGGGGAAAATGGGGGACAGGAGATGTAAGGCTAGGGGAAAATTAGGGCTGGGTGATGTAAGATAGGGAGAAAAAGGTGGGGAAGGTGACGGAAGAAAAGGAAGAAATGAGTGAATAGGAAGACATAATTGGGGTATTTTTTCATAGAGGTTGAATAGGGAAGAAAAAAAATCAGATTACGAGAGATGTAGGTGCAGGAAGAAAAAGAAGAAGAAAAAAAAGGAACCAAACAATAAAAAAGGGAAAAACAGAAAAAAGAAAGGGGCAATGGGAGAAAAGAGAGTTAACAGGAGAAAGAAGATCGGTTCAAAGAAGAGAGAATATAGATAAGGAGAAATAGAGAGAGAGAAAAAAAAGAATGAGGGAGATAGAGAGAGAGAAAAAAAAGAATGGAGAAAATAACAGCAGAGAGAAAACAGAGAAGAGGAGAGAAGACCAAGAAAGAAGGAAGTGGTGGGGGTGAGGGGGGGGGAGACGAAGGAGAAGAAGAAACGATAAAAACTGAAAATGTTTGAGATTTTGTACAAAGGGGGTGAAAAATTTGAAATGTCATTTTTTTTGTACTTTTTGAAAAAAAATAGAAAAGAGGGAAGGAAGATAATGAGGAAGGGAGGAGGAGAGAGAGATGAAGAGGAGGAGGGAGAGATGAAGGAGAGAAGGAGGAATGGAGGGAGAAGAGGAGGAGGGAGGAGGGAGAGAAGGAGGGAGAGGAGGAGGGAGAGATGAAGGAGAGAAGGAGGAAGGGAGGGAGAAAAGGAGGAGGGAGGAGGGAGAGAAGGAGGGAGAGATGAAGGAGAGAAGGAGGAAGGGAGGGAGAAAAGGACAGGGGAGGGGGGGGGAGGGAGTAAAGAGGGGAAGAAAATAAATGAAACGTCACGAAATTTCATAATATAATTTCCTCGACAATGGAAAATGTCTCTTCTTGGGACCCCCCCCCCCTTGCTCCTATACAGAAGATTCAAGGATAAATTGGTCAGAAAAAGGGGAATGGGGAGAGTAGAGGGAGGGGAGAGGAGAGGGGGGGAGGAGAGAGGGAGAGAGGGAGGGGAGAGGAGAGGGGAGAGGAGAGGGGGAGAGAGGGAGGGGAGAGGAGAGGGGGGGAGGAGAGAGGGAGAGAGGGGGTGAGGAGAGAGGGAGAGAGGGGAGTGGGAGAGAGAAGGAGAGAGGGAGAGAGGAAGAGGAGAGGAGAGGGAGAGAGCGAGAGAGGGGGTGAGGGAGGGAGGGAGAGAGGGTAAAGGTAGTAAGTTTTTTTTCGGAGGCAGCGTTGTCGCCAGCCTCGGTCTTGCGTGTGGGGAGGTTTTCGTGACCGAGACAAATTACCATCAAAGTGTTTCATGGTCTCTCCCCTTTCCCTCTCTTTCCCTTGACTTTCCAATCTCCCCTCTCTCTCCCCTCGTTCCCTCTCGCGCATTTCTCCTCTCCCCTCTTGTTCTTATCTCTTATCTGCGTCTTTTTTTTCCACTCTGCTCTCCCCTTCTCGTTTCCCTTTCCCTTTCTCCCCTCTCTCTTCTTGCTCCTCCTTTCTCACCCTCTCTTGCGCCTTTTCCCTCTCTCCTCTCGCCTTATTGGCACCACTCTCTCCATCTTTCCCATCTCCCGTTTCTTCTCCCCTCTCTTATTCCCTCCTTTCTCTCTCCCCTCTCCCGTCTCCCGTCTCCTTTCTGTCATTTCCTCCTCTTCCTTCTACTATATCTCTTTTTCTCTTCTCGCGCTCTTCCCTTGCTTCTCCTCTCTTTCATTCTCTCCTCTCTCCTCTCTTCCCTTCCTTCTTCCCTCTCTCCCCCTCCTTCTCATTTTCTCCTCTTTCTTCTCCCCTCTTCCCTCTCCAATCTCTCCCCCTCCCCCCCTTAGCCATCGACAACAGCGTAAGACAATGCGTGTACGTCCGTGCGTGTAGAACCACAGGGTTATACACAGTGACTGGAATTGTGAACATGAGAAGGGTGGGGTGGGGGCAGGGGGCATGGGGTTGGGAGGGGCAGGGGGGAAGGGGTTGTTCAGGCTCGGCTTCGTGGTTTCGTCCTTCCCCTCGTTTCCTTTTCTTATTGTTTCTTGGTGAGTATGGGATGAGATAGATAGGCATGCGAAGCACAAAGACACACAGGCAGACACGCTGACGCACACGCGTACACACACACACACACACACACACACACACACACACACACACACACACACACACGGACGCACGCACGCACGCACACAAATTCCCCTTTGAGCCCTTTCAGTATACCTGCGTCAATTAAAAGCTTTATTTAAATGTCTGTCTGGATCACAATATATGTCGTGGTAAATCGCTGAAATAATTTCAGTTTGTAGTATCCGCGAATTTTTTTTTTTTTTTTTTTCGTTTACTCAGTTCATTCGTTTAAAAAACAAACACAAGTACATACACTCAGGCATACACACGCACGCACGCACGCACGCACGCACGACTCCTCTCCAACACGCAAATACAACGAACAAAGGGAGAATAAACTTAAATTTGCTGTATTAACTCCAATAAATTCCCTAGATGGTTACGAATTACTTGAGATTAAATTGATTTCCTATAATAATTCCATGCGGTGAATCATAAGATAGAGAGAGGGACGGACAGACAGGTGGATAGATAGATAAATTGAGAAATACAGAGACAGAAAGGGAAAGAGAAAGAGAAAGAGAAAGAAAGAGTAAGAGAAGGAGAAAGAAAGAGAGGAAAAGAATGAAAAATGAAAGGGAGAAAGAGAGAGAGAAAGAAAGAATGGGAGAAAATAAGAGAAAAACAGACAAACATCGGGAAATGGAGACAGACAAACAAACAGACAGACAGACAGCCTAAAGGACATCGAAAGCGATCACAAGAGCCATTTCCTCCCCTCGATAGATAGATAGATAGCACCCGAAGGCGACAACAGCAAAGACAGGACGGGAAGACACATGAATAAGAGCCTCGAACCGGAATTAAGTACACGCCCATTGAGGGCTGTCGGGGGCGAGCCGAATGGGAGGCAAGGCTTAGATGGAAATTTTAAAGGGGTTCTGTAAAGAGGTTTCAAGGGTTTAAAAAGGGGTTTGGAGATAAGATCGAAAAAGGGGTTTGAGTTTAAGGTTTAAGGTTTAAGGTTTAAAAAGAGTTTTGAGTTTTAGATAAAGTTTTAAAAAATGGTTTTCAGTTTTAGATAAGGTCTATATAGGGTTTCCAGTATTAGATAAGGATTAAAACGGGTTTTGGTGGGTTCAAAGGGGTTCTTTGTAAGGTTAAAGGGTTTGGAGGGTTTTAAGGTTTAGGTTTTATTAAAAAGGTTCAATTTTTTTTTAGATATTTTTTTCCCAAAGGGGTTTCCAA
>NC_051388.1:41553789-41561289 GCF_015228065.2 Penaeus monodon | reverse complement strand
ATACTGAGATTGGGATGATGCTAGCGAAGGATACGTTTATAAGAACGATGTTGAGAATGAAAATATAAAATAGGAGGAGGAGAAGAAGCGGAAAAAAGCGCTTGAGAGAAAACGGAGTTGTTCGTTTTCTTTGTCGCGGACGCAACTGCTCCGCCATGCCGTGCGTTTGATCCGAGTAGAAGTCTCGACTAAGCTATTCCTTCGACGATAAATAAAAGGAATAAAGCGTTTAGAAGCATGAGCTATTTTATCCTTTACTTGTGAGATTAGAATTGTTAATTTCTTACAGAAACATGCAAATTAAGATTACAGGTTGGGGAAAAAAAGGACAAGCAGGTTGTGCGTTGGATTCGAGAACAGTTTAGATACACATACATGTACTCGTGTTAATCTATCTATAAATCCATCTATCTACACACACACACACACACACACACACACACACACACACACACACACACACACACACACACACACACACACACACACACACACACACACACACACACACACCGCATGAAGGAGGAAGCAGATCGAGGGAATGAATAATATAGAGAGATAAGAAAAATAGCGTAGAAACTCGAGAGAGGGGAAGATAAAGCTATAGATAGAAATACCGACTGGTGGGTAGATATACATGTAGAGAATGATAGATAGATAGATAGAGAGAGGGGGGGGAAGAGAAAAGAGAGAGAGAGAGATGGGGGATGGGGAGAAAAGAAAGAGAGAGAGTTAGAGAGAGAGAGAGAGAGGGGGGGAGAAAAAAAAGAGAGAGTTAGAGAGAGAGAGATGGGGGGGGGGGGGGCGAAGGAGCTTCCGTCGGCTAGAATATACAGTACACAAGGGAGCGATAAACCTGAACCTGAGTCAGGTGATCTTTTTATGCACTTTTATTTCTCCAAGGTTATTCCTCTCTTCCCCTTTTCTGTGTTTCGTATAGTTCTCACTTCTGGGTCATTCTTTCCCTTTCCTTTCCTTCTTTGATTATTGCTGGACTTCATTTTTTTCACTCCTCTTGTTTTCTCTCTCTTCTTCTTCCCCCCTTTCTTCTTTTCTCATTTATCTTCTATCGCGCTGCCCCCCCCCCTTTAACCTCTCCCTCTCCATCTTCGTTTCCAACCTCCCTCCCTCTTACCCTCTCTCTATTGCCTATATATTTACCTACATTAACACCATCCACGTGACAGTATGTGTTTACAATCGCTTAAGTACGCGTGTTTACTTCTCTGACTCACACTCTTTCCTCGAAAAAAATCTTGTTTACACTCTTAAAAAAAAGGAAAAAGCTCGCATGTCAGTTCAGTCTATACGAGTTCTTCATCTGAACAACTGCATCTGGAATCGCACTGCAAAACAGCTATTGCGGTCCATTGACCTTGTAGAAAATAATAGAATGCAGAGGAAGTGGCTTCAGATCACAGTATATCGTCATAATTTTCGCCCATAATTTGAGTCGCCCTTTGCAAAAATATAACTTTTGGGACGGAAAATAGCCTGGTATTGCAGATCATAACCTATTAACTTGTGCAAGCAACTAGTAATTACTGTAATGTTGGGTATGCCGTTTCTTCTTCTTTTACTTTTTCTTATTTTCTTATTCTCTTTTTTCTTCTCCTTTTCTTATTTTCCCATGTTTTTTTCTGTAACTGGAATCACCGGGAATAATAAAAATATCGATCCTAAAATGTTTGTGTCCGTTTTTATCATCGTCTTTCTCGCTACCCCCCCACCTCTCTGTGTCTCTGCAATGATCTATCTTTCGGTCTGTCTGTCTTCTCCCCCCTCTCTTCTCTCTCTCTCTCTCTCTCTCTCTCTCTCTCTCTCTCTCTCTCTCTCTCTCTCTCTCTCTCTCTCTCTCTCTCTCTCTCTTTCTCCCTCTCTGTCTCTCTCTCTCTCTCTCTCTTTCATTTTTTCTCTTTACTGAAGTTTTCATCTTTTCTACCTGCGATATCTCAAGCCATTCGATGAGCATTCCCCGGCATCTGGCCCGTCTCCAGATTGCTGTGTTAGCATAACAATAGCATCATGCGCATAATTGTGGCTCCGGGGTACAGAAACGGGGATGGTAGGGGGGAGAGAGGAGGTGGAAGAAAGTTTCAAGGGAAGGGAAGAAATAGGGGGGGGGGGGGGGGCTGAGAGAGCGTGGGCAGAAGGGCCGAAGAAGACTCAACATCTAGGAGTGTTTTGTCGAGTGTGTCATTTCCACAATAACTCCCTTTATGCAACAAGTCGAGTACTCACATTGCGCCAACTTTGTCAAGCAACGCTGCATGCAACATCTGAGGGACCGCGGGAAGACAGTGTATTTTGAATAAGATTTTTTTTCGCGCAAAATGGGAGAACTGTAAAATAAATCCTAGATTTCGTTTTGTATTTCATACGAAATAGAAAGTGGGCGGACGTATCGTGTTTCAGCGCCGTAATAATTGTAGCGGAGGATGTGCTTTATGTAAATTTCAGATTTTTTTTGTTGTTGTTAATGAAAATTCTGTATCAAAGCGCCATTCACGCAAATGCATGGTTGTAGCACACACACACACACATGTTTACACTACAATTTGCGTGTGTGGTCTCTATATGCGCGCAGGCATACAGCGATTGTATATTCGTATGCGTATGTATGCCTTCATATTCTACTGCTGATATACTTACAACTTACTCGTGAGCGTGGATAATCAGACTTGGTGTTAACGGAAAGATTCTCGTACTTACGGCATGTTTTCCTAGATCATGTGAAATGTTCTACAGAGAGGATACGGATCGCTGCTGCACTTCACGGCCCATGAAAAGTTAAAATGGTGTCGTTTATGATTCCGGCTCCCAAAACACGCCGAGTGGTGAAGCATTTATTGTTTTCCAGAGAAAAGTTTTGAATATTCATCCGCCAGGTCGATATCTTTCGTTGAATAACAGATGAATAAACCAACAAGTATTTTATTTTTTTTAAATTGCTTTTCCTTTTTTAATATTACGTATGGAAATTTTTGGAAATGTGCACAGTGTCTTTGTCTTTTCATATTCACATTTCCCTCGCTATGATACCTATTGCATTTCGACAGTGTCTGTCTTAAGTAACTTTCGCATTTCGCATCTGTAGTAGAATAAGTAGTCTGTGATCATCGTCGTAGCATTTGTTTTTTAAATATGCACATATATATATATATATAATATATATATATACATATATATATATATAATATATATATATATATATATATATATATATATATATATATATATGGATGTGTGCATCTATGTGTCTGTGTGCGCGTATATTTGTACTCGTATGCGTATGTGCGTATATGATGATGCAAAAGAATCATCGTCATCATATATAAGGATACGGCGATAAACAAATACATATGCAGCGTCGTATGATAAGGCACAGACATATAAATATACAGTAGACAGAAATGACACGCACGCTAATTCCTCCATTCCCTAGTGGATAGCCCTTCATTATCACCTTTTACGAGTGAGAACGAGCTTTTTTTTTCTAGTTCTTCTTTTTTATTATTATTATTCTGACTGCGTCTCTCGGGCTACCATACACAACTACGCCATTATGCTCGAGCATGTAAGTGAAATGTGGATGTTTTTACCGCAGACTTTATCACAGAAACAAATCCGAGAATAGGGGAAGCTCGGCTGTAGCTTGTAAAGTTTATATTGGCATCCATACCCAATAAAACTTTTTGTAATAGTAGATTTTCTTGAGTTGGGGGAGCGGGAAGAGTCAATGTGATACAGTGATTGTGGATGAAATATGGCTTATTGAAAAAGTAGTCAGCTTAGGGGAACCACAGCCTTTCCTTTTATCTCTGTTTCTTTCTTTCTTCTTCTTCTCTCTCTCTCTGTCTTTGTCTGTGTCCTTGTCTCTGTCTCTGGGTCTCTCTCTCTCTCTCTCTCTCTCTCTCTCTCTCTCTCTCTCTCTCTCTCTCTCTCTCTCTCTCTGTTTGTGTCGTGTGTGTGTGTGTGTGTTTCCATCTCTTTTTCTCCCTGACGCTCTCCATCCCCCTGTCTTCCTTCCTTTATTTTTTCCTCCATTGCTCCTTCCCACATTCCCCTCCTCGTCTTCCCTCTTTCCTCCCTTTTTTCTTCATTCCATGTATTCCTTCTTTCTCTTTCTTTCTCACTCCTTCGTCTGTCTTTCTGACTGTCTATCTGTGTGTCTGTATGTGTGTCTGTCTGCATCTCTCTCTTATTTCTTCTTCCTCTCTCTCTCTCTTTCTCATGCTCTATCTCCCATTCCCCCTCCCCCCTCTTTCTCTCGTTCTCTCTCTCTTCCTAAACATCTCAGTAGCAAATATAGGAAAACGATCATTGACCGTCGCAGTGGAAGCAGCCGTTCCAGGTTTGCGAAGAACACCACCGTCTCTTGTCTTTACTCCCGGCTTTTGTGAATGATAATATGGAAGGAACTGAATGAATGGAAAAGAAAGGACAATTCGCATGGTAAATTTTGTCGTCTGGCTTTGAATTATGTCTTTGTCTTTAAATTCTGTTTGTCTTTGTGGTGGATTTTATTGGCTGGTGGTTGATCGCAGAGGTTCATTTTGGCGAAAATACCAATTTCAAAACGAATACGAATGATAAAAAAAGAAAAGAAAAATAATGGAGCAAAGGATTCCTTCTAGTAAACCTCGTGTCTTTGGCAAACACTTGCAAACATTCTGTAACTTTGCAAACTTTTGTGAACGTTATTTGATTCCGATACGGTGGGACGTGAGCGGAAATTTTGTTGCGTTGTTTAATTCTGTGCGATATTTTATTTTTTGTTTTTTCCTCTTAATATAACAGATAATTGATTTTTTGGTTCAGTGATGTAATTATTATAAAGCCGGTAAATAGTTACTGTCAGTTACAGGTACTCACTTTCATTTTTATTATTAATGATGTATATATTTCTGCCAGTTGAGTTTGTCATAAATCACCGTAATTTGAATATAGTGGTGATAATGGAAATTGTGTCTTTTACTTCCATTGTCTGATAAGAATTCGCAATAAAGATGATGAAATACCTAAACCACAAAAAGACAAAAAAAAAAAAAAAAGATCACAGAAGATAACGCCTCAACAAGATAAACCCCCGCGTCCAGATCCATAAAGTTTATTTTTAGGCATTTGCAGTTAGGGCAATGAGCCGTATCGGAATCCATCCCAAAAGCTCACATTCGTTGATCGTTCCATAAATCCGCCGTAAATTGAGGTAATAACCCCGGAATGTTGGAGAGCTGTGCGTCGGGCGAGGGGAAGACGCTGCGCCAAGACGGGCCGGAGGGAAGGTTAAGGCTGCTTCAGAGGAGGCCAATTTTTATGGCTGTGGATGGAGGGCAATGGGGAGTCTGAGGAGATTATTTGTTGCTGGAGGAGTATGTAAGTTACGCACGCATGTGGGAAGAAGAATACAAGCTCGTACGCATGCGGTGGTATATTTGTGTACGCATGAACATATACAGACAAAACCCACACACACAGGCGCGCACCCGCGCACATACCCGTACACACTCCCAAACTTAGTGATGGTTAAGGTTTTGTTTACCCTATATATCATTTAAAAGCACAAACGTACATACGCCTTATACACACACGAGTTCATACGCGCACATACCAACTCACATATAGAAAACGGCATAGAATTCCCACCAGGAAATGAAGGGCAAGGTAATTTAGCCTCTCCTGCCATCTGTTGGAGAACTTGTACAGTAAAATCCACAATTTCCATAATTCCGGGACCACGTATGAAGGAATTTAATGAGTCAGAAGAGTAGAGATAAGAGTTACACGTTCACATTTCTTTCTGGGGGTTATCCCGTGTTGGCAACCCTGCAGGAAATGATCACAGTTAGAACCAAGGAAAAAAAGTAATTTAAAGGAAGAATAGAAATAAAGGAAAGAGGAAGAGGGGGAGGAGGAGGGGGGAGGGGAGGCGGTAGAGAAAGGAGGGGGAAGAGAGGAGGGAGAGGAAAAGGAGATTTGAGGGAGGAGAGGAGGAAGAAAAGTAAGGGTAAGAGCAAGGGGAGAAGGAGAAGTAGAAGAAGAGAAGGAGGAGGAGGATAAGGAAGAGAGAGCGAGAGAGAGAGAGCGAGAGAGAGAGTGAGAGCGAGAGCGAGAGAGAGAGCGAGAGAGAGAGCGAGAGAGAGAGCGAGAGAGAGAGCGAGAGAGAGAGCGAGAGCGAGAGCGAGAGAGAGAGAGAGAGAGAGAGAGAGAGAGTGAGAGAGATACAAAAAAGAAGGAAAAACTCCCATCATTTTCGGTGACTGTGTGGAAGGGCGTGTCCACATAGATTTCCAAAGGCAAGGTTATGTTTAAAGATTACAAGAAGAATTGTTCAAAACTGGCCTTTTTTTCTTTTTTAGCTTGAAGAGCACTGTCTCCAACATGACCTTTCCAGCTTTGATTTACTTGTAGATCCCCCCTCTCTCTCTCATATCCCCTCCTTTCCCTTCCTCTCTTTCACTAGTCTACCCTTTCTCACATCCTCTCTCCTCTTCCATCATTATCCCCTCCCTCTTCCATCCTCCCTCTCCCCCATGACTGTACCCCCCCTTCTCCCCTCACTTTCCCTCATCCTCCTTCCTTCTCCCCTCCCTCTTCCTCCACTCACCCTCTTCTCCTCACTTCCCTCCTTCTCACCTACCCTTCCCTCATCCCCCTTCTCCCCTCCCCCTCCCTCACTCCCCCTTCTCCCTTCACCACCCTCTCTCTCACTCCTCCTTCCCCCTCCTCTCCCCACCCCCTTTCACTCCCCCCTTCTCCCCCATCCTCTCCTCCCCTTATTCTCCCTCCATAACGAGAAGCCTCCCGAAACACCATTTAATGACGGTCGCTGTCAGAGTCGCCTGATAGATAAGGGAGATTGCGCTCTGATGTCATTAGTTTACTCAAAAAAGAAAGAAAGAAAGAAAGAAAGAAAAAAGGAGACAGAAAGAGAGAAAATTCTGGGGAAGATATTTGTTTTGTTATGAATGTTTTATTCCTTGTGGTTCTTATTATTTTTGTTATTCCTGTTATCATTATTGTTATTATTATTATCATCGTTATGATTATTATTATCTTCTTTTTTTATCTCTCCCTCTGGAATTTGATATCCCATATAGATAGTGTACATAAATTAGAATCCCATTGATAATATCTGTTCCGTTTTCGTTGTATTCGAACGCTTTCAACTTTCATTTTTCGAGTTTAAACTTTTTTTTTTTTCATTTTTGCTTTTACCAACCCCATGATTATTCTATTTCCGTCCCTCATTTGCATAGTCATGCCTATTCCATTTTCATTTTCTTTTTCATTTCCATTCCCCTTCTCCAAATCCCAGTTCCATCATGGCGTTTGCTGTCAGCTGTGCAAAAGGCTGATGGGTAAAAAAAAAAAAAAAGCTGAGTGTATAAAGGAGGGAGATGGAAAAGAAAAGATAAAGGCAAATAAGCCGTGGAAGATAAAAATATGATAGAAATAAAAACGTAGATAGATAAACAAGAAAAACAGAAGGAAGAAAAT
>NC_051388.1:41523789-41528789 GCF_015228065.2 Penaeus monodon | reverse complement strand
CCTGATACCCATTCACTATCCCCCATCCCCTATCCCCCTCCTGCTACCACTACCTCCCCCAGTCGATACTCCTCCTCTCCTCCCCCTAGCTACTTCCCCACCCCCTTCCCCATCCCCATCCTCTATCCCTCCTTCCACCACCTCCCCTCCTACCACCTCATCCCTCGTTATATCAGAACAAAGGACTAAAGAGGCAGCTGCCTTATGTATGACATTAGTGGTGATGGAAATGATCATGGTGATGGTAATGGTGACGACAATGGTGGTGGTGATAAGAGTATTGATAGTAATGATGATATCTATGGTAATTATAAAAATGACAGTAATGATGATAATAATGATCATGATAATAACAATATCGATAATAATAACAATGACTGCAGCAACGATAATCGCCATCATCATCATTACCATCATCATTATTTTATTATTATAATCATCATTATCATCATTATCAGCAGCAGAAGCATTTTCATTTTTATTTTCATTCGCTCTTTTTTAGGATGTGCGACTGACATAATGAGAACCTTTAGTCTTATTTTTTTGACAGACATATCCCCCTCTCCCTCTTTATTTGTGTACCCCCCTCTCTTTTTGTCTGTCTATCTGTCTCTCTATTATTACATAATAATACATCTCACTCTCTCTTTCCCCTCCTCCCTCCACCCCCCCCCTCTCTCTCTCTCTCTCTCTCTCTCTCTCTCTCTCTCTCTCTCTCTCTCTCTCTCTCTCTCTCTCTCTCTCCCTCCCTCCCTCCCTCCCCCTATCTCTCTTACTCCCTTCTTCACTCCCTTCCCCAATCTCTCTCCTCCCTTCCCCTATCTCTCCCTCACCTTCTCCAAAAATAGAAATAAATACAAAATAAATATAAAACATGAAAATCCCCTCTTTGCAAATGGCATCCTGCACGCTATTACCTATTCTGAGTAACAACCTCGCCATTTGGAATTCATTTTATCCATCTGATGCTTGCAAGTGCGTTCGTAACCATTTGGCCATTCACTAATGCCATGTATTCAGTCGTACGTCGATATCGGTGCGTGTGTTTGCTCTCGTTTGATTCATGGTTATTGGGGTAATGTGAAAAATGCTTCTTGTTAACCAGGTATTAGTCCTTCCCCCTCTGCGTCTGTTGCTTCCTTTTGTTTTTTTTTCTTTCTTTTTAATTGTAGGATTGTTTTGATTGGTTTCTCTCTGTTGTTTGTCTGTGCGTGTGTGTCTTTTGTTCTGTATTTGTGTGTTTGTGTGTGTGTCTGTCTTTCTCTTTGCTTGTCTGTTTGTCTGTCTGTGTGTCTGTCTGTGTTTCTTTCTTTGCTCTCTCTCTCTCTCTCTCTCTCTCTCTCTCTCTCTCTCTCTCTCTCTCTCTCTCTCTTTCTCTCCTTCTCCCTCCTCCCCTCTCTCTCCCTCTCTTTTATCACTCTCTATTCCCCTCTGCTGCCCTCTTCCCCCCCTTTCCTCCTCTAACACGTTGTCACGAAACTTTTTCCTTCCCTGAGATCCCAGTGTAAAGAGTTTAGATACAACCCCCCCCCCCAAAAAAAAAAAAAAAAAAAAAAAAAAAAAAGTCCTGTTCAGCTCGATGTAAAATATTTAAACTTGGCAACCTGCAGAGAACGTTTCTTTCGAGACATTAGCTGGCATCTTGTAGTGGGGTAAGGGTATAGGAGTATGGGCGTCGGGGGAAGATATTGGGGGAAAGAATGGGGGGGGAAAGGTATGGGTAGGAGAGGGGGGGAAGATATTGGGGGAAGGAATGGGTGAGGGGGAAGGAGTGAGGGGAAAATGGGGGGGAAAGAGAGGTATGGGGGAAAAGGCGGTTAGGGAAGAGGCAAGAGTAATGAAGAGGGTGGAAGAGATGGGGACATGGGGGGTGGGGGTTTGGAGTTGGGCGTGTGATATCTAACGGGTGTGTGTGTGGGGGGGGGGGAGCTGAAGGTCTCGAGGGGGGGGGGTTTGGGGGTGAGGTGGGGGGGGGGGTGAAAGGGTATGCGCTGAGATAGATAAAAGGGAAGAAGGAATAACAGGGAAGGGAGGGGGATAATGGAGATCAGGAAGGGAGGGAGATAAAAGGGGGAGGAAGGGGTTGCGATAACGGGAGAAAGAGGGCGTGTCTAGGGGATAAAAGGGGAGGAGATATAGAGTAAGGGAGGACTATAGGGAAGAGGGAGGGGGGAGGGGGGAGGGTAGGAGGAAAGGTAAAGAGTTAAGGCTTATATTTTTCTTCTTCTCTCAGACAAGAGTTATGGGGATTCCGACTCTTATGGTCACTCCTCTCTTCCCATTTTTATTTTACTGTTTTCGGAATGTCCTTCTTTTCTCTTTCTCCTTCTCTTTTCATTCGTTTTCCCTTCATTTTATTATTATTATTTTTTTGTTTCTTTGTGTTCCTCTTCAATTCCATTATATCTCTCTATGTCTCTTCTTATTCTTCCTTTCTCTCTATCCTCTTTTCTTTTCTCTATCTTCTTTCCTCTCCTCTCCCCATTTTCCTTATCTCCCCCTCTCCTCCATCTACATCTACCCCTTTCTTTCCGCTCTTTGCCTCCTCGCAGCAGCTCCTCCTTCCGCCCCTTTTCCCTTATGTCAATCTTTCCACAAACGCTATCTTCCCTGTCATCTGTTTCCTCTGCCTCTTCCTCCTTCGTTCCTTCTCGTGTCCCCTTTCTCTCTCCCCTCTGTCCCTCTCTTCCTTTCTTGTTTTCTTTTTCCTTCCTCCCCCTCCCCCCCCCCCGTCTCCCCTTATCCCTTTAATCCTGTCCCCCGTCATTCCTTTTATTCACGGATTATTCCCCTGTCTCTCTCCTTTCTTACTTTTCCTCTCCTTTCCTTTAGTTTCTCAGCTTTTCTCTCCTTCATTTTCCTTTCTCCCATTCCCATTCCCTTTCCTTTATGCCTCTCTCGTCTCCCTGTTTCTCGTTTTCCTCACAGCTTCTTCTCCATCTCCCTTTCTCTTACCATTTACTACTTCAGCTTCTTTTCCCAATCTTCATCCCCTTTTTCCTTTTTCTCCTCCTCCTGTTTCCTTCTCCTCTCTCTTGTTCCTCCTCCTCCTCCTCCTTCTCGTCTCCCTCTCTACATCCTCCCCCTCTTCTCTTCCTTTCTCTTCCTCTTATTCCTCAAGAAGAACGAAAATTTAAACCCTCCCCATTTTCTACCCTTCTTCCTCTTCTCCCTTCTTTCCGCTCCCCTCCCCTCTTCTCCCTCCCCTCCCCTCTTCCCGCTCCTCTCCCCTCTTCCCGCTCCTCTCCCCTCTTCCCGCTCCTCTCCCCTCTTCCCGCTCCTCTCCCCTTTTCTCCCGTCTTCCCTCTCCCCTTCTCTCTCTCTTCCCCCTCCCCTCCTCTCCCCTCTTCCCCTTCCCCTCCCCCCTCTCTCCCCTCCTCTCGTCCCAAAGACTAGAGAAGACTTAAACATCCTCTCTACTCGCTTCTCCCCCCCCCTCTACCCACCCCCTACCCACTTTCTCACCCAGAACGACCCATTAGAGCCTTAATGATGACAACGAAGTGTCTCGAGATCCTAATTGCTATCAACAAATGGAGATGAAGACGTCGGAACTGACCGCCTGGTGTTCAAAAGGACGGAGGGAAGGTTTTTATTGCAATTTTTTTTTTTTTTTTTGGGGGGGGGGGGGTATTTTAAGGGAAGGGTAAAAGTTGGTCAGTGATTGTGATTTTTTAAAAATGTGTGTTTTATTTTTATTTGTTTATTTATCTTATTTTATTTATTTTTTTGTTAAGCAGAGGAAAGGAGGGAGCAAAGGATTTTAAAGAAGGGGGAAGAGGTTAACGAGAGAGGGAATAAAGTAAAGAGAGAGTCAGTATAAGAATAAGAGTAAGAGAGTGAGCGATAGAGAGAGAGAGAGAGAAAGATATATATATATATATATATATATATATATATATATATATATATATATATATATATATATATAGAGAGAGAGAGAGAGAGAGAGAGAGAGAGAGAGAGAGAGAGAGAGAGGTGAAGGTAGCAGTTTAATTGGAGGTTTTAGAAAAGGAAAAGACAGCCAGAGAGATAGAAATATAGGGAAGGGGAAAGGGAAAGCGAAAGAGTCTTGTTCTTTGCAAAATGCGCTGCAGTGACTCTAAAATTCATAATGAAGTCCTATTCCACAAAACAGGAGTAGGAGTTGCAAGAAAGGTGACGATCATAACAAAATCAGTAGCAATAATGATGGTAATGATACTGTAATGATGATAATGATAATGATAGTAATAATACAGTAATAATATTAGTGATAATGATGATGATTATGATACTTCTACTACTGCTTCTAATAATAATAACATTAATGGCAATAAAAACAATGATAATGATAATGATGGTGGTAACAATAACAATAATGATGATAAAAATACGATAACAGTGGTGATGATAATCATGATAATGATTACAGAAACAACAACAAAAATAACAGCAGTGATGACGAAAATCAAACTTTTAGTAACAGGGAACACCACTAGTAACAACAGCAACAAAAATGGATAATAATAACAGAAACTACAACGATCATAGTAATAACAAAAACATAAATCTTCGCCGGGGAGAATTCTGCCTGAATTCGCTTCGAGCAGGATGATGCATGCTCTACCCACCCACCCTCTTCCCCCTATCCCCACCCCCTACCCCTTCCTTCCCCCTATCGCCACCCCTACCCCCTTCTTCCTCCTTTCTCCTGGTCTCCTATCCCCCAATCAACCCCCCTCCTTCCCCCCTTATCTCCATACCCCTAACCCCTCTTTCCCCTTTCCCCACTATCTCCATTTTATCAATGCCTCCACCCCTTTCCCCCTATTCTAACCTCCCTCCCCCTTCCCCCTATCCCCATCCTCTTCCTCCCCCTTCTCCCTATCCCAACCCTCTCCCTCCCCTTTCCCCCTATCTCCCCCCTCCCCATTCCTCGATGACCCGCAGTTACGATTCCTGAATAGACGATATCCGCTGGAGGGCCCGGATGCCTTCCCCTTTTATCCGAAATCCGG
>NC_051388.1:41516289-41518789 GCF_015228065.2 Penaeus monodon | reverse complement strand
ATATATATATATATATATATATATATTATATATATATGATATATATGTATATATATTATATATATGTATATATATATATATATATATATATATATATATATATATATATATATATATATATATATATATATATATATATATATATATATATATATATATATATATATAGCGTTGTCACCTCTTTTGTCAAGCAAATTTTCGAGTTCTTTTTTTATTGTATGTATGGTATGCTACTAAATGGCGACATTCCATGTAGAATATCTATTCTTTGTAAAGTCATAGTACTTTTTCTTAAAACAATATACTAAAGATCATAACGTTGTACCTCTTTTTCTTTTTACGTTTTTTTTTTCTCCCTTATAGAATATATCTCCCACGATGCCACAAATTAATCAAGCAAGTCTGAATGAATATAGATAATATTTTATGAATAATTATGAAAAGAAACCCCTCCATTAACTACCAACCATGTCATGAGGGGTAGTAATTCGAAGCAAATTTACGCCGTATAGCCTACTCAAAAATTTCTGGCATAGGCCTAAGTGCAGCTGGAATCTAGGCTTTACGTTCTATTTACATTGCGTCTTACAGTGCAGTGATGTGATTGGCAGGCCACTTTCCCTCCTCTTGGCAACTTACCTGAAAAGAGAAACAAATAAAGGTTAGTTTTAGTTGCAGTTGAAATCAGAAAGACAAGACACACACACACCACACACACACACACACACACACACACACACACACACACACACACACACACACACACACACACACACACACGTACACAGATTCGTACACATACACGCATTCTTACGCCAACACACTTTACAAATAAATGAAAACCCAAAACTTGCATAATCAGCATATAACAAAGTTTGGCGCAAATATAACACATTTGTTTACGAACTTTCAGCAGTAATTTTTGTGACTTTTCTAGAGAGAATAAGTAATTTGAACAAGAGAGCACGCCAGAAAAGTAATATCAAGCCGTAAGCATTGTATTTTCTGTTGCAGATTGCAAAAGAAAAATATAAACATCTGATTAACATTTTTCTTTTCAGTTTACACAATTAAATTTCTTATTCCAACTTTAATAAGTTGTTTGTAGTGATGTTGATGAGCAATAATTTATAATTACAATTATTAACATTGTAATTATAAACAATATTGTTGTTGCTGTTGTCATCATCATTATTATTATCATTATTACCAATTTTATTATCATCACTGTTAATAATTGCAACGGATATTAAAGAGGGCTCTGCTATTATTGAAAATTATAGTGAAGATAGCTAAAAGGATAATTCAAAATAATAACAATGGAGGTTGCAGCAATAAGTATAGTAATGATAATGTTAACAGCAATGAACACTAATAACGGTGATGATGACCATGATAATAATGCGAACGATCCTACATAATACTTTACTATGCAACTGCTATAGAAACACCTACGTCTGCTGTCACTGCTAATAATGACAGTTTTCGTGATAGTAGCAATAACAGGGGCAGCAATAACATTACTGACAATAACAGTAACATCATCAACAGCAAGAAAGCCACAATAATGTTGACAACAAGAATTATTATTATTATGACCATAGCAATGACATCAATAAAGATAATAACACTGCCACAGATAATTCTCATGACAAAAGCAGCCCGCATTATTCATAATGACAAAAGCGCCCATAAGTGATTCACAATGACATAGACACTAGCGGCAACAAATTCGATATCACGAGTGAGAACTTCAGCCAGCCTTTAACACACTGTTACAAATCTCTGTATTTACACGAGCTCAAAATCAACAGAAAAAAAAATCCATTTGAATTAATGAACACAACGCAATTCAGCACATACGGCGCACACAGTTGGGCAGTTCTTTACTTTTTTTGTAGCCGGTCCGTGACCTACATAAGTTCTAGAGAGACTTAAGACTGTGTGTTCTAGTTGTTAGAACAATTTTGTCTACAACTGTTGTTTAGGGAGGGAATTCATGCTTTGGTAGTATTGGCTATTTTCTCTATAGTTACTTATAATTTTCGATTCACATGTCTACTTGTTCATTTTTCTGTTAGTATTTAAAAATGATAATAGTCTGGTATTTGTTCCTTTTCTTACTTTTCTTAGTTTCATTTTTTGAAACTATTTTTTCTTTTCCCTCTTTCTCCTCTCATGTTTCCTTCCTCTTCCTCCCCTCCTTTCTCTTCCCTTCCTCCCCTCCGCTTTTCTTTTGACTGGGAATTATTATCGCCAAGACGAGAACATATGTAGTATGGATGAGCCTGTTTTGATGTAGATGTGCCTATATGCATGTATACATGTTCAGCAATGCATATCTTATGAGTTATCTTTCTTCCCCCCCAGTCTCTCTCTCTCTCTCTCTCTCTCTCTCTCTCTCTCTCTCTCTCTCTCTCTCTCTCTCTCTCTCTCTCTCTCTCTCTGTCTCAGTGTGTGTGTGCTTACATACTCGATTGTATTCGTGTTTGTGCATAGA
>NC_051388.1:41506289-41508789 GCF_015228065.2 Penaeus monodon | reverse complement strand
ACACACACACACACACACACACACACACACACACACACACACACACACACACACACACACACACACACACACACATCTATATGTATGTGCATAACTATCCATGGCTTTGACATTAAAAAGAAAGAAGGGAAAGAGGACCCCGAAGCTACTCTCCCCCCACCCCCCCCACCCCCAGCCGCTTCCCGTCACGCCTCGTCTCCCAGAAACACTCCCCAGCGAGCGGGATGCAAGCAGAGCCCGCCGCCTCACGTTGCGCCATTCAAGAAAGTGAGCGGAGCAGAGCAACATTTAGTCGTGAGGCAAAGTGTGATGCGAAGAGATGTCAAACCGGGACACGTCGCAAGGAAGGTGGTGTGTATTGTAGCCTTGTCTTGGACCGTTGTTTAAGGGTGAGAGGGCGTGAATTCTGGGTTAGGGTGGGGGTGTGGGGGTTAGGGTTGGGGTGTGGGTAGGTGGCAGGGGTTAGGGAAGAAGCGCGGTGCTGTAATGGGGGCGATGGTAATAACGGAAAGAAAACAGCAGCTGTGTAACGACCGCGATTCTAGCAAGGAGAGAGTGGCGGCAAATTCACTGATGCGACTTGTAGAAATTTGCTTGGTAAAATCGTGGTTGGTGGTGATTTAACTGAGGGTGGGATAAAATCTTTATGAAAAGGATATAAAGAAGGTAAGATGTAAAGATGTAAAGGTAATACGGAAGTAAGATGATTGATCTCAAATGATAGATGGATGAATGAATGTACTAACATGATAGAGTAAAAGAGATATTTAAACAGGAAAGAATTTGATTAATAAAAGGAGACACATGTAAATATTTCAGCACGCTTACATAGATTCCTTCATATACATACATGCAAGTAATTATAGATACACGCATAATTACACCATGAATATTTAAGAATGGGTACGTGCTGTATCTCATTACAGTGAAGTAACCGACTATTCCCATGACGTACATTAAATAGAGTACTTGCAAAGTAATATCACTCACGGTGGTTGGCTTTGTTATTCCCTCCTTCCTCTCTCCCTCCTTTGTTCTCTGTTCCTGCCTCTCCTCCCTCTCATTTCCTCTCCCTCTTATCCGTTATCATTACTTCCATTTGCGTCAAAACAAAGGATTTCTTGTCACATTTACACCCGAACACACGCATACTTACGCAAACACAAACACTTACACACACAAGCATACAATCATATCCTCACACATAGCCACACAAAGAAATAATCTTCTATTCACGCTTAATGTCTCGAGAAGAATAAGAAAAAGCTTTTGAATATATAATGAACCCGAATGCCTCCTAGTAATCACAAGGTTCCATACAGACAGAATTATCTCGCTATTACCTAACAGTGTCTGTTATATGTACATTAAGCACGATTACGATTATAGGATGGGAACAAGAGAGAGATAGATGGGAGAGAAGGAGAGAGAGAGAGAGAGAGAGAGAGAGAGAGAGAGAGAGAGAGAGAGAGGGAGAGGGAGAGAGAGAGAGAGAGAGAGAGAGAGAGAGAGAGAGGAGGAGAGGAGAGAGAGGAAGAGAGAAGAGAGAGAGAGAGAGAGAGAGAGAGAGAGAGAGAGAGAGAGAGAGAGAGAGAGAGAGGGAGAAGAAGAGGAAGAGCAAGAGGGAGAGGGAGAGGGAGAGGGAGAGGGACAGGGTGAGGGAGAAGGAGAAGGAGAAAGAGAAGGGGAAGGAAAAGGAGAAAGGAGAAGGAGAGGGAGAGGGAGAGGGAGAGGGAGAAGAGAGGAGAGATAGATAGATAGATAGATAGATAGAGATAGATAGATAGATAGAGAGAGAGAGAGAGAGAGAGAATGAGAGAGAGAGAGCGAGAGAGAGACTAAGAAACAAACAGATAGACAGACACAGACAGATAAATAGATATGTGGATATACACTATACATATAGATAGATAGATAATAAACAGGTGAACAGATAGATAGATAATTGTTGACAGACAGATAGATAGATAAAGATAAAAAATAGAGACAAAAAATACGGAAAAGAAATAGACAGGAGAAGAACCAACCAAACAAACACGAAGAACAAGAATACACGACGAAATAATGAGAATCACAGAAAGAAGAAGAAGAAGAAAAAGGAATAGAGAAAGAGAAAACCCAACGAGAGACATAAGACGGCATATCCTTAAACAATATACACCAAGTTTTGAAAAAAAAACAGTAAAAAAAAGGAGAAAATAAAAAGAAGTGAGAGAGAGAGAGAGATAAAAAAGGAAGAGGAGAACTTACACACTACATTAAAACAGAAAACCTATTCTAACACGAACCAAGGAACCGGAACAGCGAGCGATAATGGCAGAAGTATGCAAATTGCAATGGCTATTATTAGAGAACAAATAATACCCAGATAATATCTCGGAACACAGCATCCAACTTGACTGCCTGGTGTAGCTTTAGCTTTAGCTTTAGCCGCACTGCAGGTAAGACTTAAATGCTTGCCTTCATAGAAAACGGACGCCAGATGGGATGGTTTGACCTG
>NC_051388.1:41498789-41503789 GCF_015228065.2 Penaeus monodon | reverse complement strand
TTTGCCATATTTTATCCAACCTCTTCCTCTCTTTTTTTTTGTTTTCTCTTGTTTATACTCGTTTCAATCTTTCATTTATCTTTGCATCTTTCGTATCTTCTGTCTTCATCCTTCTCATCTCACCTCATCATTTCTCATCCATCTCTTTCTTCTACCTTTCATCCTTCTCCCATCACCCCTACTCTTCCCTTTTCTCCTCCCTTTCATCTCCTCCCTTGCTCTCATCCCACATCCCTCCCCGTCTTCTTTTTTTCTCTCTCCTCTTCCTCTTCTTCCCTCCTTTTCCCTCCTCCCTCCTTCTCCCTCCCCCCTCCTTCTCCTTTTCCTTTCCCTCCTCCCTTCTCTCCTCCTCCCTCCCTTCCCTCCTCTTTTTCCTTCGTTCTCTTCTTTCCATCCCCCTCTCCATCCCCTTCTCTCCTTCCTTGTTCATCCTCTCTTCCTCACCCCCTTTCCACCATCCCCCCCTTCTCTCTCTCCTCCTCCCATTTCCCCCCCTTCCTCTTCCTGCTCCCCCCTCCTCCTCCATCATCCCCCTTCTCTCTCCTTCTCTCCTCTCCTGTCCCGCCCCACCCCTTCATATCCCGTCCTTATTTCCCCCCCTTCCTATCATTCTTCCTTTCCTTTCCCCCCAAAAAACACCACCGTGTCTGTTTGCCTTATTGTGATTGTTTGTAACTAAGTTTTTTTCTTTTATAACTGGCTTTGTGCTTAAATTTTTGCCATTATTGTTATTTTATTATAATTATTTTTTTAATTCTTTTGATTTTCAATTATTTTTATACGATCAATATCATTAACATATCATTTCTTAATTTAAGCATTGACAGTATATTATAAACATCATTATTTCACTAATATCATAATCATTATCCTTATCATGAAAGAGATCATTAGAAATCTTTCTCAAAATAAGAAAGATAATAAAAGATCTTCCCCCTTAAGAAAAAAAAAAATAGTGAACATAGAAAGAATAAAAGGGGGGAAAAAGGAAAGAAAGAGAAAAAAAAAATCCAGTGCCACAGCTGGCGCCCGCGGTAAATTACATTAGCCTTACAAGTACTGTTTGGGGCCCGATAGTCGTGGGCGCAGGCGGCATCGGGGCGGTACTTCACTCCAAAACGCCCACGGGGAGGCGTGGCTTCGAGCCAGCGACGCTGATCGGGCGGGTTCGAACATGGTCTTTCGTTTTCGTGTGTTCGAGGGAGATGGAGACGGGGGGGAGGGGGGGGAGGGGGCTGCGGGCGGGCGTGGGTAGAGGGAGGAAGGGGCCGAGGGGAGAGTGGAGGGTAGGATGTAGTTCTGCTGGTAGATCCTGTAGTGTTTGTTGGTTTGTTTGTTTTGCCCCTTCATCTTCTCTCTCTCTCTCTCTCTCATGTATTTTCTCTCTTTTTCTCTCTCTCTCTCTCTCTCTCTCTCTCTCTCTCTCTCTCATGTATTTTCTCTCATTTTATGTCTGTCTGTCTGTCTGTCTGTCTGTCTCTCTCTCTCTTTCTCTCTCTCTCTCTCTCTTTCTCTCTCTCTCTCTCTCTCTCTCTCTCTCTCTCTCTCTCTCTCTCTCTCTCTCTCTCCCTCCCTCTCTCCCTAATCTGAAAAGCCTTAAACCAAGAACTACAAATTTAGGGCCTTTTCTCGATACATTATTTTCATAATTAATTCCGTTTCTCATTTTTATACATCAGAGGTTTCATATTTATTCATATATTCGACAAAAAATGGAAATGAGATGCAGGGCACAATTAAGAACTCAAAATAAGACTAAGACATATATATTCCTCGGTTTATATATTTTTTTTCTTTTTTTTTTTTACCTTCTCTAATTTCATACGCCGTGAAATAATACCTTAGTCCCCCCGAAAGATAAAGTACCAGGGGAAAGACAAGCGAATTCAGACCCTAAGTTCATCCTAATTTAAATTCTTTGTCGAGAATGTTTATCTAAAGTTGAATAGAAAGAGAATGAATGAATGAAGGAATGAATGAATGAATGAAAGAAAAAAGAAAGAGGGAAAGATCGTTACTTAAGAAACTCATAGTATAATATCTTCTGAATATATCTATAAGATTTTTACGAGACTAGACTCGATTCCAAGCACAGAATAACCTCATCATCCACAGAGGATATCGTAAGGAAAATTTCCACCTGTAGTATCATTCTTAACCCCCCCCCCCACCTCTCCTAAAAAAAAGAAAGAAAAAAAAAAAAATCATGGCATTACATCTCATGCTTGGGCGAACATGGAATCCTGGGAAAGTGTGCAGGTGCTTTCCTTTCCCCAGACAGCCCTGTCTGACTCTGCTCCGACGGTTTCTGCCTTTCTTGGTCTCTGTCTCTTTCTCTGCCTCTGTCTCTCTATTTCTGTCTCTATGTCTGTTTCTATCTTTGGCTATCTTTGTCTCTCTCTCTTTTCTTTCTCTTCCTTCCTCCTCTCTCTCTCTCTCTCTCTATCTATCTCTCTCTCTCTCTACTATCTATCTATCTATCTACCCTCCCCCTCTCTCTTTCTCTTCCTCTTCATTTCGTGCTTGCCTCCTCTCTTTGCATGCTTACCCTTTCCACAGCAGCCGATATCCCTCCGTGTCTCCATGGTGGTTTGTATATTGTTTATTGAAAAAAAAAATGTTGCCTCGATTATGTTACATCTTAACATTTATATCTCATTATTTATGCAATCGTTATGGGTTTTAGGGTCATTCATTAATAACAACATTTCATCTGAGCTCTATGTTTCTCGTGTTTTTTTCACAGTTGCTTATTCGTGTAATAAATGGTTACAACTTTATTTAGTTATTTATTTTATCAGGTCGACCCTCTTATTCACTCTCTCGAACCTGAAATCTTCGTCACGCAAGACCTCAAATAATGCTTCAACTGTATTGATTTTTATCTATCTTTCAGAAAAAAAAAATTGGGGGGCATTTTCCCCCCTCTTTATGCGAAGCTGCTCCATGAGAAATGTATTCTCACCACGCATTAAACCTACACCCTGTTTGGTATAGCTGAAAGCATCATATGTTTCCGCACATATTAATTCATCAAAGGCGGGTTCATACATCACGCCAGCATACCTGGATCAGACATTATCATTAACGGCGTTTCTTCATCATGCTAGTCTCTCCCCAACCCCTCTCTCACTCTTTCCCCTCACCCGTTAACATATCCATCATACTCCCACTCTAGTATGATGGATGCCATACCCAGACCCACGCCGCTATGTTGGGCTATACACATTTATCATGATAGGGTCTGCTTTTTCTTTATCACGCCCGGGACGCTACAGACGACCTGCTAACATGAGGTCTCTCCCCGGTGCAGATTTTCAGCGAACATCGTCACTTTGTTTGCTCGCTTCTCCCGTGTGGATCCTCCTCGTAAGTCTGTCCGTGGTATCAACTTGGGCTGGGTATCCTGGGCGAATTATTAGGATGTTTTTGTTGCAGTGAGTATTGATTTGGGTGAGAAAAGGAGAAAAGTTTATACATATTTTTTTCACCGTGATATTCTTTTTATCTTATTAGCATTATAATTGCTATTATTGTTGTTAGTATTATCATAGTTAATAAATCATTATTCCATCATCATCATCATCATCATCATCATCATCATCATCATCATCATCATCATTATCATCATCATATCATCATCATCATTATCATCATCATCATCATCATCATCATCATCATCATCATCATCATCATCATCATCATCATCATCATCACCACCATTATTACTATTATTAGCATATTATTATATTATAAATGTTAATATTATTCTAATTGTTAATATCATTATTATTGTTATTGCTATCATTATCATCATTATTATTATTATCATTATGATCATCTTTACTATTATTATCATCATCATCATCTTTATTCTTAGTATCATTGTTGTCATCATCATTATTATTATGGTATTGTTTTGGCTGCATGATCTTTCGAGTTTCCTTTATAGCGGTGGCTCTGTCTCAGGCTACAACTTTGATTATATATATATGGACATCGTCTAGCGGATGTTACTGCTTCTCTCTGTGCATTCCTGTCTGGTTTCTATCTACCTCTATACTCCTTCCACCCTTCCTGCTTCCTCATTCTCCCTCTCTCTCTCTCTCTCTCTCTCTCTCTCTCTCTCTCTCTCTCTCTTCTCTCTCTCTCTCACACACACACACACACGCAAACGCATACTCTTTCTGTCTCTCACCTTATTTCTCTCTCTATCTCTCCGTGCGTTTTTATTTTCTCTATCCATTAATCCGTGATTTTCACCATACACCCATTGAATTGTGACTTTCCTATTTATCAGCAAATTAATGTATGCATCCAAACTTTATTTCTCTGTTCACCAGTCTCCCTGTCTATCTGTCTATCTATCTGTCTATCTATCTATCTAATTATCTAACAGGTAGTGTC
Source organism: Penaeus monodon (assembly GCF_015228065.2). Taxonomy (NCBI): domain Eukaryota; kingdom Metazoa; phylum Arthropoda; class Malacostraca; order Decapoda; family Penaeidae; genus Penaeus; species Penaeus monodon. The sequence goes on along the minus strand of NC_051388.1, from coordinate 41,499,382 downwards.
TATACCAAATGAACTGTGCTATTGCGTTTAGCTAATCTCTTTACTTTTTTCTGTCTGTTTTAATATCTGACTATCAATTCATACTATCCAGCAAAAATCTATTTTATTTGCAAGGTAGTTCAACTCGATTTTGCCCTTTCATCCGCTTTCGCTTTATTTTTTTTTTTTGTTCTGAGTGGATGCAATAACAAAATCCTTTGTGTTCACTCTAACTCTCAAACTTTTTAAAAATCGTCTCTCTTTCTTTCTTTTTTTTCTCTCTCTCTCTCTCTCTCTCTCTCTCTCTCTCTCTCTCTCTCTCTCTCTCTCTCTCTCTCTCTCTCTCTCTCTCTCTCTCTCTCATTTATTCCATAATCTCTTACATGATGTTACATATTTTTTTCTATTATTTTAATCAATTATTGTAATGTCCCCCACTCCTTTACTTCTTGTAAGTCATATTTGATAGTTTGTGCGTGTGTGTGTACGCGTACGTGTGTATACGTTTGGTTGTGTGTGTGTATGTGTGTGTGTCGGTCTGTAGGCGTTCCTATTAGTGTATATTCATATAAAGAAACAGAAAATAGTGTTAAGCGTTTTTTGATCACCGAGCT
>NC_051388.1:41488789-41493789 GCF_015228065.2 Penaeus monodon | reverse complement strand
AGTTGTAATGGTAATAATAGTGGTAATGGTTATTATGTCTTATTAATGTGATCACCATTATTTTATTGATAGTATAACAAAAATAATGATGGTGATAATCATGGTAAGGATAAATGATAACGGTAATGATAATCCGTATTACTAGAGAGAGAGAGAGAGAGAGAGAGAGAGAGAGAGAGAGAGAGAGAGAGAGAGAGAGAGAGAGAGAGAGAGAGAGAGAGAGAGAGAGAGAGACAATAGATATTGATATTCCATAAGAAAAATCGTATGTTATATCCCGTGGAATATATATTGTTGTGATACCCTATCAAGCATACGATGAATTGTTTTCGATTGCAGATCACATTGGATACATATTCTTTCGAAATCATTCGATCTACATTTAACTTTCATAACCGTACCATATCATATATTATTTCATATGATTTATATTCTATTTCCCCATTTTATTTATTGTTTTGACAAATCCTTCCACCTTCCCTTACAGGGACACACTCAGGCCCGCCTATTCATGACCTTTCAGCTTCTAGTGTGCAACTGTATACCTTAACTTTGTTGCAACATTGCATTTTCCACGAGTGTTATTTTACCCTCTCTCTATATCCACTTACGCTTCGCAAATGGAACAAAAAATGTCACATATTCGTTGTTTTTGTTTTATGTACTTTGCCCACGCAAGCTGCACTTGGCTGCCAGTATACCTAATGTCAAATAGAACATATATATATATATATATATATATATATATATATATATATATATATATATATATATATATATACATTTTTTTTTTTAATTCCATTAAAAAAAGTAAGTAGAGGAATAAGTAAATACGCAATTCGACAAGGAAATCAAACAAGTCCATTACATATCTGTCAGCGTCAGCTAGCTTATCCCACACCTACGACTTTTCTCCAAATTAACTCCATACACAGCAAAATATCACTTTCTTTCCCCGAATTGCATAACTCTCCGGTTTCGCAAGAGATAAAGCTATATTGCAACGGATTCTGCACGGCCATGGATGCAATTGCAAACCACCGGAAACATTTCTCACATCTGCATACCGTGGGGGTATATGCTTAACAAGTTTGTTTTGAGTTCGTAATGTATGAACACTTATTTTACTGAGTCTATAGATTTAGGAAATGGTGAGTTTATTTTTATTATTAATATATACATACATACATACATACACATACACACACACACACACACACACACACACACACACACACACACACACACACACACACACACATATATATACATATATATATATATATATATATATATATATATATATATATATATATATATATATATATATATTTGCATATTATGTTTTTTGTTGTTGTTATTGTTTCTGTTGGTGTCGTTATTGCTAGAACTGATATTTGTATTGTCTTCTTCTTTCTTTCCTTCTTATAATTTTTCTTTATTATTGTTATTATCATTATTGTTACTGTTATTGTTATCATTATCATTATCATTACCATTATTATTATTATTACCATTATCATTATCAATATTATCATTATCTTTATCATTACTATCATCATCATTATTATGATCATTATTCAGTCTTCATCATATCACCATCATACCATTATCATCACCATCATCATCATCACTACCAATATTATAATAGTCACCCGCACTCTCCCATATTCTCATCACGGCATACAATCATCTAACTTCCTGACTACCGAAGATCCTTCATTTACGTGACATGCTGACGTGACACAGGCATCTGACAGCTCTCCTGACACCTACGCTTTGCCGTCTGACACATCTGACGGACAGACACTCACGGACTTGCTATTGCTCGTGCAACTTGCATCTGGGCGGTGCATTTAGAGCAATTCTCCGAACAGCAGGAATGACAATGCTGTGTGTGGATAATCTGCGTATGAATTATCCCGTTATGGCAGAGAATGAGTGAGTCATTGTTGGATATTGAGGTGGATGTGGGTAGTGACTGGGCAAGAAGGGGGAAGTGGAGAGGCAAGGGGTAATTCCCAGTGAGGATTGTGGTGGCATTTTGGAAATGGGAAATTGTTTGGGGGCATAAAGGGAGGAAGGAAGGACGGAGGGAAGGAAGGAAGGAAGGAAGCAATGAAGAAAGGAAGGAAGGAAAGAAAGAATGGAGGGAGGGAGGGAGGGAGGATGGAACGAAAGAAGGAAGGGAGGGAGGGAGGATGGAAGGAAGAAAGGAAGAAAGGAAGGGTGGGAGGAAGGAAGGATGGAAACAAGCAAGCAAGCAAGTAAGCAAGAAACTAAGGAAGGATGCAAGGAAATAAGGAGTGAATGAATGAAAGAAGGATATACGGATGGATGAAATGGTGGGAGGGAAGATGGGAGAGTCAGACAGATAGACAAATGAAAAGAAAGTGGATAGACAAAATAAAAAAAGGAAGAGAGAGACACACAAAGAGAAAAACGAGCCAGAGAGACAGCTATGTAGAAAACTAGTAAAATAACAACATTGTGTTCATTCCCCCAAACAGGTCAGGCCCACAAGCTGACATAATAAAGGAAGGGTCATGCAGTGTATTGCTCACATATCAAGCCATGCAAATAAAGTATATTACTCTGAACTGCAACATCTGTGTTCAGTGTTATTAGAATTACACGTAACACTTTTTCCAAATAAGATTGCACACACTGTCAAAATTGGTGTTTGATGACAAAGAATGGGTGCCAAATATGCGCGTGCATATTACTGTTTCTCTATGGTAATTGCTGTTATAAATGTTTGCGTGTAATTAGAGAGTCTGCCTTTATTACGGATATGAAAATAAATACTTTGAGACACAGATAGAAAGAATTATGACCTACCGTTGCTTGAAATAACACATGTGAGTACTTTTTGATGACTGGAATGGCTATGAAATTATTTAGATCTCTTTGATTAGAGAAAATGTGCAGTTAGGCTAAGATTGTCATAACAGTTCGTATTAACGAATTCATAAATAATTCCTGAAATTCCACTTAGAAAGACATACCGTAACATCTTGGAGATAGAAAAAAAAGAGAGAAAAGAAAAGAAACAGAGAGAGAGAGAGAGAGAGAGAGAGAGAGAGAGAGAGAGAGAGAGAGAGAGAGAGAGAGAAGGGGGGAGAGACAGAGACAGAGATAGAGACATGACTCAGTGACTCAGAGAGACACAGAGAAACAGGGACACAGAGATACAGAGACAGAAAAGAAAGAGAAGAAATGCGAGACAGAAGCAAAGATAGATGAATACAGAAAGGTAGACAAAAAATAAAAGAAAAAAGGAACAGAAAAAAAAGAGAACAAAAACAAAACGGACAAAAAAAAACAAAAAAAACTGCGCTCTGTAATTAGTACGTTGGTGGATCCCCCAAGGTGGAAACATTTGTCAAATGGAACATAATTCTAACCAAGCTCGTGCTCGCTGCTTGAGAGTGCACGTTACGCTAGAAATGTTCTTACTTACCTTCATTTCCTTTGGGTGTTTTTCCTCTGTCCTTTTACGTCTGTCTCGGGTCTCCTTTGCTTGGGGTGTCATGTGTAAATGCTGTCGGGCCGGAAGTGCTTTTGCGAAAATACATGCACTGAGGTGAAGGCATATAGGACATACACCTAGGCTATGTATACATGCTTAGATACTTACACATGCACAAATATACGTAGATTTTCACAAACATACAGACATAATTGCACACAGTATGAGGCACAAATACACACGTTCACGCAAAGACGCAAAAGTACACACACGCGCATATGCATGCAAATATGCACGCACTCACGGAAGCACACACACACACACACACACACACACACCACACACACACACACACACACACACACACACACACACACACACACACACACACACTCCCATCAACCTATTGTCTACATAACAAAGCAAGTAATGGAACCCTTGACTTTAATTCTACCATTAACTCGAAGTGATTACCTCTTTTCACGGAATTTTTGATTTAACAATGACATCGCAGACTGCTTGACAATATAATCGTTTGTTAGTTTTATACGATGAGAGTGTCCAAATGTATGCTCGTATATCTGGCCGGGTGCGGACTATAGAGAGAATATTATACACATATACATTAAAAAAGACAGAGAAAACAGAGCTGTAGTTTGTTGTTTTATTGTAGTTTTGACGAGCTTGGTTTACGCCTCTGCCAATCACTCTAACAACAACAACAACAAATAAAGCACTTTATCATCATGACCTCTGCTCTCATGAGTGCTGTCCCTGTTGTTGTTTTTTGTTGTTGTTGTTGTCGTTGTTCCTGTGTCTGTGTTGAATTGTTGTTTTTGAAATGGTTTCTCAATTTTATATTGGTTTGTTGATTTGTTTGGATTTTAGTTGTCGTTTTTAGTCGTCTATCATTATTTTCTGCCGGAAAATATCTGTAGATTTTTTAGCCACTGTAATGCCTAATGTCGAATAATTATTTCCAAGGATTTTCTTTTCTTTTACAATATATATATTTTTTTTATCGAAACTATTTTGACTGTTAGTTTAACTTACGCTTGATGTATTTTTTTTTTTTATCAAACATATCTATCAGCCTATCAGTTCATGAATATTTTAAAAAATATGTATAACAATTTAGTGTTAAGTTATTGCTAGATTAGTGTTTACGCAGAGAGGGTTGGGGGAGAAAGAGAAAGAGAAAAAGGAAGAAGGATAAAGACAAAGAGAAAGATAAAGAGGAAGAGAAAAAGAAAAGGAAAAAGAGAGTCTATTTATAAACTCAGTTTATATCCTCATCATACTGTATTATGCATCGCCTTCTTCCTTACACCACGCAATCGATAAAAAACGAACATAATATCTAAAAAGGGGCATTTTTTTTAGATTTACCGAAGATTCATGCATGAATAATGAGTAACGACAGGTTCTTAGTATGAGGTTTACTCACGCTGGTATTGTAAGGTGTGAGGAATGGGCAGAAGAAATGGGAAGCAGGGAAGAGGATATGTGAGTGGAAGAAAGGAGGAAA
>NC_051388.1:41473789-41478789 GCF_015228065.2 Penaeus monodon | reverse complement strand
ACAATAGTGTTTCGCGAGCGCTCTCTGTCAGGCAAATCGTGATGCATTACAGGTGTTTGTATGGCCGAGGAACAGGGATGTACTTGGCTGCGCGAGGGTATGATTTTAGTTTAATTTGTCTGTCTGTTTAGCTGTCAGTCTTTGTGTCTATCTCTCAGCCTATCTGTCTTGTCTGTCTGTTTGTTTGTCTACGTGTCTAAACATCTATATATCTATCCATCTATCTATCTATTTGTCTGTTATTCTATTTTTATTTATCTATTTATTCACTTGAGGGTTATGTATGTGTATAGTTAACTTTATAGGTGTAGGAACTAAATATGTTTATTCTCCATAAACATGGGAACCAGTCCATGTACGTAACGACAAATGTCTACACATGCAGAACTACCCCATGTGCACACGTATAAAAAAAGTTTTAAAATAAGAAAACGAAAAAAAAAGATTCTGCTGCTCTTCCCGTTATCAAACCTTCTCGGAAATCCGCACCAAATCCCTATTGAGACATCGAGTCCCTAAGTAATTACTTATTTCTGGTCCTTCTCGCTGCCTGTCCGGCGCAGAGCGACCTGGGCGGCGATTAATGGCAGGCTATTGTTTAATTCTTGTTGTATTAGCCTGTCTGTTCCGCTTCGATTGGGGCATCTCGACCTTGTCTCCTCTCTGTACACGCTTCTGTGGCGAGTGGGCGAGCGGGCGACTGTTTTATCTTAATTGGCCTTTTTTAAAGGTTTTGGTTATAATGATTTTGTATTTGTTTGTGTCTCGCTACTGTTGGGATCCTCTTTTTTGTATTTTGTTTGTTTTTCTTCAGTTTTCTTCTTATTTCTGATTTCAGTCTTTTTTTTTTGTATTTATTTATTTATTTACGATTGGGATTTCTTTTATCTTGCGATTTTGCTTCTCCTTTTTCCATTATAATAATCATTGTTGTATTAGCCTCTTTTTTTTCGTTTTTCTGTTTATCCTTTCTCAATTTTGGGCTGTTTGATCTTCCTTGCACTTATTCTTTTCTTTCTTTTTCCCTTCATTTCGTTGGTCTGATTCTTGTTCTTTGGGTCTTGTTTCGCTTCAGTTGAGATTCTTCTTTTTTTTTATCAATTTTCCGCTTGCCTTTTCTCTATCTTATCCTTTCATGCTTTCGTGGCGATTGCTGAGTCTTATCTTAATGTCTGTATTTTTTTTGTTTGTAACTTTCTTGTGTTTTTATTTGTCTGTTTTGCTTTTTCTCTCTCTCTTCTGTGTATGATTTGTGGTGGTTTACTCATATTGTCTTAAACGTTGTGATTTTTTTTATCCCTGGTTTTATTTATTTATTTATTTATTTTTTTTATCATTTGTAGTCACTGTTTCGTTTTACCGAAAGTGGAGTTTTATGAAATTAATGATAGTTATTTTCACCGTTCTTTCTGTCCTCCACTTCCTCTCCTCCCTTTTCTCTCTCTCTCTCTCTCTCTCTCTCTCTCTCTCTCTCTCTCTCTCTCTCTCTCGCCCTTCTTACCTTTCTCATTCTTTTTTCAAGTTTCGTAATTTCTCATGATATTGTTCTAGTTCCTTTTCTCATTCCTCTACTCCTTCTCTCTCTTTCTCCCCTTCTCTCTTTTTTAATCCTTTCTCTCTCTCCCTCTCCTTCCTATTTATATCCTTCCACACGCTTCTGTCATTGCGTATGTCACTCTGTCTCTTCTCTTTCGCTCTCCTTCTCCTTCTCCCCCCCTCTCTTCCATCGCTCTTTCACTCCCCGAGACTCCAACACCAAATAAGGGCAATGGCAATAAGTGTCGCGTGAATGCACTTGGCTCTAAATACACGTCGACATATAGATTCCAGTAGTATATAATATCCTTGAATTGACGTGGTCATATTCGTTCTAGTAGCTTATGAAGCCTTGGACTTTCCGATGAATATTTACACTAAGGAATGAATAAGAAACGAGAATGGCCGTTGAAAAAATGATGCTAAATGACTATATATTGTAATGAATAAACAACAAATGGTAAATAACTCTGAATGACTAATTCATCCTTTTAAGACAAAAACGATAACGGTCATTAATGAATGGTTACAACTATGGAGTGAATAAGGACATCCCTGAGTGACTAACTTCACCGAAAACCTAATCCCTAATTCCACGTATCATTATCATCTCATTTGCATAAACCAGTAACCGCTTAACCATTTGATCCCCAAGAACTGTTTCATTCATCAATAACCTCGTTCGGTTTCTAATTTCCCGTTTATCCGGCTGAGGAATAGCGGACGTACATCACAAAACCTTTTTTTTTTTCTTTCTTTTTTTCTTTTTCCGTCGGGATAACTTTACGAGTCATCTGCAAGGAAGCTGTAATTAGTTGCGAAATGGCGAGCTCTCTCTCCTGCTGACTTACTGTGTTCTTGTCTCTTTATTCATGTCTCCGTGGCGCGTTCTCTGCCTTTCGTGTCCTTCTCTCTCTCTCTCTCTCTCTCTCTCTCTCTCTCTCTCTCTCTCTCTCTCTCTCTCTCTCTCTCTCTCTGTGTGTCTCTCTCTCTCTGTTTATCTCTTGTTGTCTGTGTGTCTCTCTCGCTCATTTCTTTTTGTGTCTTTGTTTTCATTGTTTTCTCTCTCTGTTTCTATTTTCTTTTCTCTTTCTCCTTTATTTTATGGCTGTACTTTTTCTTTTTCTCTGTTATCTGTTTGTGTTTGCATCTGAATGTGCGTTTCTCCTACATTCTCTCGTTGTCTCTTCTCTCACTGTCTCTCTTCTTTTCTCTTCTTTCTGCCTCTCTTTCTCAGCCGTTGTTCGTTTGTTTCGGTCCGACTTACTGTCTTCTCTCTCCCTCCCTCCCTCCCCCCCCCCTCTCTCTCCTCTCTCTCTCTCTCTCTCTCTCTCTCTCTCTCTCTCTCTCTCTCTCTCTCTCTCTCTCTCTCTCTCTCTGGTCTCTCTCTCTCTCTGTGTATCTCTTGTGTCCTGTGTCTCTCCTCGCTCTTTCTTTTTGTTCTTTTTTCACTGTCTTTCTCCTCTGTTTCTATTTCTTTCTCTTTCTCCTCTTTATTCTATGCTGTACTTTCTTTCTCTTATCTTTTGTGTTTGCATCTGAATGCTTCTCCTACATCTCTCTGCACATCTTTCTCATGTAATATTTTTTTACGTCTTCTTTTGCTCTATTCTCAACCTTGTTACGTTATTACGCTAACTACTGTCTTATTTCCTCCTACACTCCCCACAAAATCTCTCCAAACGTTACTCACTCTTGGGCTTCTCTCTTCCAATTCCAATCCCTCCTAACTCTCCGACTTCTATATTTCCTTCTATCCTGTCTCGTCTCTCCTCGCCCTTCATTTACACTCCTCTTACCCCGAATCCCTATCTTCCTATCCTGAATCCACTTGACTCGTCGACCTCCTCTCTGAATTGCTCGTGACTCTCTCACTCTGGTCTCTAACCCCCTCCCGAACAACAATGTGCTATTGTAGTAGAGTGTTAGTCTTGCTTAAAATTTGATCACCCTTTTAAGAAATAAACAAACGCTAAAGCAAGATACCATTATTTACTACAAACATCAAAAAAGAAATCAGTGATCACAAAAGGAATGTAATCACTCTATGAGGAATATTTTTCACAAATTCCAAAAAAAAAAAAAAGAAAAAAAAAATACAGATGATATAGTTACGCATTGAGGATTCCTTTCGCTGCCCGACGCCGTAATGTGAAGAAAAGTTTAACACCGAATAGTAGCAGGGAAATCAATTAGACGGGAAATGAATATAGAAAAATGGGCCGTGGACAAAGTTGCTTCGAAATGTTGAGAGAGAGAGAGAGAAAAAAAAAGAGAGTGAGACAATGGGAGGGAGGGAGGGAGGGAGGGAGGGAGGAAAGGTGGAGGAAGGAGGGAGGGAGGAGGGAGGGGGGAGAGGAAAGGTGGGAGGGAGGGAGGGAGGGAGGGAGGGAGGGAGGAAAGGTGGGAGGGAGGGAGGGAGGGAGGGAGGGAGGGAGGAAAGGTGGGAGGGAGGGAGAGGGTATGTGTGTGTGGGTTAGAGAGAGAGAGAGAGAGAGAGAGAGAGAGAGAGAGAGAGAAGAGAGAGAGAGAGAGAGAGAGAGAGAGAGAGAGAGAGAGAGAGAAAGTGAAAGAAAAAAGAAAAGAAAAGAAAAGAAAAAAAGAGAAAGAGAAAGTTTTAAAAAATAAGAAATAAAAAGAATAAAGCAAGAGATAAAACAAATGAAAAAAAAAAATTGAGGGCGGATGAACTCGGAAGAGACCTAATAAGAGGGAAGAAAAGAGAGAGAAAGAGGACGAGGAAAAGCAAGAAGAGGGGAAAAGGAGTGGAGGGAAGGGGGGGGAGGAGGAGCTCAGAGGGAAGAAGCACAGGCGATGAGGGGCCATAGAAGGTGGGGGGGGGGAGGGTACAGAGGGGTATAATTTCGGTTGAAGAAGGACTGTAGTGCCATTGGCGGCCTTGGTGGGGCGTGTAAAGAGCACCAGACACGTTCCGGCGTGTTTTGTGCGTGCACTGTGACACACGGCCTAATAAAGAGCGGCCTGAGTACCAATAACGCTGTACTATTCAAGCTCACAGTATTTAGCACAGTGTTGCACGCGAGTTGAATGCTTGCTCAATGCGTTTTTCTTTTGTTTTATCTGTTATTACTTTTTTTTTTTTTTTTTTTTTTGGGGGGGGTTGTAATTTCGTGCCTCCCAAAAAACAAGAAAGAAAGGGAATGGAATATGTTGCAGGAGACTCGTCTGCGCGTGACAGACATGCACATGTGCGTCTAGGCGGCGTGCATATCATGCAACATGAATGCGGATATCTGGACTCCCCGGCTGTTGCATCTGCACGCCAGGATACTCACTCTAAGCCATGTAATAATGCAGAGCAGCAGAATTCCCCGAAGGTTTGTTTCTTTATCGCATTGGATCTATACAATGCTGCGCTCTGTCTAATCCGCGGACGGGGGGGGGGGGGTAGGGAGGGGCGTGGGCGGAGCTGATTTATTTCTTTCCTTGGGCGGGATTTCCCT
>NC_051388.1:41463789-41468789 GCF_015228065.2 Penaeus monodon | reverse complement strand
CGCACAGACACACGCAATGAAACACTCTCATGCACACAAACACATGCGCACTGAAACTCCTCCTCTCAGAGCCCCCCCCCCCCTCTCCTCTACATGCACCCATAAACAACCCTCCTTCTCCTCCATTCCTTCCTTCCTCCTTCACCCCCTCCCCTCACTTCCTTCCCCCCCTCTACCCCTCCCTTACTTCCTTCTAACTCCTTCCCCGTCCCCCCTTCCTTCTCCCTCCACCCCAAACCTCCTCCCCCTTCTTTCTCCCTCCACCCCATACCTCCCCCCCACTTCCTTCCCCTTCCACCCCAAACCTCCCCCTTCTCCTCCCTTCCTTCCCCTCCCACCACCCCCACTTCCTCCCCCCTCCGCCCCCCTATCCCCCACCCCCACCTCCCTCCCCCACCACACACCCCCGCCCCCCACACATACAACCACCATCGCCGGCCATTCACGTAAGGCCCTCTCTCTCTCGCCGCTCAAATATTCAGGGGCTGGTGATGGTGATTCGTATCCCCGACCGACGGGAAATTTCCACACACGCAACGGAGCCGAATGTCAGGTCATTATCTGATCAAGTATTCATAGAAAAGCCTTACGCGAGGGGGATGATGCACTCCTTACTGTTATAGCGGAGACATGATGGATTATGGAGTGGGGAGAGGGGGTGGGGAGGAGGGGAGAGTAGGGAGAGGAGAATGGGGAGGGGGGAGAGTGGGAAGGAGAAGAGAGTGGGGGAGAGGGGGAGAGTGAGGAGTAGGGAGTAAGGGGGAGGGAGAGGAGAGTGGGGAGAGGAAAGAAGGGAGAGGGGAGAGTGGGGAGTGGGGGGGTAGGGAGAGGAGAGAGGTAGGGTGGGGAGGCGGAGTGGCGGTGGGGTAAGGGGAGGGCCACGGGAGAGAGGGAGGGGGTTTAGAGGCGAGAATAACGAATGGCATTGCTGCTATTTTGGCTGTTGGTTGGGGAGGTGAGAAGGCGTGAATTGGATACATGGTTTTATCATCATCGTTATCGTCGTCGTCGCCGTCGTCATCTTCCTCCTCCTCTTCCTCCTCCTCCTCCTCATTATCATCATCATCATCATCATCATCGTCATCGTCATCGCCATCGCCACGTCATCGTCATCGTCATCGTCATCATCATCATCATCATCATCGTCATCGTCATCGTCATCGTCATCGTCATCATCATCGTCATCATCATCATCATTATTGTTATCACAATCATCATTACTATTATCACTCTTATCATTATTGTTTACCCTCTTCCCCTCTCTCTGTCTTTACCATACTCCTGTATCTATCAATCTATCTCCCAACCTCCCTTATCATCCCCATTACCTACCCTCCCATTCCAAAGCGAATCAATAACACATCATTACGATAACAAGAACATCTCGCCCACAGACGACACATCAAAATCACCATTGCATTTCCAAATTTCCGTAAGGACGAATCATCACCGACAACGTGACAAATAGCGGAAATGTATTTGCGTGTTACAAAATTCATGTCTGTCCTGCCTTTGTCTACCTGTTTAGTTATTTACCGGAAGGCCATGCAAATATTTCGTTAATAAATAAAACGGCAATTTGCTGTTACTATTCTCGGTCGTGTTATGTAGCTGTGTATCTATTCGCCGTATCTCTTATTGTCATGCGTTGTATGTTTCATCAATATTCGCGTAGTGTTATCTGTGTCACTGGTTTTGTTATCGATGTTATTTTGATTGTCTTTTAGGTTATTATTATCATTGTTGTGTTGATTTATCCTCGTTTTTACTGATACCTTAATTGTTATAACTGCTATTGTTATTAACTATGTTTAGCATCATATCCTTTATTATTGATGTAGGTATTATCATTATTATTGTTATTGTTATCATCATTATCGTTATCGTCATCGTTATTGTTATCGTTATTGTTATCGTTATCACTATCATTATCATTATCATTATTATCATCATCATCATCATCATCTTCATTATCATCATCATTATCATTATCGTCATTATCATCATCATTATTATTGTTATTATTACCATTTTCATCATTATCACCATCAATATCACTATCATCACCATCACCATCATCCTCACCACCCTACCCCATCACCATCATCCTCCCCCCCCCCCATCACCATCATCACCATTTCGCCTGAGGCTTCCCAACCTCAGTTCGGTGTCCGTTCGGCCGAGATTCTGACGCCTGGTCGAAGTGGCTTTCCTTATTCAGGAGTCGAGGGAGCGAGACGAAGCTAACTTGTCTGGCTGTTGGAGGATCTCGAGGCGAGAGAGAGAATAGAATCCTTGTAAAGTAAGAAGCGAAGTTAGAGATGAATGGGACAAAAGGGTAAGAAATGGTGGATTTGTGTATGTGATATCTATCTATCTATCTATCTATCTATATATATATAGAGAGAGAGAGATAGATATATAGATAGATAGATAGATAGATAGATAGATAGATATAGATAGATAGATATAGATATATAGATATAGATATAGATATAGATATAGATATAGATATAGATATAGATAGATATAGATATAGATATAGATAGATAGATAGATAGATAGATAGATAGATAGGTAGAGATATATATGTACACACACCACACACACACACACACACACACACACACAGACACACACACACACACACACACACACACACACACACACACACACACACACCACACACACACACACACACACACACACACACACACATACGGAAATAAATGAACAAGTAAATATAATAATCTAAAATATATATTTTATATATATATATAATTATATATATATATATATGTACATATATATATATTATATATAAAAACATATAATATAATAATATATATTATATATTTTTAATACATATATACACGCATATACAAACGAACACAGAGATTTGAGCAGTCTGGTTTTATACCCAAGAAGTCAACAGTAGACCGTCTTAGCACTTCGTGTCGACTTGAGTTTCAACAAGGTATGCTTGCAGCTTATGTTAATCTCAAGAAGGCTTTCGACTGAGTGCACCGGGAGAGTCTCCGGAGCCTACTGGTCTCCGTGGGATCTCCCCTGGGATTATTGGTTTGCTGTCTGGCCTGTATATAGATACCGAGAGTGCTGTCAAGCGTGTATGTGTGTGTGGGGGGGGATGTCTGCCTTTTTCCCGGGTTATGCTGGGGTGAGGCAGGGATGTGTCCTGGCCCCAACCCTTTTCGATACTTGTATGAATTGGATACTTGGCCGTGCCGTGGACCGTAGTTCTTGTGGGGCATCAACTGGTAATTTCAAGATTAGAGACCTTGATTTTACCGATGATGCAGTGATCCTAGCGGAGACATTGGAAGTCCTGGAAATAGCTCTCGAGGCGCTGCATGAGGAGGCGAAGACGCTGGGACTCTCGGTCAACTGGACCAAGACCAATTTTCAAGAATTTGGAGACTTGTTGGATGTTGATGTTTAGTCTGTGCATGTCTGTGGTTAGAACATTGAGATCTTGGATAGCCTCACTTATCTTGGTAGTGTAGTGCCGAGCGACCAGGAAGTTACTCGACGACGAAGACGTTATGGAGTCACTCAAGGAGTATTTGGCGCTGTCGGTATTTGACTGGGAGGACTAAGATCAGGCTCTTCTGAGCGCTGGTGTCCCGGTCTTACTCTACGGGTGTGAGACCTGGACACTGAAGGCCCGACTTGACTCCTTTGGTACTAAGTGGGGTATACCTGGAGAGACCATGTGTCCAATCAGAGGATACTCCGTGAGACTGATTCAAGACCTATTACTAGTTTGATGCGAGAGCGCCAACTTCAGCTCTATAGGCATCAGGCTCGTTTTCCTGAGGATGATCCGACTTATAGAGTCATCTCCGAGAGGGTGACCCAGACTGGAGAAGACCAACTCTTGGCTGAAGCAAGTCGATCATATTTGCCAAGATATGCTGGGTATGGGAAGAAATGCTGCATGGAGGCTTGCTCGGAGGGACCCCAGGAGGTGGAGCCAAAGGCTGGGCGCGGCAAGGGCAGCCAAGTCTATGCCCTCTTATGATGACACACACTAGGACACATACCCTTACACATAGGACAAGATAACCACAGGAGAGAAACGAACACAATAAAACTGACAGTCTTATCAACAAACCTATTCACAAGCAAATAATCAAGAAGAAGAAGAAGAAAAAGAAAAAAAAAAATCCTCGAGACCAAAAACGCGCTAAGATGTCCTTCCGAGCGACGCCGAGAAACCGAATTGTAAAATGACGATGCATATGGATAGAAAAAAAATCTATGCACAGACAGTAGTATATCAAGAGTAAATGAAATGACTCGTGCACCGCATCGTAATTTTTCTTTCGATGAAAGAAAAATGCCACAGATAGTCATACTCACGAGAGGGGAATTAATAAATAAATAGATTAATACTGTCAACCACAAAGGGGACCTCGAGGGACGGAGCCTGCCTCTGATGTCAATATTTACTCGAGCAATACCTCCATAGTGCGTCGCATATACGCCGCTTCGCCTCCAGCAAGAGAACAGAGCGAAAGAGAAGGGGAAGGAAAAGGAGAGAGAGAGAGAGAGAGAGAGAGAGAGAGAGAGAGAGAGAGAGAGAGAGAGAGAGAGAGAGAGAGAGAGAGAGAGAGAGAGAGAGAGAGAGAGAGAGAGAGAGAGAGAGAGAGAGAAAGTGGGTCGAAGTGGCGGCATGCGTCGGACATTAGGCAAGACTGATGAATCTGTTGTTAATGGTCACAAATGTCGGGCTTTCCGAGATTGAGAGAGAGTACGCTAAGGAAAAAAAGATTCTTGTGTATATATCCACCTACTTCTTACCAGACAAAGAAGGGGAAAATGATTGTCTCTAAAAGAAAGGAGGTCTCGATATATATATATATATATATATATATATATATATATATATATATATATATATATATATATATATATATATATATATATATATATATATATATATATATATATATATTATATATACACATACACACACA
>NC_051388.1:41453789-41456289 GCF_015228065.2 Penaeus monodon | reverse complement strand
CTATTTCTCTCCTCCATTCCGTCCTCCCGACACTCCTCCTCCCCCCCCCCCCTTACCGAAAAACCGTCGCTGGCTTGGCTTTGAGGAAGTCATGATTACTCCCCGGGCTAACGTACGTCCGCCAGCGTTGTAAGGTTGGGGGGGAGGGGGAGGAATAATTGTGTAATGTCGTACAGCTTTTCCATTTGAAATCGCTGCATGTTTTTGTTGCTTTTATACATATTTTTTTTTTATCTTATATGTAAACGTACACATGCATATGCATACATACGGACTACACACACATCGATGTACGCATAAATGTATATGCAAAATACAAAAATACACATACACATATACACGTATACATACACTCACACACATACCTACATACACACAGACACATTAATCCGCTTACATATCTATAAGATAATAATGATGATGATGATGATGATGGTAATAATAATAATAACAGAACAACAACAACAACAACAATAATAATATAATAATAATAATAATAATAATAATAATAATGATAATGATATAAATATCATGCATCGTAATCTTCACTTCTATTTTTTTCTCTGTTTTCTTTTTCTTTCTTTCTCTCTTTCTTTATTTCTCCTTCTTTTCACCTCTCTTCCTTTTCTTTTCACCTCTCTCTCTCTCTCTCTCTCTCTCTCTCTCTCTCTCTCTCTCTCTCTCTCTCTCTCTCTCTCTCTCCTCTCTCTCTCTCTCTCTCTTTCTCCTTCCGACCCCCCCCCCTTTTCCTAAGCCGCTGCAACGACAATTTCTGTTCGGATTCCAAGTTACGGATAAGTCTCCAGATCTCCCGCCAAAGTTCTTCTGTTTTAAGAGATTATACGTCGTTTCGTACTTGGTCAAGAGAGTTCATCCTTTTTTTATTAGTTTCGATATTTAGATTTGGTGTTGGGGGGGGGGGGGTGTAGGAGGGTGTGGGGTGTGGGGGGGAAGGGGTGTGGGGGGGGGTGGAGGGTGTGGGGTGGGGGGGGGAGGGGTGTGTGTGTGTTTGTGTGTGTGTTTGTTGTGTTGTTGTGTGTTTGTGTGTTTGGTGTGTGTGTGTGTGTGTGTGTGTGTGTGTGTGTGTGTGTGTGTGTGTGTGTGTGTGTGTGTGTGTGTGTGTGTGTGTGTGCGTGCGTGTGTGTGTGTGTGCATGCGTGTGTGTCTACCCGAATTTAACATGGAATAATTTCGTCATTATATCTGTTTCCGAAATTTTCCTTCTTCATCTCACAAAGAAAATGTACATAATAAAATCGAAAAAAAATGGAGGGAGAAAAAATATCAAGGATATAACATAAGAATTCCTTCCAAAACTTTTTCTCCGTCGAGGACAGGAAAACACGAACTGATCCGTAAAAATTGCGCTCCTTAACCGAACAAACTGAACAACGGCATGGGCGGCGCGGGGGGGGGGGGTGAGGGGAGAGGAGGGGGGAGAAAACAGGGAAGGAGAGAACGGGGGGTGAAAGGTGAGGGAAGAGAGAGAAGAAGGGGAGAAGACAGGGAAGGGGAGAGAGGAAGAAAACAGGGGGTGAAGGGTGAGGGGAGAGGGAGAGGAGGGGGAGAAGACAGGGAAGAGGAGAGATGGAGAAATCGGGGGAGGGACAAGGGAACAAGGGAAGGGGTTGTGGAATGAGGGGAGAGGACGGGGAGGTGAGAGGGAGAGGGGAGAAATCGGAGGAGAGAGAGAGGGGGGAGAGGGAGAGGGAGAGGGGAGAATTCGGAGGAGGGGAGAATGGAGAGGAAGGCTGAGGGGAGAGGAAAGGTGAGGGGAGAGCAAAAGGGAGATGGGAAGAGGGAGAGGAGTGGAGAAGGGAGGGTGCAGTGGGGGGAGGGGAGGAGGGGGTAGAGAGAAAGAGTGGGGAGGAGATGAATGGGGTAGGAGAGGGGGAGAGGGCAGGGAGGAGGGGAGAGTGGGGATGGGGGGAGGGAAGGGGGGCGGGGGGACAGGCAAGTTCTCGCTCTTGGGTTGTGTACGTTAAATATAACCTTCATATGTGACTCCCCGGCGAGCATTAGAACAATGACTCTCTCTCTCTCCCCTTACTCTCTCTTTCCCCCCCTTCCTCCTCTCTCTCTCTATCTCTCTCTCTCTCTCTCTCTCTCTCTCTCTCTCTCTCTCTCTCTCTCTCTCTCTCTCTCTCTCTCTCTCTCCTCCCTCTCTCTCTCTCTCTCCCCTCCCTTCCTCCCTCTCTCTCTCGTTCTCTCTCTCTCTCTCTCTCTCTCTCCTCTCCTCTCTCTTCTCTCTCGTGCTTTTTCTTTCTCACCTCTTCTCTCTCCTTCCTCCTCTCTCTTTCTCTCTCCCTATTTTCACATTCACCTTTTCCGTGTTTCTTCTCTCTTTGCTCTCTCTTCTCTTCTCATTCCTTTCTTCGACATCCTTTCTCTCTCTTTGTTCCTCTCATCTTCCTCCATCCTTTCCGCTTCTCTTTCCTCACCTCCTTCCTTTTTCCTTCTCCCACGGCCTCGTTTAGCGAAATTTTTCATTTTCACCTCC
>NC_051388.1:41443789-41446289 GCF_015228065.2 Penaeus monodon | reverse complement strand
TTTTGAAAAGAGAAATAAAAAAGTTGGATAACATAGATGCAAAAAATAGACAGATAGGCACATATTGATAGAATATCCACTAAAAAGATAGATAAAAATAAAAGAAAAACTACAAACGTAAGAGAATAAACGTAGACAGACAGACATTGATAGATGAATTTGAATATCCATTAAAAAAAGGAGAGAGAGAGAGAGAGAGAGAGTGAAGAGAGGAAGAGAAGAGAAGAGGAGAGAGAGGAGAGAGAGAGAGAGGGGAGAGAGAGAGAGAGAGAGGGAGAGAGAGAGACGAGAGGAGAGAAGGAGAGAGAGAGAGAGAGAAGAGGAGAGAGAGAGAGAGAGAGAGAGAGAGAAGAGAGAGAGAGAGAAGAGAGAGAGAGAGAGAGAGAGAGAGAGAGAGAGAGAGCTGTTAATGAAAGAGGACCCACAAACGCAAATGCAAAACAAACACATACGCACTGACATAATAGATGGGCGCCTCTCACTTTAGCTTTTATAGAGTCTCTCCCCTCGTCTCTTCTCCCCTCTCCCCTCTCCCCTCGTCCCTTCTTCCCTCTCCCCTCTTACCCCTCCCCTCTTACCCCTCCACGGTGACGTCACAGTGGAATGCGACCAATGTTGGGCATTCCCGATGTACCACAGGCGGAAAGAGGAGGGAGGGTGGAGGGAGGAGGGGGTGGGGAAGACGGGGAGAATAGAAGAGGGGAAGAGGGGGAAAAATGGAGAGGGGAAACGGGGTAAAGGGAATGGGAACTGCAGAACGGTTCAGTGTATGTATAGTGTTTGGGATTCTAATGGCCCCGGGCTTTCGATTAGACTCTGCGAGGTGGGGGGGGGGGGTCGGCTGGAAATGTATTAGGCTGAGAGCGTGCTAGGGTTGAAACTGCATTGGGCTGAACGTGTGTTAGACTGACACTGGGGCGAAAGTCTATTTGATTGACATTGTCTCAGGGTGAACGAGTAAGGGACTGAAACAGTGTTAGGGTAAAAGT
Organism: Penaeus monodon; assembly: GCF_015228065.2. Lineage (NCBI taxonomy): Eukaryota > Metazoa > Arthropoda > Malacostraca > Decapoda > Penaeidae > Penaeus > Penaeus monodon. The sequence continues at coordinate 41,445,300 of NC_051388.1, read as the reverse complement.
GTATAAGACTGACACTATATTAGGGTGAAAGTGGTTTAGACTGCCGCCACACTGAAACAGTATTGCGGTGAAAATGCGTTAGACTGACAGTGTGTTGACTAGGAGAGTTTTACGTTGGAAATAGGTGTGACGGAAACTGAAACAAATTGAAACTGACACAATGGAAATATGTTATTGTGTATCAGATCAGAAGAGTGATAGGGGAAAAAAATGTATAAGGTTGCCGAATATTTGGTCGTAGAAATAGTTTCATCATGAAAGCGTATCCGGTGCAACATGTGAAGAAGAATAAAACAAAAAAAGATACTGAATTACCCCCCCCCCCATAAAAAAAAAGAAGGAAAAAAGAAAAAAAAAAGATAAACAGAAATAAGGACGTATAAATAGAAATAAACACAAAATGAAAACCTGAAAAGACAATTAAAAGAATTCCACTATTCGATCAAAGCTGAAAGATTAACGAACGAGAGAGAACGAGAGACAGACGCCCGGCGTTGAGTAAAGTGCAGAGTGAAGGAAAAGGGATAAGGAAAGGAAGGAAGAGGAAGGGAGGGAAGAGGAAGGAGGGAGGAGGAAGGAGGGAAGAGGAAGGAGGGAAGAGGAAGGAGGGAAGAGGAAGGAGGGAAGAGGAAGGAGGGAAGAGGAAGGAGGGAAGAGGAAGGAGGGAAGAGGAAGGAGGGAAGAGGAAGGAGGGAGGGAAGGAGGAAGGAGGAAGAGGAAGGAGGAGGAAAGGGAGGAGGGAAGGAAGGAGGAGGAAGAGAGGAGAAGAGGAAGGAGGGAAGAGGAAAGAGATAAGAGAAGGAAGGGAAAGAGGTAATGGTTTACGTAAAGGTAAATGAGGGAAGGAAAGGGAAGGAAGGGGTAAGAGGAAGGAGGTACAAGGAAAGATAGAAAAAAAAGGGTTAAGAGGTTAAGAGAGAGAGAGAGAGAGGAGAGGAAGAGGAGAGAAGAGAGAGGAGAAGAGACGAGAAGACAGAGAGAAGAGAGAAGAGAGGAAGAGAGAGGAGAGGAGAGACGGAGAGGGAGAGAGAGAGAGAGAGGAGAGAGAGAGGGGAAGAGAGAGAGGAGAAGAGGAGAGAGAGAGAGAGAGAAAAGGAGAGAGAGAGAAAGGCAGACAGACAGACAAATATACGTATATATATATATTATATATATATAATATATATATATATATATATATATATATATATATATATATATATATAATATATATTATATTATGTATGTATATAGATAGATAGATAGATAGATAGATAGATAGATAGACATATAGACGGATAATTAGATAGACAGTCAGATAAATAAATAGATAGACAGATAGATAAAGCCCCATAAAAATAGATAAATAAATGAATAAAAAGTCGTGAATTAGGAAGAGGCCGAGGATGAAGAAAATGAGACTTGATTAATTAACAAGATGTTGGTGATTTTTTTAACGCAACTTTGGAAGTTCTAAAAGTATATACAGCGCTATGCTTGTACCTTCGAAAATTACTGTATGAAACAAAAAG
>NC_051388.1:41421289-41428789 GCF_015228065.2 Penaeus monodon | reverse complement strand
GTAGCAGTGTATATCGCATTGCCTTATAAACAATTTATGTTTTGAGCGCTGACTGAAACTCCAGTGATTGCATTGGGATTTTGCAATGCAAATCTCCGAATGAGAATACAGCTTTTCGAGCAGATGCTCCAGCAATATACAGTTTTGGAACAGGAGCAAAAACAAGAGAAAACAAGCAGACTGCGACACAGACACGCACACACACACGCACATATATATGTATATGTATGTGTGTGTGTGTGTGTTTATGTATGTTTGTACGTATGTTTGTATATATATGTATATATATATATATATATATATATATATATATATATATATATATATATATATATAAAGAGAGAGAAAGAGAGAGAGAGAGAGAAAGGAAGGAAGAGCGAAATAAAGAGAGATATGGCACAGAGGAATAAATCCCTGGACGGAGGGAGATGGATGGGCTGACAAATACAAAAAGTGGAAACGCTTAAACATCAAACTCTAGAGGGACCTCGAAAGGGCGGGTGACCAGTTACCCTTAAAAACCATTTGTGATCCTGTCCTTTAAATTCCCTTTATTGGATATTGGAAAAAGTTTAGTCCACAGTAAGTATATATCGGGTCGTGTTCCGCATACACACGCAGGCCACGGGTGGGGTGGGGGGGAGGTCATGACCCCTCCATTTTTCCCAAAATTCTATGGGGGGGGATCATGACCCCTCCTCTTTCGTCAAAATCCTGTGGGTTTGGGGATGTTACACACACACACACACACACACACACACACACACACACACACACACACCACACACACACACACACACACACACACACACACACACACACACACACACACACACACACATACACACACACACACTCACGCTCATAAAAGCTTACCGAATAAAGGGGAGCGCACACCAAGCTGCCCAACTAAGTACACCCACAAAAAAATCTCATGAAGTACACGTCAACAAAAATACGTACTTATATATACACAAGGACTGAATCCTCCTCGTTGCGTTCGAGCATTTTAAACTTACTTAAAAACATCCGCAGATATTCTCAAATGTCTGTTAATGAGAAAAAGAAGCGTAATACTGAAACAATGGTTCTGGGTCTTGAATTGGTCGCTCTCCAATGAGGTGAGGAGTGGGTGAGGAGGCAGGGGTGGGGGTGAAGAGGGGGTGAGGGGGCGAGGGTGGGGGTGAGGGGGGTGGGGGCGGGAGTGATGAGGGGTGGGAGGGAGGAAGGGGCGGGGTGAGGAGGCGTGGGTGACGGTGAGGAGGGGGTGAGGAGGGGGTGAAGAGGGGGCGGGAATGAGGAAGACGCGGGGTGAGGAAAGTACGGGGTGAGGAGGGGGCGGGCGTGAGGAAGGGGCGGTGTGGGGAGAGGTCGGGGTGAGGAGGGGGCGGGGGTGAGGAAGGGACGAGGCCAGGGTGTGGAAGAGAATGGGGAGGGGGAGATACGAGGCGTTCGTGAGGAGGAGAGAGGAAGAGGGGGGGGGGGCATGGATTTATGCGGTCTACGTGAACTTTGTGAACAATTAACAGCGTGCATCCATGGATAATGACCAAGGAGAATTCGGTGTTATGTCTGGGATGAACACCTGTTTGGTCTCATTCTCCATCCTCCCCTTCTCCTTCCCCTTCCCTCTCCCCTCTCCCGTGCTCGTAGAAAGGCCTCTCTGATATTTTCAACACGAAATCCGATAAATATATAACATTTATTAGTAAACTTTATCTCTTGTGATGATGGAGGGCGAAATAGTTCTGGTTCCGAGTAATAAAACCGGGACAGATGTCTTCCGATAGCTCAGACGAAATTCGGAATCGAGTATGACAGTTTACGTTCATAGTTGTGTGAATTTTCGATAACAGATGGCGCTGTAATTCACGTTTTCTCCGGCGTCTGTTTCGGACCGGCTTCGCTATTCGTACTTCAAATACATTCCGTTGTTCTGTGCATCTAATAACTCTTCTGTAATTGTGGACTCGATGCGCAGTAATTAGCTCATAAATCAGACCATGATTTATCAAATTTAAACTCGAATCGGCTAATGTTTAGATGAATAAGCTGATTGGGTCCCACGAGGGCTCATAAATATCGCCGGCACGTGGCGAGCAACGAGAGAGAGAGAGAGGGATAGATAGATAGATAGACAGATAGATAGACAGATAGATAGACAAATAGAGAGATGGACAGATGTATAGACAGACAGATAGAAAGAAAGAGAGAAGGGATGGATAGATAGATAGATAGATAGATAGATAGATAGATAGAGAGAGAGAGAGAGAGAGAGAGAGAGAGAGAGAGAGAGAGAAGAAAGAAAGTAAGTAAAAAGAACAGTAAGAGGGAGAAAAGCGAAGAAACAAAAGGAAGAGAAGCAGACCCTTCCATGAGAAAAGTCGGATAAACAAAGACACACAAAAGGAGAAAAAGAGAAATACAGATAAAATAAAAGATATAAAAAATAAGGAGAGACAAATAGGCGAACGTTCAGCCCAGCGAGAAATAGAGTGGACGAGAAGTACTCTAAGGAGGAAATCGATACAATTATTCTGACACGAGCTAACTGCCATTTTATCACTGCTTAAATATTTGGAACGTTTACTTTTGCGTACAAATGTCTGTTTTAAAAGGGGGGGGGTTGGGGGGTTGGAGACATAATTGCAGAAAGATCAGTAGGGGAGATAAAAGAAAAAAAAAAAAAAAAAAAAAAAAAAAATATATATATATATATATATATATATATATATATATATATATATATATAACGAATAAGAAAACTGTTACAATAATATTTTCTTCTTGAATAGTATTTCTTTCCATCTCTTGAAGGGAACATGAGCGTATTAGTTTCACACACACACACACACACACACATACACACACACACACACACACATACACACACACACACACACACGCGCGCGAGCGCGAGCAAATAACACGCGTAGGTAAGCTACACAAGCCTTCACACTCCGCGGCTCGCCCCTCCGCTGTAAACAGTACACAAAGCTCTCAGTGAAACCCCGCTTTCCCAGAGCAGCTCTACCGGAAAGCAGCGCGGGTTGTGGAAAGGGATTTAGCATAGACTGAAGAATTGATGTGAATGTAGATATGAATAGATTGATAAACAGATAGACAATTATACATAGACTGACATGGTTGCATAAATACATATATGCAAACAAGTTTGCTTGCTCAAACGTTCATACATACATGCATACTTACATACATACATACATACATACGTACATTCATGCATGCAGAATACATAATAGAAGAATAGAAATAATAATGTTTAAAGACAGATAGACAGATAGATTGAAAAACAACTAATCAAACAAACAATACTTCAGACTTCATGTCGGATAGATATCAAAACTGCTAAGGGAACAGACTAATTAAAACTCAATAGGGAGAATAACCCTACCATCAGAAAATATCCAACCCAAACAAATAAAACCAGATTTTACAAAACGAAAACACACACAAACGGACAGAGAAGAAATGCTGCAGACACCCACGTAAGCACAGCCCAGCGAGGGGGCTCGGCAGTGAGCGCAAGGGCTGGGACGGAAGGGGCACCGCCGGCCATTAACAAGGTCTCCAGCGCACAGCATTTCCGCAGAACACGACACAATTAGGCTAAGCGGTGACTCATGCTAACACGATACCTGATTGGACCAGATTGGGAACGAATCGCGTGGTTTGGAGAATGGAGGGAGGGGGGGGGAGAAAAGGGGGGGGGGGGTTGATGGAGTGGGTAAGAGGGAGGGAAGGGTTTAGGTAAGGGGATTGAGGGAGGGAACTGGGTAAGAGGGAGGGGGTTCAGATGGAGGAGATTGAGGGAGGTAGACAGGAAGAAAGAGTTGGGGGAGTGGGTAAGAGGAAGCGGGGTAGAGGGAGGGTATTGGTGGAGGGGAAAAGAGGGAAGGGATCGGGGGAAAGGGAGAAGGGGGGGGCAAGGGATTGAGGGAAGGGGACTGCGACACGAAGGGAGGATGGAGAATGGGGAAGAGGAAAAGGCAGAAAGAAAGGAGAGGAACACAGAACTGCAAGTTAGGGTAAAAGAAAGGGAAAGGGGGAAAGAGAGAAAGGGAGAGGGGGCAGGAAGAGGGGAAGAAGGGAATGGGGAAAAGGGGAAAGAGGGAGATAGGACAGGAAGAGGAGGAGAAGCAAAGGGGAAAGGAAAGAGAAAGGAAAGGTGGACTGAAGGGCCGGGGTGGAAAGAGGGTTGATTGCGCCGGTCTGTGGGAAATGGGGGGGGGGGGGGTAATAATTACAGGGGGAGGGGGTATCAGCAACTTAGCTTGGTGTTTGCGTTTTGCTTTGGCCAGAATCGACTGAAAGAACGTGACTACTGCGTGAAAGCTAATTTGCATTACATATTTGGCTGTGCTTTGGTGATTATTGAGGTCATGGATAATGCTCATACGCTGAAACAGTATACTGTACACAGGCTTAATGTATTGAAGGAAATACTGACTGATTCTCGAAATATATTCTTTAGATCTTGAGAAAATTACGAGGAAACTAGATAATTTAATAGACCCTAAATTACTGACCGTTTATAATCACACCGATTAACGATAATGTTGATTACAGAGATAAAATGTTATTTCGTTTATCGGTCATATGGGAAATCAGGCTGTTTATATTATCAACGAAGATAATGTACTAGTAATAAAACGGATATGCGATAAACCGAAACATTATTAATAGATAATTAAGTCATTAGATATGAATACAAAAAAATTAATATTCAAGTAATTAACTCTATGTATACAGTTTATGGACACCGCGCGCGCGCACGCACACACACACACACAGACACACACACACACACACACACACACACACACACACACACAAATATATATATATGTATATATATATGTATATATATATGTATATATATTTGTATGTGTGTTTCATATAGCCACATTGGTTTATAGATTTGAATGACATTTACTTGATCATCTCCCTCCGCCGTGCATCTAAGGGGCCCACTTCTGGCCTTGTCTCTGGCGGATCCAGCTGCTTAGTGTCGCTGGATCCACAGAGACACGGTTGGCTTCGAAATACCTGATCTTAATATTTCGGCTCTTGATAGTCCCTCAGATTAAAGCGCATAAATGGTCTATGCGATCATGCTAACATTAGCATGATACAAGGCACTAGTCATATCAACTCCGAAACACTATTCGAACACATTATGAAGCTTCATCTGTTTCGAGCTTCGAAACAACAAGTATTAATCTTTCCCAATTAACTCCTAGCGAGCGTTTCGGTTTCACCAACTCACAAGTAAAGATTTTTTTAGCGAGTGTATATGTGCGTGTTTATATATGCCTTTATGTAAGCGCACTGACATACCAGCTTTCCTCCTAAAATATAGCGATGGAGGGAGACATCAAACATTCATCGATTACGGTTCAGTAACATCGGAAGAATAATCTATATCGTTTATAGGCCTACCGACCACCAGTACAGCTTCCGGTTCCAAGTTAAATAGGAAGTCTATTTTTTTCTGATATTTCCTATTTCTTCTTTTATTTGGATGGTAGTTTGAAGGTCTCACACACACACACGCACGCACATACGCACGCACGCACGCACGCACGCACGCACGCACGCACGCACGCACCACGCGCACACACACACACACACACACACACACACACACACACACACACACACACACACACACACACACAAGACAAACACACACACACACAGCAATATAATGTACACAACATATAAATATAACGCACACACAAACATATACAGTGCAATAAATTAATACCATGCAACTACCATCACAAATCACATCAATCAAACACTTCACAACACACCGTAGGCAAAACCTACACGCATAGAACTGTCGCCTGCCTCAGAACACGTCAACACACAACTACCACCACCTACTACATACAGTACGACAAAACGAGCACGTTAATTTACATAAAATATATATATATAATAATAATAATAATATATATATAATATTATATGTATATATTTTATATATTCATTTAATATATCAATAGTATTAAATTATAACTGTAGGTGAAATCCTTAGAGATTTCAAATGTGCTTTCTATTAACATTTTAATGTACATTTACCGACTTATACATACAGTCTTTGGTACAACGTATTATAAAAATATAAAACAATAGAAAGAAATAAAGACATAACTAAAATAATGAAATAAGGAAAAAGAAAAATATAAAAAAATATATTATAAATAAATATTACAAGAAAATAAAAATTAATCTTAAACGATGTAATATCACAAATCTTTGGATACAAAGGTATTATAAACAATTAAAAAAAGACGAAAGGAAACTAAAGACATAAGCAACAAAATGAAATAAGGAAGAAAGAAAGAATAAAAAAAAGAAAAAAATATACAGGAAAAAAATTAACAGAAGAGAAAACAGAAAACTTTTCTTTCCCCAGTCTTCCCACGGACAGCGGGTCACCTGGCACTGAGAAATACACTTCCTGCGAAATTCCCTAAGACTCTCGACCTCCCAAAACCTCACCGGAAGTTCGAGGTCATCAGAGGTCAGACTCCAGGAGAAGAGTATATTACGACGTAAGTTTTGGTGGCGCTCCGAAGTCAGGGAAACTAGAGGGAGAGGGAGAGAGGGAGGGAGAGGGAGAAAGGGAGGGAGGGAAGAAGGGAGGGAGCGAGAGGGAGAGAGGGAGGGGAGAAGGAAAGGAAAGAGGAAGAGAGAGAGGGAAGAAGGGAGAGAGGGGGAGAGGGAGGGAGGGAGAGAGAAGAAGGGAGAGAGGGAGGGAGGGAGGAAGAAGGGAGAGGGAGGTAGGGAGATGCGAAAATAGTAAGAAATTTAGAAACAAGCGAAATTATGTACAAAAGAAATTAAATTTGGTGAATCGCTTCTTCATTTAATGCGTTTATTATTCACGTGAAATTATTTTTAATGTGTAAGAATTCTGTACATAACTTATATGCTTATGGAATCATTATCATTATTGTTTTTGTTGGCGTTGCAGCTTTTGTTGTTGTTGATATTGTTTCCAGTATCAGTGATGTCTCTTTATTATAATGATGGTTATAAGTTTGAATACCATAACCATTATAATCATACTGTTATTAGTTTTATTATTGTTGTTGTTATAAGTTTTATTATTATTGCTGTTATTACTATCATTATTGTTAATATCGTTATTATCACCATCATCATCATCGTCATCATCCTCTTTATCAATATTATCATTACCATCAGTATCATTATCATTATTATCATCATTAACATTATCATCATAAATGACATTATTATTAACATTAACATTATGATTATCATTATCAGTATGCAATCATCTTTGCTCTAACGCACTTTGCTGATTATGCAGCTGAAGAAAACTGTCAAATTAATCGTCTTGACTTAGGATTAAGATGATGATTTGATACATAAAGAAGGATTTAGGACTGGAACGGATCATCTCGATTTATGCAACTGTGAGAGCCACGGAAAAAAATACTA
>NC_051388.1:41408789-41413789 GCF_015228065.2 Penaeus monodon | reverse complement strand
TGTATGTATGTATGTTTGTGTGCGTGTGTATGTGTATATACATACATACATATATATATATATATATATATATATATATATATATATATATATATATATATATATACATAAAAACACACACACATACACACATATATCACATAAAAAAGAGAGATTAGAGCGAAAGATAAATATACAGATAAGGACAAAAGAAGGGCAACAGTACATGAGAGCACGGAATGTCCATTCATTACTTGTTCGTATCAGATCATCGTGAAAATATCTCTTCTCTCAGTCTAGAACATTACACGCCCCCAACCCCCCCTCCTCCTCCCCCTCTGTTCCTAAGCTCCTCCCCACTTTCCTCTATACTTCTGTTAGCTCATTTTCCCTCTTTCCTTCTCCTTTTCCTTCTCTTCCCCTTTCTCTCATATTTCTTGTCTTCTCATTTACTCTTGGCACTTCTTCTCTTCTTCGTTCTTTCTTCCTCTCCCATCTTTCTTCTTTCCTTCTTCCTACTTTCTCGTTCTTTAATATCCTCCCTTCTCCTTCTTAGCTTCCCCCCAATCTTCCCTCCTAAACCTCGTCCTAACTTACTTCTCTTTCTCTCAACTTCTTTAAATTCCCTTTCTTCTATCCTTACATCATCTCCTTTTCTTTTCCTCCTTTTTTCATCTAATTCCCTCTTTCCTTACCCTTGTTTTCTCCCTTCCTTTCTTTTTCCTTCTCCTTCTCCATCCTTTCCTCCCCCTCTCTCCTTCTTTTTCCGTTCCCTTTCATTCTAGATTCTTCTCTTCTCCTCATCCTTTTCCTTCTTCTCCTTCCATCCCTCCCCTCCCCTTCCCCCTTCTCCCTCCCACCCTCACCCTTTTCCCTCCCTTCCTCCCTCCTCCCACCCACCTTTCCCCTCCCCTCCCCTCCTTTTCCCTCACCTCCCTTTTCCCCACCTATTCTTCCTATCCTCTTTCCTATCCCCTCCTCCCATCCCCCCTCCTCTCTTCCCTATCCAAAAACCCCGCACCCCCTTTTTTTTCTCCCCCATCCCATTTCCTTCCTAAACACATTCTTACCCTACATTTCCCCCCCCCCCTCCTTTTCCTTTCTCTTCGTATCCCCCCTATCCCTATCCCCCCCCCTTTTTCCTTATCCACCTCCCCCCATCCTGCTTTCTCCCTTCACCCAACCGCCAGAAACTCTACGGACTCCTCCCGCCATCCTTCAAACTGTCCCGGCGGCCAAATGGAGTCTTTGTGGAAGGCTGAGCAAAGAGCCTCCGGGGTTGGGTGTGTATTGTGGAAGATCACGACGCTCCATAACTCCGGCGTGCTTTTGTGTGTCCGATCCTATTTATCCGGCTGTGTCTCGGCCAAATGTCTGCATCTGGATTACGTCGGTCTTTGCGTTCGTCTGAGTTTTTTTTTTTTTTTTTTTTGGGGGGGGGGGTGGAGGAAGGGGATAAGAATGTAGGGAGAAAGGTTTTTGGGGAAGGATGGTGGGATTTTGGGAGGTGGAGAGAGAGGGTTGGGGAATTTGGGGAAGTTGGGAAGGGACTGGGAAGTGGAGGGAGAGTTGGGGAAGAGGAGAAGAGACCTTGGAAGGTGGGGAAAGGGTTGGGGAAGGGACTGGGGAGGTAGGAGGAAGGTTGGGGAAGTAGAGAAGGGACTGGGAAGGTGGAGGGAGGGTTGGGGAAGAGGAGAAGGGACCTTGGAAGATGAGAGAGGGGCTAAGAAGGTGAGGAAAGTGGCTCGGTAGGAAGGGGAAGTGACAGGGAAGCGAGCGAGGGGGGTAAGAAGGTTGGGGGAAAGCCGGGGAAGTGGGGGAGGGGCTGTGGAAGGTGGGGGATGAACCGGGAAGGTAGGGCTGGTAGGGGGGGAGGGGGGAGTCATAACTTTCCTTCCTTTTGAATGTCTTACCTGTTTTTTTTTTTTCTTTTTTTCTTTCTCTCCCTTTCAAAGGAATGTCTCATTGTTTTTTTTTTTTTTTTTTTCTTTTTTTATTGCTATTATCTGTCTGCGTTTTTCACTGTTGCTCTTTACTCTATTTTTCTTTCTGTATTTTCTTGTTCCTTTCCCTCTGTTATGCTGTCTCATTCTTTTTCATTTTTTTCCTGATCTTTCCGTCTTTTTTTCCCTCTTCTCTCTCTCTAACACGCAAGCAGACACAAACGCACGAAAGAAGAAGAAGAAGAAGAAGAAGAAGAAGAAGAAGAAGATGAAGAAGAAGAAGATGCGAGGAGAGAAATGGGAAAGGGAAATGTTGACAGTAATGGGGAATTGCAAATTACGTGTGGAGAGATAATGAAAAAAAATCCGTCTTTAAAAGATAGATAGATAGATAGATAGATAGATAGATAGATAGATAGATAGATAAATAGATAGATAGACAGATAGATAAATAGATAGATAGAAAGAGAGAGAGAGACGAGAGAGAGCGAGAGTGAGAGCGAGAGAGAGAGAGAGAGAGAGAGAGAGAGAGAGAGAGAAAGAGAGAGAAGAGAAAGAGATGAGAGAGAGAGAGAAGAGAGAGAGAGAGAGGAGAGATGAGAAGAGAGAGAGAGAGACGAGAGAGAGAATTAATAAATAGAAAAAAAAAAGAAAACAGAGAAAAAAAATTACCTATAATCTTTTCATCCCTCTGACATCCCTTTCAAAACGGGCTAATAATACCCTCAAAAAAAAAAAAGGAAAAGAAAACCAAAAGACGAAAATAAGAAAAGAAAAAGTGAAATCTAAGACTTGAAATCTTGAGAAATGTGAATGAGAGTTCTCAGGTGTTGGAGATTTATATACGAGTCCTTTTCTAAGGGTCTGCAGGTGAATAGATGACTCTTGTGGAAGAATAAAGTAGTTGCTCAGGTCGCTCGAGAAATACTCCGGACGTAATTAGCTTTGTTTATTATAGTCTAGTGTGTGTTGTCTAACTTCGTTTGTTTGTATATTTATTTGTGTTTGTTTCTTTTTCATCTTTGTTAGTCTGATTTTCTGATTGTTATTTTTATTAATATTATTATCATCGGTATCATTATAATTATCTGTTTGTATATGTGTTTGGTAAGGCATGCAATATCCTTAATTAATACTTGTTCTTCACCAATGTGATTAACATGAATATTAGAAGAATTGGTGGATATATATGTAATTTTCGGTAATTAATTTTCCTGTGTAACTAGATCGCTAAATAGATTATTTTTCAATAAATCTTATCTCATATCAAGACGGATACACCATATATCGCTTTCTCTATTTTTTTTCTCTCTTTCGGGAAGACATCATGAACAAACAAGCATTTCATCTTGATTTGTACGCAATACTTAAGATACACATTTGCAAGATAATAATTTTCTTAAAAATACGGCAAAGGTATAATCGAGAGTCAATTTCTGCATTATACCAAGGGCTTCCACGCCTCTCCCATGCATCATGAACAGCACGCGACGCACCTGCAGGGATAAATCTGTTGCGGGGGGGGGGGGGGGCGCTAATCTAATATAATGGATACAGACAAATAAACATAACTTCCTGGCTGGATGATTATGTCCTTTCCTGATTCTTATTCTATTTCCTTCTGTCTGTCTGTTTGTCTGTTTCTCTATGTCTGTCTGTCTCTCTTTCTCCTCTCTCTTTCTTTTCTGTCTGTCTGTCTCTCTCTTCTCTCTCCCTCCCTCTCTCTCTCTCTCTCCCTCTCTCCTCTCTCTTTATATATATATATATATATATATATATATATATATATATGTGGTGTGTGTGTGTGTGTGTGTGTGTGTGTGTGTGTGTGGTGTGTGTGTGTATGTGTGTGTGTGTGTGTGTGTGTGTGTGTGTGTGTGTGTGTGTGTGTGTGTGTGGTGTGTGTGTGTGTGTGAGTGTGTGTGTGTGTGTGTGTGTGCATGTACGTGTATAAATATATACATATATGTGTGTTTGTGTGTGTGCGTGTGCGTGCGCAAACATATACATTTCTTTATCTATTTATTCATTTATAGTGCACATAAACAAGTTATTTATCCAAGCAGCTAACATTCCACATAATCCCGGCGAACCTTCAGGATAAGTCTACCTGAGGCTTTCCACTCGACGCAACTTTCAACAGCTCTAGTTTGCATTGCAACTTTTCCCTCATAATTCCGGCATTGCCAAACAGAGAGTCTCTTTGCGTCTTATGCGGAATTGAGAGAGGGGGGGGGCGGAAGGGGAGGGGGGTGGAGGGAAGGAGAGAAAGTAGTTAGAGAGAGAAAAGGGTGGAGGATGAAGGGAGGGGGAGGGATAATGGGGAAAGAGAGAGAGAGAGAGAGAGAGAGAGAGAGAGAGAGAGAGAGAGAGAGAGAGAGAGAGAGAGAGAGGAGTGATAAAGGAAGGAGGAAGGGAAGGAGGGAATGATGAAAAAAGGTTTGGAGAGATGAGAAGATGATGAAGAGAAGGAGGGAGATAGAAGATGGAGAAAAGTAATGGAGGAAGAGAATCTTTTCGTTCAATATCATAGTTCAGCTTAAAATGCGCTACTGAAACGCGGCACTCTATTCACTGGTAATGTTCCTCTCTTGAACGTTATTTATAGTATGGCGTCGTTGAGTTATAGGTTTCCCCTACATTTTTCTCTTATATACTTTCCTTCCCGAAATCCAAGGGTGAAACAGACGAACTGACAGAGATAAAATGGTTTTGAAATAATGCATGTGTGGCATGGTGTTACCTTATAACCTTATGATGATGTTATTATTATAATGACGGTAAAACATAACATCCCTGAATGTTCACAACATGTATTTCCATAATGCGTATCTCACTCGGTTCTTCAGAAATTACTGCAATAACTTGATTTTTTTTTATTAAGAGACAAAAGTGAAAATGAATATGCAAGCTTTGTTATAAATTAAAGAGAAAAAAAATCAAGGTAAATATAAAAGTCATCCACCAAATATATAAAATAATATACGAAAAAAGAAGAAGAAGAGGAGAAGTATATAGCCAAATAAAACAGAAGATGCAAATAAAACAAGAAATCCAGTGTTATTTTCGACAACTCTG
>NC_051388.1:41361289-41386289 GCF_015228065.2 Penaeus monodon | reverse complement strand
TGCGTCGTCATGGCAACGGGATGGCTCGGAGCCAATCCCCGCCTTGCTCGGGTGACGTCATAGATGATTTCACGCATCGGCAGCCAATGGCAGTGGCCAGTGCCCTTCACGTGGATTTGTTATGCACTGCTGCGAAGTATTCGGCATTTGACATGTCTGGAGCATCTGTGGCGGATTATTGCTCTGTATGATACTAAAAAATTCGAGAGATGTTCCAGTATCCCGTCACTTTATATAAAGAGAGACAAGAATAACCTTTTAAAAAGTCAGAGGTTCCAGAATACGATTGGCTCTCTCAGATTATTCTGGCATCCAATCGCGGGCACTTTAGCCAAGGCGAATGGCGACGCACTTACACAGAAAAACAAAAACAAAACAAAACAAAAAAAAATCTGCGGGGTAAATAATTAGTCAGACACGTTCAATGCAGGTTATTTTGCTGAATAAAATATCGCACAAGCGACAAAGGACGTGGAGCTGTAGCAAACTTTTTTCCAAACAACGGGACACAGCGAACCAACTTGAAAGGTAATCGAATAGCAAATGAGATATTGACGAAAAAGAAAGAAAGAAAGAAAAAAATATAAATTGTATTTGAGTTCTATAAAGGAAAATCGCCCGATTTTCACGACATTAACTTTATCATTTTGATTCTGAGACCATCCCGTTCTATGATTTTCTCATCAATTGATTAACATTGCGCCGAAAAGGGAACAACAGGTTGCAAAATTATTTTTAGCTCGTGATTTACTTTCTCTCTGTCGTTTCCTGATTCCTTGCAAAATCTCTGTTGGTGATAATCAAAAGATCACGAAAGAAAGTATGTTTTATGCATGTGATTCCTTGCTTTCATGTGGAAAAAATATGCCTTATTCTGCTCTACTCTTTAATCTGAATCAGTTCATAGACGAAAAAAAAAAGAAAAGGACAGAAATATCTCATTTATATGACCATAATTATTAGTCCCAATTGCAATTATCTAGAAGAATATTTATAGAAAAAAGTAAACTATACACAAGATCAAGTACGGACTGTTTAGATTTCAACTTGTTCAAAAAGATAGAAATAAAGTGATAGGTAGACATACAGATAGATAAATAACTTGGACAAATATATATATATATATATATATATATATATATATATATATATATATATATATATATGTATTTATATATATATGATATAGATAGATAGATAGATAGATAGATAGATAGATAGATAGATAGATAGATAGATAGATAGATGAATAGATATCTCTTCTCTCTCTCTCCTCTCTCCTTCTCTCTCTCTCTCTAAAAAAAAAAAATCTCCTCATTCATCTCTCTGCCTCTCTCTCCGATCTCTCTCTCCTCTACTCTCTCTCTCTCTCTTTCCTCTCTCTCCTCTCCTCCTCTCTTCCCCCCCTCTCCTCTCGTCTCTCTCCTCTCTCTCGTCTCTCCTCTCTCTCATCTCTCTCTCTCTCTGTCTCTCATTATCTCCCGTTCCTCTTCTCTCTCTCTCTCTCTCTTTCTCTCTCTACTTCCCCCGATTCATCGTTCATTTCGCCGGTTATTGGATTTTTGTGCCTGTGCGGCCATATTTCTCACCGCCTGTGTGCGTGTGACTGATTCCGTACATGATTCTCGTTCAACAATTCATTTGAGCTTTGGAAAATATGCAGAACGTCCTAAATACGATCCAGTCATTTTTTTTCTTTGTTGTTTTCCGTTAGTTTTACTTCCTCTCGCATGATCATTCCTCCACGTTTCTTTCTTTCTTCTTTATCTCTCCTCCCGTTTCTTTCCTGCGTATACTCCCACATTATTTCTTTATTTCTTGCTTTTTTTTTTTATTCGCATCTTTCTTGATCCTCCCTCCCATCCTTAATACATTTTTCCCTTTTTTTTTTCTTGCGCTTCCTAATCTCCCGTTTCTTCCTTTCTTACTTTCAATCATTCTCATCGCTATCTTTTTTTTTCCCTTTACTACCAAATACCCACAACCCGATTATATTATTCTCTCTCTCTCCTCTCTCACATGTCCTCACTCCGTCCAATCATCCCTCCCTCCCCCATCTCCTATCACTCTACCTCGCCAAGTCATCTTCCTCTCTCTCTCTTCTAGTCCTCTTCTCGTCTCTCTGCTCGCAAGGTCGTCCGCTCATCCCTCATCGCTCATCCTCTCGTCGTCTCGTCTCCGCTTCTCCTCTCCTCTCCTCTCCTCCCTCCCTTTCTCTCCGCACCGCCTCCAGCCTCACTCTCTCGTTCTCTTCCTCACACTCCTACCTCTCCGCCTCCCCTCCTCTCTCTCACTCTCTCCCTCGACGTCTATCTCATTCTTCTCGTCCTCCCTCGTCTCTCTCTCTCTTCTCTCTCGCCTCTCCTCTCGTCTACTCCTCTCTCTCCGCTCTCTCTCTCTCGTCTCTCTCTCCTCCTCTCTCTCCTCTCTCCTCTATTCTTTCCTTTTTTCCTCTTAAACCGCCGATAATAAGACAGCCAGAAACACCAGGGTGACATACCGGGTGGTGGATCTCGTCGGTTATGATAACAGTATCTTTAAATTACTATCTTGAGGGCGATTTGATTGCCCGGTGCGTCGGCACTTATTGGGGGTCCGGTGACCTGTGCTGGAGAGAGGCTGGGGCTCGGAGAGAGGAAAGGTAGATAAGGAAAGAGGTAGAGAGAAGGAGAGGATAGAGAGGGAAGAGGGTAGAGAGAGGGTGGATAGGTAGAGGAGGAGGATAGGGAGAGGTAGAGAGAAAAAGGAGAGGTAGAGGGAGTGAGAGGTCGAGGAAGGTAGAAGGTTAGAGAGAGGGAGAGGGTTATAGAGTATAGTGGAGGAGGGGTAGAGAGAAGGGAGAGGTTGGGAGAGGGAAGGTAGAGAGAGGGAAGGGAAGAGGTAGAAGAGAAGGCGAGGAAATATAGGGAGAGTGAAAGATAGGGAGGAGGTAGAGAGAAGGAGAGGTAGAGAGAGGGACGAGGGAAAGAGGGATGTAGAGCGAGAGAGGAGGGAAATATATATAGGGAAGAGTGGTATATATGTATATCATTTCACACCACACAAACAACACACACACACAATCACACAGACGACACACATATATATTAAACTAATATATATATGTATATTATATATATATATATATATATATATATATATCTATATATATATCTATATATATCTATATATTTATATATATATATATATATACACACAGAGTGAGAGGGAAGAAACGGAAATGAAGAAAGGGATAGGAGAGGAACAGATAAATAAACATATACACAGAAAAATAACAGAAAATATTATCACGAGGAAAACGAAATAAGATGAATACATAACACAAAAAACACAACGTAAACAACATAAAAAACATTGAAAAGAGAGTCAGAGATAGAGAGAAAAATCAAAGATGGTATCATGATATGCGTGGCGCTTTTGCTATTTGTTGGCTGGCGAGGAGAATTATTACCTACCCGATATATTTTGACATCTCAAATCACATATCCGGTTGACCCTGGCAGACAATCGGATGAATTATTCTTTTTTGCGTTTTAATTAAATTCTGGGAAAATAATGGGTGGGCCGAGCGATCACTGCTTGCGCGGAGATGGCTGAGCTAACCCCCCTTTTCGGAGCGCCGTGGGATACCGCCCGTGGAAGTTTTTATTCTGATTTTATTTTTTTTGTTTTTTTTTTGGTTGTTTATTTAGGTGGATGGAAGGTGGTGTGTTATCCGTTTGATTTTGATTTGGTGATTTTCTGTGGGTTTATATTCGTTGGTGATGAAGGATGTCGTGTAGGTCATAGCATCGTCGGAGTATGAGGGTTGACCGGAAGGGACGAGATGGGGGAGTGTAGGATGAGGGGGTTGATTTAGTGATCCCCTAAAGAAAAAGTTAAGAAATAAATCCGACCCCCCTCTCCACCACCACCTCCCCCTTAGATATCCCAACAAAGGAATATAAACATTATATGCAATATTGAAACCCCCCTCTGTTATCCAACAAACCGGCGCGCCATACGGTTGGACGAGCACCGCCGCCGCCTGCGTATTGACAAACATTATCGAACTTTTTTTTTATTACTATTTTCTCCGCAGAGTATGCCACGCTGTCGATCGTCCTGGCGGGATAAGGTCCTTTAAATCGGTCCCTTTAGACACGGCTTGGACGGATCCTGAAATCCCGCGCGGAAGCCAGAGCGAGGAGGAGCTCCGCGGAAGGGACGGGATACCGCTTCCGGCTTCAGCTCCGCTAACCTGCTAAGGGAAATTATTCCGACAGTAGTCCTTTTGTGCGGGTAGATGAACAGATCTACTACTTGTAAAAGTCGGCTGCGAGGCCTTTTATTTTTAATTAAAATTCCTTTATATATAAGGAGTGGGAAGAAGAAAAGGAGGACGAAAATAAAGAAAGGGGGGACATGGGAATAAATAATAATAAAGTGGTAAAGAGTGGTATGAGGGTTACGTAATACAAAAGAAGAGACTACATAAAACCTGTAGACTCTACGGGATCTTCTACCGAAGAAAGAATTTCACGTAACCGATTCAATACCATTGCGGCACGGCCGCCGGACTCCGCGACGAAGAGGACATTTGCCTACTCGAAGAAACATCTCGTAAGGGGCGGCCCTCTTTAAAGAAAAGAAGGAAGACCCGATTTGTGTTTTTAAAAAAGATGACATTAATTACAGATTTGCCCGCTACAGAGGCGTCCTTTTGTCACTCCTACTCACATTGTTTCTATTCTCCAACCCAAAGGCATGAGGGAGAGATTCCTACGACGCAAATTCAGGGAAGCTTCGCTGCTGTGGCCGAGAAAGGTGTTTTGAGGGAGGGCAGAGAGAGAGAGAGAGAGAGAGAGGAGAGAGAGGGAGAGAGAGAGAAGAGAAGGAAAGAGAAAGGGGAGAGAGAGTAGAGAGAGAGAGAGAAGAGAGAGAGGGAGAAGGAGAGAGAGAGAGAGAGAGAGAGAGAGGGGAGAGAGAGAGGAGAGAGAGGAGAGAAAGAGAAAAAGAGAGGGGAGAAGAGAAAAGAGATAAGAAGAGAGAGAGAGAAAATTTGAGAATATACTGTGTTGATGAAAGAGGGGTATAAGATAAATTAAGGCAATACATACAAAGAAACTAGAGAAAAAGAATGGGATCTTCAAACAATAGCGGTAAAGAGAGAATGTTATAGAGACAGGTAGAAAAAAACAATGTTTTCGTTTTGAAGAAAAAAAAATGGAGGAAAATAGAGCGTGATGATGCAAAAAATATGGGAATTTTAAAAATTACCCGCTTAGCAGATAGATTGTTCGAAATCTAGTGACGATCGAGACCACGGGATTTTTTTTTTTACGTCCATAATAATTTTTTACAATGTGTGATCATTTTTTCCTCTTTTTTTTAAAAGGCCAGCGATGAGAGAAAATTTTCGAGGAGAAATGGAGGATGAAAGGGGAAGGAACGCAATTGGGAGAAGGGAGATATTTTATTCCCCAAACAGAATTTTGGATCTTAGTAATCAAAAAAAACGTTGTGTCCTGTGTGTGGTTTGTTGTAATGTGTGTGTGTGTGGGTGTGGTGTGTGGTGTGTGTTGTTTGTGTGTGTGGTGTGTGTGTGTGTGTTTGTAGTGTGTGTTGTGTGTGTGTGTGTGTGTCTGTGGGTATGTGTGTATGTGTTGGTGTTTGTGTGTGTGTGTTAGTGTTGGTGTGTGTGTGTGTGTGGTGTGTGTGTGTGTATTTGTGTGTCTTGTGCGTGTGTGTGTGATTATATAATATATATATATATTATAGATATATATATATATTATATATATATATATATATAATTATGTATAAATATTATATTATATATATATATTATTCACACTACCACACACACACAGATGTGTGTATTATTACAATATATGTATGTGTACATATATATATTTTATATATAAAAACAATATATATATAATATATTATATATATATATTATATATATATATTATAAGCTTATTTGTATATATGTATTATGTATATATACATATGTATATATATATAATATATGAATATATATAGATATATATATAATATAATAGATTATATATGATAACATTATATATATATATAATATATATATATATAAATATATGTATATATATATATATATATATATACATCACACACACACAAACACACACACACACACACACACACACACACACACACACACCACACACCCACACACCACACACACACACAACAGACACACACACACCACCCACAATACTATATTATATTGATTATATATATATAGATATAATATATATAAAAATATATATTATATATACACATATATACAACACACACGTATGGTATAGTATGTTATGTATGCATGTATATATTTACTTATTTTACAACTCCGCCCACATGAAAGTAATCATGTAAGCAATACCCAAATAGACTACAAATTTTGTTTATATTCTCATGAAATACAATATAAGTTTGATACTGTGTTGATTATGTTTTTTTCGACACGGCTGGTCCACTAAGAATATATTATTATCTATATATATATATATATATAATATATATATATATATAAATTATTATGTGGTATATATATATATATATATATATAGAATATATATGTATATATATACATGACACATCAGCTACACACAAGACAACCATACACACACAACACATACACACAATCACACACACACACAACACACACACACACGACGCCAGACACACACAAAACACCACCCACACACACACCCAATAACACACACCAACAACACACAACTCAACACACACAAAACATACACACATCACACACACACACAACAACATATGTATATGATATACATATATATATATATATATATTATATATAATTATAATATATATTATTATATTACCCACACACACACGCAACACACACACACACACAAACCCAACACACACCCACACTCACAACACACACACCACACACCACACACCCACACCACCACCAAACACACACCCCACACACACACACAACACACAACACACACACACAAAGATATATATATATATATATATATATAATATATATATAAATAGTGTATATATATATATATATATGTATTATATGTATATATATATGTATATATATAGTAATAGATAATATACTATATATAGATATATAAAGATATATATATTTATATATATAATTATATTATAATATATAATATTATATATATATATATAGATATATAATATATATTATATTATATATTATATATACATATATAATACATATACATACATACATATATATATAGATATATATCATATATATATATAGTATATATATATATATAGATTATATATAAAAGAGAGCGGATAAAGCAAATCGATATTGCACGTTGAGATAAATGAGTGAACAGAGCCAAGAGACCCACATAAGATTCATAATGCAGGAGGAACTGGCAAAGAAAATAGAAATGATTTTTTTTACGTGTAATATATAGTCCCGGAGCTCTTTCCTCTTTTCACAATATCCCTCTCATTTTCCCTCCTCCGAAATAAATGAAATCACGTTTAATCGCCTTCATATTTCAAAAGCCATTTTCCTCTCAAGGATACAGTTCAGCCAACAACAAGAATACAAGTCGGACGCTGGTGGTAAGGTTTTTATGTGTTTACCTGTACGCTTTGTCATTCGTTACTTTCGTCGTCTCCTCTCCCTCGGCTTTTCCGTTCTTCCTTCTCTCTGCTTCCTTGTTTCTTTTTGTCACTTTCTTTCCTTTTCGTCTTAAACCTCTCCTCTCCCATATCCTTTCTCTCATGTCGCGTCGCCCCTTCAACCTCTCTTTCCCCGTTGCCGTTCGCCCTTTGACACTCCACTATCTCCTCTCTCTTTATTTACCTCCTATTCTTCTTCTTCTCTCCTCCTCCCTTCTCTTACTTGTCCCCGTTTTATATTCTCCTCTCTCCTCTCTCCTCTTACAACACTTTTGACACCCTATTTTTCCCCCTTCTCCCCTTAAACCTTGTCTCAGTCACTTCTCCTTGTCTGAATCTGCTACTTTTACTCTCTCATCCCTCCCCTTTTTCCTCCTTTCTCATCCTTGCCCATTATTTACTCTTCTCTCGCTCCCCATCATCTTTCTTCTCGCCCTCTCTGTCTGGTCTTCCTTCTATCTCCTCCTTACCGCACTTTACTCTCCCCTTCTTCCACACGTCTTCCACACCGCTTTTCATACCCCCTTTAATTCTCCCCTTTCCCCTCTCCTCTCCTCTCTCCTCCCTACCTAATTCCCTACCTCCCCCTCGCCTCTCCTCTCCCTACACAAGTAAGACTGTCTAAAGGCTATCTTATATTTTTCCTTTCCTTCTGGGTAATAGATTGGCATATTCTCGCTTCGTATTCTCTCAATCAAGCGTGATGAACTTGTTGGCGTGACTTTAAAAGCTGTCTTAAAAGGCCTTTGCGCTCGTGGTGTTTTGAACTGTTAGTGGGTCCGTATTTTTCACTTTTTGTTTTGTTTGTATATTGAATCTTTTAATTAATTCCCCTTTTCTTTTAAAAAATATCTGGGTAAATTGGTTTGTTTTTATTTATTTTATTTCTCGAGATTTTCTTATCCTGAAAATGGTTTATAACTGAAACACAGGACAACTGGGGTTAATTAAGGTATCAACTAATGATTTTTCTTTCTAAGCATATAATAGTCTTATCGGATAGAGACAATTCGAAACATAGCTTTATTCGTTCAAACATAGTTCGAAGCATTATTTTAGACAGAATTTCTTTTCTAATATATGCGTTGATATTAGCGGTATTACCAGATCTGCTCTCGGTGATGGTCACGTCGCATTATTGTTGGTTTTCAATTAGAACTTTGTTTACAGATAGAAAAGATTTTTTTTTTTTTTTGTGATCGAAAAATTCACTATTGATCCTTTTGTCCCTGTAGACCCGATTCACTCACTGGCACGTGTGGCAGGGGATCCGTGGGAGAGGGGGGCGCCCGGGCGTATGAAAACCACGTGAAGTGGAAGATTTAATTTGTTGTATTTCCTCTCCAGCGCATCAACGAGGGAGGCGGAAGAACGTTCTGTACAGCAAAATGAATTTTTTGTAAAAATTTGTGTTTTTACTTTTTTTTTTATGTAGTGCTGAAATCACGATTATTAATCGACAATCTCCAATTCAAAATAAAATAGATGTTTAGGAAATTTATATTGTGTTTTTTTATATATATGTATACTTTTTTCTAATGGTTATCCTCTGAATAATATAATTTTTTTGGTTTTTTTGAAGGTAGCTTCCTTCGTTTACCCCCAAGGGAGCGGTCGGGGGACGAGTTGATGCGAATTCAAGATGGCTGTCTACCGCCTTACACGAACGTATGGTCGTATTGAGGGATTGGGCAAGTACTTACTCATAGCGTCGGTCATTCAGATTTTAAAGAAGAACAAGAAGAATTGTGTGTCAGATCCATCATTAACGTAGGTGGTGATTTAGAACACGACGTGACTGGTGTGAGGAAAAACCTGTTTACAAAGGAAAAACAAGGTGCAAAAACGAGCAACAGCAAAGCGTTTTCTCCCCGTGCAGGTGCGGTTACTTTTTTCCCCTTTTAACTTTTTTTCACCTTCGTCCGATTTATTCTTTCTTTATTGTGAAAGTGACACAAGCAATAGGTAATGGTAACTTACAATCTTGATCATCAACACCAAACCAACCACCCACCCGCGACTGACATTTTTTTATTTTCCACTTTTCCGGAGTTCACCATACTCGGTCAGCTGTGGCTTAGCGCGAACAAATTTCAATGTCCCGCTCGTCTCGTCTCCCCCGGCTGCTCTTTCCTGTCTGTGTGTTGTGTGACCGGGGGGCGGGGCCGAGGGAGTGGCTTGTTCTGGGCTCACGGTCCCGTACCTACCTGGCTCCGGCTGTGCCCTGGGACCTGTGCCTCGCCCTACACAACACCCGCGCCGTTCATCAATGGCATGTGTGAATCCGGTTACTCAACAATAATTGTTTACGTGCTGTCTGCATGGCAAACACGAACGGGATGGCTCGGACCAACTCCCCGCCTTTTGCTCGTTGACGTCATAGATATTTCAACCGGGCATCCGTCAGCCCAATGCAGTGTGCCAGTGCCCCTTCACGGTGGATTGTTTATGCACTGCTTTGCGAAGTATTCGGCATTTGACATGTCTGGAGCATCTGTGGGCGGATTATTGCTCTGTAGATACTAAAAAATAATTCTAGAGATGTTCCAGTACTCTCCCCCTCGCACCGTCGCTTTATAATAAAGAGAGACAAGAATAAACCTTTTAAAAAAAAAAAGTCAGAGGTTTTCCAGAATACGATGTGCTCTCTCAAGATTTTCTGGCATCATCCAGTCGCGGGAAAATCGCGGACTCGCAGGGCCGGGGTCACTTTAACCAGGAGGGGGCGAATGCGACGCACTTACACAACAGAAAAACAAAACCAAAACAAAAACAAAAAAAAAGCTGCGTGGTAAATAATAATTATCAGACACGTTTCAAAATGCAGGTTGATTTATTTTTGCTGAATAATATTCGCACAAGCGACAAGGACGTGGAGCTTTGAGCAACAAAACTTTTTTTTTTTTCCAAACAACGGGAAACACGCGAACACTTGAAAGTAATCGAATAGCAAATTAGATATTGACGGAAAAGAAAGAAAGAAAGGGAAAAAAATAAAATTTGTAGTTGAGTTCTTAAAAGGAATTCGCCCCGATTTTCACGACATTGGAATTAACTTTAGTCATTTTTTATTCTTGAGACCATCCCGTCTATAATTTTTTCCTTCACATTGATTAACATTATTGCGCCGAAAAGGGACAAACCATGTGAAAATTATTTTTATTAGCTCGTGAACTTACTTTTCTCTCCTCCTGTCGGTTTCCTCCCCCCCCTGATTGTCCTTGCAAATCTCTGTTGGTGTAACAAAGATCACGAAAGAAAGTATGTTTTAATATTATGCTGTGATTCCTTGCTTTCATGTGGAAAAATATGCCTTATTTTCCTGCTCTATCTTAATCTGAATTCTGAAATCAGTTCATAGAACGAAAAAAAAAAGAAAAAAAAAAAAAGAAAGACAGAAATATCATTTATATGACCAGTAATTATTAGTCCCAATTTGCATTGCTAGAAGAATATTTTTAGAAAAAAGTAAACTATAACACAAGATCAAGTACGAAGTACGACTGTTTGGATTTCAAACCTTGTTCAAAAAGAATTAGAAATAAAGTGAATAGGTACAACATACAGATAGCTAAATAACTTGGACAAATATCTATATAAACAGTATATATATATAATATATAATATTAATAGATATATATATATATAGATAGTGTTTTTATAATATATAATTCTTATTATATATATATAGATAGATAGAAGATAGATAGATAGATAGATAGATAGATAGATAGATAATAACAATAGATATTGAGAATAGATAGATAGATCGATAGATACGCAATAGATGGATAGATAATATATTATAAAAACAAAATATATTATATATAGACATATATAATATATATAATCTAGTATAATATATGTATATATATCAATAATGTATAATATATCCATAATTATAAAAAAAACACACTAAACAAATATACAAAAAAACAATTCAATATCCACTAAATAGATGAAAAGGCAGGTAATATATGGAGAGAAGAGAGAGAGCAGAGAGAGAGAGAAGAGAGAGAAGAGGGAAGGAGAGAAGAGAAAGACACAAGAGATTGAGAGACAAGCATGAGAGAGAGAGAGAGAGAAGAACGAAGACAAGAGTAGAGGAGAGAGACAAACAGTAAAGAAAAAAAAAAGAGGAAGAGAGAGAGTGGAGGTGAGAGAATAGAGGGAGAGAGAAGAAGACGGAGAGGAGAGGGGAGAGGAGGAGGAGAGGAGAGGAGAGAGAGAGAGCGAGAGAGAGAGAGATAAGTGAGAGAAGTGAGAGAGAGATCGAATAAAGAACATAGAGAAAGGAGGAGAGAGAGAGAGGAAAAAAAGGGAGAGGAGAGAAGAGAGAGAGAGGAGGGTGGAGATAGAGAGGCGCAGGATATGAGAAGTAGAATAGGAGAGAGAGAGAGAGAGAGAGAGAGAAAGAAGAGAGAGAGAGAGGAGAGAGAGAGAGAGAGAGAGATGAGAGAATGTCGCCTAAATTTTTAAAATTTTTTTTCGGTCCACTATAAAGAGAAGGATGGAACGGGTTGCAACGGCGGGGCAGGATGTGCATTGCAAAAGTTTGGCCTATTCCCATCTGCAAGGCTAATATACGTGCGCCGTTGCAAGGTCTATGGATATATTCATGTATATATAGATGCAGATCTCTATATCCCCCCCCTTTTTCTACCGGAGAGAGGCTGACCCCTCCCCCCCGTTGTAGAGTGATACCCCCTCCCTCTCCCCATAGAGATAGACACCACCCTCTCTATAAGAGCCCTACCCCCTCCCTCCCTAGAGCTCCCTCCCAGCTCTATGGAGACTCCTACCCGGGACTTCCTAACCTACCCATACCGCCCCCTAAAACAACCCCCCTCCCTGTCCTCATAGAGCATGCTAGAGAGACCTTTCCCTCGCCCGCCCTCTATAGACTCTTCCCCATCCCCTTCCTTTCCTCATAGAGCTAGATCCTAGGAGTTCTATCCCCCTCCCTCATCTCATAGAGCTAGATCTCCCCCTCTATATGAATTTCACCCCCTCCCTCATTTCACAGAGCTAGGTTCCTCCCTCTAGTAAGATTCCCACCCCCCTCCCTCTGTGGTAGAGCACTTTATTCTCCCCTATAGTCCCCCCCTCCCCCCTTTCCTTCCCTCCCTTTCCACCCGCCCCTTCTCTCTCTCTCTTCCCCCCCTTTTCTCCCCCTTTCCCTTCCCTCCCTCTCCCTTTCCTTTTCCCTTCCCATTCCCTCCCCCCCTTTCCTCCTCCCTCCTCTCGTCTCTTCCCCTTCCTCCCTCCCCTTTTCCTTTTCCTCCCTCCCCCTTATTTCCCTCCCCCCTCCCCTTTTTCCCTTTTCCTCTCTTCTTCCCCCTTTTTTTCCTCCCTTTCCCCTCCCCCCTTTTCCTTCCCTCCCCCCTTCCCTTTTTACCTCGTCTATCAACTGATGGAATATGAAACGTTCAGATAAAAGACGCATTGATATGATAAGTGAAAATAAATGGATGGATAGGCCTATGAATAAATAACACACCGAGACGACCAGATAAAAAAAGAAAGGTTGCAAAATGTCTGATGTTTGATTTCATGCTTTCGTCAGCTAATATAATATGTCCATTCGCTCTCTTTGAATTAAATCTCAATAATAATCAATATCTCACAAGAACAGATGACAAATATTTAAATAAACACAAATTTTATCAAAAAAATAAATTCAAGACGAACAGAAGCTTACCGCAGATAATTGAAAAAAGAACAAAAACAATAGCAAAAAAAGTATGATTAATGAGCGCACTTAACACCTTTACAAAACAGACATGACTAATGACAGACGAAGTTCACGCGAGCGAAGAATCAATAAACGTTCAGAAATAAGTAAGAGCGTGAGTCATCTTAAGTGGTCTGGCGATTCCTTCTTGTTGTCTTCCAGGTACTTGGGTTATATGACAAGCATGCAAAGGTCTGTGCGTTTATATATCTGTATGTGTTTGTCTGCCTGTATGTCGATCTATCTGCCTGTTTTATATACCCATTTATCTGTCTTTATTTATGTTTATGCGTGTATATATTATTTACATGCACACGCAGCACACACACGCCCAACACAGGCGACACACACACACACACGAACACACACACACACACACACACAACACACACACATACACAACCACACGACACACCACACACAAAACACACACACACACAACACACACACACGCAACACACACAACACACAACAGCACACACACACTTATATATATATATATATATATATATATATCTATATATATATTATATATAAATATATATAAATTCTATATATAAATATATATATATATATATATATATATAGAGTATATATTATATATATATCTATCAAGAACGGAGAGAGAGAGAGAGAGAGAGAGAGAGAGAAATGAAAAAAGGAGAGAGAGACAGAGACAGAGACACATAGAGAGAGAGAGAGAGAGAGAGAGAGGAGAGGAGAGAGGAGAGAAGAGAGAGAGAGAGAAGAGAGAGAGAGTAGCGAAGAGAGAGCTATCTAGAAGTGAGAGGAGCTACAGACAATATGTCCCGAGACCGAGAGGACGCGCGCCACCCATCTCGGAGATAGAGAACAAAACAAAACAAAAAAAGAAAGAAAAAAAGAAAGACCAAAAAGAAAGCTTAGAGAGTCACGCATCGGTCAGCCATAAATTAACATACCAACCAGCAGTTAACAATACTCGTCCGTGGCATTCCACACGAAGCAGCCAATGACGGGGTCACGAGGCAGGGGGGCCAGTTCATTAGCAACAGTAACCACCTCGGAATCGACGACTCAGCGTGAACGGGGCCCATAACAGTGCGCAGTCTTTCTTGACTAGTAATTTGTCGTTGTTCATTATTGTTATCGTTCCCCAGTGTGCTTGGCCATTTGGAGATGCCTTTTTCAGGAGTGGTTTGTTTATTGTTATTGGTTCTTATATCCATGTTGTTATTTCTTTCTTTCAAAATTTATTACTGGTATTCTCATTAATCTGTAAGTTTATTTTTCTTACTACTACTACTACTTCTGCTTCTGCTGCTGCTGCTACTACTACTACTGCTATTACTATTACTACTGCTACTACTATTACTACTACTACTACTACGACTGCTGCTACTTTATCATTATTATTATCATCATTGTTATTGCAGTAATGATAATAATGATATCAATAATAGTGATAATAATAATAATAAAAATAATAATAACAATAATAGAACCAATAAATGATATAATAATAATAATAATGGAAATAATAATAAGAATATGATACTAATACTAATAATAATAATAATAATATAATAATATAATCAACAAAAAATAATATAAATAATAATAATATAATAATAATAATGATATTAATGATAAGGAGGAGGAGGATGATAAAAAATATTAACAACAATAATAACAACAATAACAATAATACCAATATTGCCATTATCACAACAACAATAACATCAATAGTGCTAATAACATATCACAACAGCAATAAGGATGAAAATCACATCCAAAGAAAGACAAAGGTACCCATTCCGTCATTTCCAAAGGTATTTCTCTGTTAAAAGAATTATAAGTAACAACCCTTTTCTTTTTCTTTTCTTTACTTTTTCTTCATTTCTATCCATTATAATTGTCAATTTATCGATCTACTTAGCTTACTTTCTTTGCCATGTGGACCCTCAAGAAGATTGGATAATGTTTTTTTCAGATTATATCATGATATATCAATGCCGTCCTTGTTGCATTGTTGATGTACCTCCTTGTGCACTATTCATATTTGTTTCGTCTGTTATCATTTTCGTGTGGTTGGGATTTAGGTTTCGTTTCTCGTTTCGTTTGGTTCTTGTTTCTGTTCTCTGTCTCTTTCGCTTTCTCTTTCTCGTTCTCTTTCTCTTTCCTCTTTCTCTTTTTTTTTTTTTTTTTTTTTTTTTTTTTTTTTTTTTTTTTTTTTTTTTTTTTTTTTTTTTTTTTTTTTTTTTTTTTTTTTTTTTTTTTTTCTTTTTCTTTTCCTCTTCTCTTTCTCTCTTTTTCGCTCTCTCTTTCTCTTCCTCTTTCCTCTTCCTCTTTCTCTTTCCTCTTTCTCTTTTCATTTGCTTCCTCTTTTTCTCTCTTCTCCTCTTTCACTCTCTCTCTCTCTAGGCTCTCATTCTCTCTCTCTCTCCACTCTTTCCTCGCAGGTTGTCTCTATCGTTCCCATCTCTTCCTCTTTCATCCCTCCCCCCATCCTCTCTGTCTCATCTCTTCTTCCTCCATCCCACGCTCCAGTCTGTCAATCTCGCTCCCCCTGCCTAGTTCCACCTCTCTCGCTCCCTGTCATCTCTCTCTCGGGCATCTTCATCCCCCTCCCATCTCAGCTCATCCCTATCTTCTCTCTCTCGCCTCCTCTCTTCCTCTCTCCCTCTCTCTCTCTCTCTCCTCTCTCCTCTCCTCTCTTCCCCTCTCTCGCCTTCCCTCTCCTCTTCTCGTCACACTCTCCAGGAACTCTGCTTCCTCACCCTCTTCCACCTTCCTCCTCCTTCCCTCCTCCCATCCTCTCCTCTCTCCCCTCTCTCCTGATCAATCTCCCGTCCCACAATCCTCTCCTCATCGTCTCTCTCCCTCGTGCCTCCAGGGCTTACATCTATTCTCATCCTCCCTCTCTTCCCATCTCTCTCCCATGCTCTTCTCTCCTCTCCACTCTCACTCTCCTCTCATTCTCTACCAACCTCTCTCCCCAGTCCTCCCGGCCCTCAGATCGCCTCTCATCTCTCCCCTCTCTCTCTCACACTCCTTCTCGCGTCTCCTCTCTTCTCCGCCCCCCTCCTCCTCGCCTCTCTCCTCCCGTTCTCTCTCATCCTCTCGTCTCTCTCCGCCTCCCCGCGCGCTCCTGCTCTCTTCTCGCACTCCTCTCGTCTCTCTCTTCTTCCTCATCGGTCCACTCCGCCTTATCTCGATCCTCATCCCGGGCTCTCCTCTCACCTCTCGCGCTCAACGGCCTCTCTCTCGTTCTCTCCTCGTTCTCTCGTTCATTCCTCATCTCGCTCGCTCTCTTTATGAATTGTCGCTCTCTTTATGTTTTTTCTTTCTGCTCATTTAAAGTAATTAATTTGATAAATTTTGTAACAGGAATTGTAAAGATAATTATTGTTCTTCGTATTCCTTTGACGATTATTATTATCATTATCACTATGATTTTTAACAATCACTGTTATTATTGTCAGCCCTTTAAAAATCACCATTATCATTAACCTTAATTTTACCTTATTATCGCGTTTGGCTCTACATCCTCATCTTTATTCTGTATATAATGATGTTCATCAAAGGCCTCTTTATTTTCGTCATATCTTCTTCTTACCGTCTATGTAATCACCATAATTATATATTTAGTTACGGAAATCATATCATAGGTACATGTACACTCACATGCTTACATAATAAGATCTTACTTAGGGTACGGTGACTACGTCACAACACACAACAAGCAAGAGGTGTTAACGGCATTACTACGAAATGTACACTCACATGCTTACATATAAAGAATCTATACTTACGTACGTCAACACACACACACATACAAAACTAGACAAACATAGGCCCCAAAACCGACAGACAATACAAAAACAAGCAATAAACATTAAAAAACAAGACAAACAAGAACAACAAACAAACAGACGGCGGCGGGCACTACTCAACAAGAACTACAACAAATAATAACGATGGACTATCATTGCAACCACAACACAGAGCTGATATCGCGACGTCCCGCGGCCAACACACAGACATAAGAATACAACACACCACGAACAAAAAAAAAAACACAAAAACACACAACACAACACACCAGAAAAGAAGACACGGAAAAAAAAAAAAAAAAAAAAAAAAAAAAAAAAAAAAAAAAAAGAAAAAAACGATAATAGGGAAAACAACACGGCACCAACAAAACTCTAAATCAAACGTAGCCAACACGAAGGGCCACACAAAAAAAAACGCAACAGGAGACACACACAGAACCACACTACACACACCACAACGCAACCACAACAGAACAAAACAAAACACCACACACCCACCCGAGAAACAAACAACAACCAACACAACCCGACACAGCTTATCCACAAAAACACAACAACACAACACACACGAGAACACGACACACCTAAAAAAGAACACACCACAAGTCACCGATCAGGAGACCCCAACAGAACCACACCAAGGGGACACACAACTAGACACACACACACAACACACACCCAACAGACGAACACACACACAACACCTAAAACACATACTACAACACCCATCTTGCAGGGAGCGGATAACACACAACAATGTACACGACAAAAAACATTAATACAATTCAATAATCAAAAAGATCATCAAAAAGCACGGCAAAGACAGCAAAAGTATCAAAGCAAAGCCCCTGAACCTTTCTTAGAGTGGAAAAGGACAACAGAAAGCAGCATATACATGAAACCTTTTATAAACTGTATGCATTTTTATTTTTTTTAATTTTAATTAATAAAAAACATGAATTGTTTAAAAAAAATTAAAAAAAAAATATCTTTTGATGACTGTATCTCGACTTGAAATATGCTATCTTAATGAATTACCTTTTGTGTGTTTGTCCTGTCGTTGTCTCTTTCTTTCTCTTTATCCCGTTCTCTTCTGTTTTTCTCAATTCCTTCTCACGTCACATAATCGTTCCTCCATCTTTTCTCTTCTTAAACATACCTTTCTCCTTCCCTTGTTTATATATAGATATTATATAATTGATATTATATATATATATATATATAATATATATATCTTATATATATATATATAATATATTGTTAATAATATATATATAAATATATCATTATATATATATATTATTTTTTTGTTTTTTTTTTTTTTTTTTTTTTTTTTTTTTTTTTTTTTTTTTGTTTTTTTTTTGTGGGGTTTTTTTTTTTTTTTTTTTTTTTTTGATACATTCTTATTGCCTACTTTCATCCACTTCCACGTCCCCTTACGCCCAACTCTCTACTCGCCTCTCTCACCTCATCTTCTCTCCTCTCTTCTCTACCCGTTCTCCCCTCTCACTCTCCCTCTCTCTCTCCCCTGTTCCTCTTTCACATCTTTCCCTTTCCCTTCTCTTCATTCCACCTTCCGTCTCTCCATCTCTACACTTTTGTTATCATCATTATTACTTTTTTTTCTTCTTCTTCTCAAGAAGTTGATATTAATTTTTTTGTGATGTTGGATTATTACCTTTTGCTCCACATTTTGTCCAACCACCCCGACCCGCAATGTTTCCGCGTTGCACTTTTCCAAACTTTTCAGGGATGTTGCACACAAAGATTGATGGTATGATATTTTATCTCTCTTTATGATCAGTTTTTGAAAAGAGGGAGGGTAGACTGAGAATGAACTTTTCCTCCTAGTTTCTCCAGGCTTTCTCTCTCTCTCAGGTTTCTCCCTCTCTCTCTTTTCCGCACTCCTCTCTCATCTCTCTCTCTCTCTCACTCGTCCCCCTCTTCCTACTCTCTCGTCGTCTCTCGTCTCTCTCTCTGCTCTCCTTCTCTTCTCCAATTGCTCTCTCCTCCTCTCGCCTCCTCCTCCTCCCTCTCTCTCTCCTCTCGTCCTCCTCTTCATCTGCCCTCTCTCTCAATCCGCTCTCTCCTCTCGTCGTCTCCCTTCTCTCCCCCCTCCCGCTCCTCTTTCTCGTCTACTCCTCTCTCTCCTCTCTCTATCTCCTCCTCCACCTCCTCCCTCTCTGCCCGCTCCATCCCCAAGACCCTCCTCCTCCGTCCTCTCTCCTCCATCCCTTCCCAATTCTCCGCTCCCTCCTCCCCCTCGCTCCTCTCTCTCTCCCTCTCTCGTACTCGCCTCCTCCCGCCACCCATCGTCCTCTCACTCCTCCACAGCCTCCTGTCTCAATCTGTCCCTCACGCGTTCCTCCCTCCCCCACCATCTCATCTCCGTCTCCTCTCTCTCTCTCGCCTCGTCCCTCTCTCGTGGCGTGGTCTCCGGCCTCTCTCCGCCTCGCACCCCCTCCCTCCCCCTCGGTCTCACTCGCTCCGTTCTCACGATCCCCTCGTCGTCTCCCCTCTCCTCTCTCCGTCTCTCTCCCTCTCTCTCCTCGCAACTCTCCTCATCGACTCCTCCGCTCTCTCTCTCGCCCTTCTCGAGCCTCTGTCCTCTCCTCTCCTCTTCTCTCCTCCGTCGTCCTCTCCTCCTCCCTCCCTCTCTCTCTTCGTCTCTCACCCTCTCTCTCCGGCTCTCTCTCCAGTCACTTCTCTCCCCCACCTCTCTCTCTCCCCAGAACGTCTCGCCCGCCCTCTCTCTCCCTCCTCTCCCCCTGCCCTCTCTCTAGCCCCTCACACCTCTCTGGTTCTCTCATCCTCTCTCTCCTCCGCGTCTCTCTCTCTCTCCTCTCCCTCGCTCTCCTCGTCTCTCGGTCTCTTCCTCCGGTCTCTCTCGTCCTCTCATCTCTCCTCTCCGTCTCTCTCTCTATCTCTCTCTCTCTCCGTCCTTCTCTCTCTCGTCCTCTCTCGCTCTCTATCTCTCTCTCTCTCGTCTCCCTCTCTCACGTCTCATCCTCCCCTCGGTTTCCTCTTAGTCGTCTCCTCATCTCTCCCTCTCACCTCTCTTCTCTCTCTCTTTCCCTCCTCTCTCTCATCCTTCTCTCTCTTCTATCTCCCTTTAAAACGTCCCTCTCCTCTCTCTCCCCTCTCCTCTCACTCATGCGCTCCTTTCCTCTCTCTCTCTCTCTCCCCCCTCCCCTCTCCTCCCTCTCGGGGTTGGTGATGGGCCTCTCCTGTGCTCTCTCCTCCCTCTCTCTCTCTCTCTCCTCACTCCGTCCCCCTATCTCTCTCCGGCCACTCAATCCGCTCTCGTTCATCGTCATCACCCTCTCCTCCTTCTCCCTCTCTCTCTCTCGCCTCTCCTCTCCTCTCCCTCCTCTCTCTCTATCTCCTCCTCTCCTCACTTCCAGCCTCTCTCCTCCTCTCTTCTCCTCTCTCGTCTCTCCTTCTCCTCCCTCTCATATCTCACTCTCTCTCTCCTCTCTCGTCTCTCTCCTCTCTCTCTCTCTCTCCTCCTCCCTCTATCACTCTCTCTAATCTCTCCTATCCTCCCTCTCCTCCCCCTCTCCTCGAAGCTTCCGTCTCTCTCCTCGCTCGTTCTCCCCCTCCCTCCTCCGTCTCTCTCTCCTCTCTCTCTCTCTCGCTTCATCTAACTCTAACTCGTCCTCCCTCTCTCCCTCTCTCTCTCTCTCTCTCGCCTAGATCCTCACTCTTCATCATCCTGCGTCTCTCTCTCTCTCTCTCTCCTACTCTCTATCTCACTCCTCTCTCGCTCTCTCTCCTTCTCCTCTTCTCTCTCTTCTTTCTCTCTCTCTCTCTCTCTCTCTCTCTCAGTCACTCTCTCTCATTCCTCTCGCGTCTCTCCCTCTCGTCTTCTCCCATCTTACTCTCTCCTCTCCCTCCCTCTCTCTCTTTGCTCTATCTCGTCCTCTCTCCCGCCCTCTAGTCTCGTCGTCTTCTCCTTCTCTCTCTCTCTTCTCATCTCTCTCTCCCTCCTCTCCGTCCCTCCTTCCCTCTCTCTCTCCACCTCTCTCTGCCTCTCACTCTCTCTCTCTCCTCTCTCTCTCCCGGTCTTCCATCTCCTCAGTCTTCTCTCTCTCTCTCTCCCTCTCTCTCTGGGACTCATCACTCATCTCTCTCTTCACGCTCGTCTCAATCCCTCCTTCTCGTTCTCTATCTCCTTCCTCTCCTCCCCCTCCCCCCTCCTTCTCTCTCTCTCTCTCTCATCCGGCTCTCCTCTCAAAACTCATCCTCGTGGGCGTCATCTCGTCTCTACTCTCTCCTCACGTCGGTCTTCCCATCCCTCCTCCTATCGTCTCTCTCATTCCTCTCTCCCGCGTCCAATCTCCATCGTCTTCGCTCCCTCCCGCCTCTCATCCTCCCTCTCTCTCCTCTCTCTCTCTATCTATCTATCTATCTATCTAGCTATCTTCTCTCTCTCCTCTCTCGCTCTCTCTTTCTATCTCCTTCTCCGTGTGTGTGTGTGAATATATAGATTATAATATTATATATATATATGATATATATATAATATCTATATACTCGATATATATATATGTATATACATATATAAATAATTATATATATATATATAATATATCTATATATAATTGATATATATATATGTACTATGTATATATATATTATATATATATATATTATGAGAGAGAATAGAGAGAAAAAGAGAAATAGAGAGAAGAGAGAGAGAGAGAGAGAGGAAAGAGAGAGAGAGAGGAGAGAGAGAGAGAGAGAGAGAGAGAGAGAGGACAGAAAGAGAGAAAAGAATGAAAGAGAGAGACTTTTTTTTTGTCTCCTTTTCCTCCTCCCACTGGTTTTCCTTCTGCCTCAATTTTCTCCCCATCTTCATCGCCATTATCTCCATTTCCCTCAGCCTGTTCCTCCCCGCACAGACGCCTCATGACCCAAGACTTCGCCTCGACCTTCCTCATCTCCTCTTTTCCTCAAGATGAAGGCGAGGAGCCAGCATGAAATACGAAATTCTTCCTCCTCTCTCCTCTCTCCTCCTCCTCATACTGTAATCCACTCCGCGTTCTTCCCTTCCTTACGCAATGTCTTCGCTTTTTCTCGTCTTCTTCTTCTTCTTCTTCTTCTCTCTCTTTCTTCTTTCTTTCTTCTTCTTCTTCTTTCGTTCTCTCTCTCTCCTTCTCATCTCCTATCCTCCTTTCTCTCCTCTCTCTCATGCTCCCCCCAGGCTCGGTCACCTCTCCCTCTCTCCCTCTGCTCTCGTCTCCTCCCCCCTCTTCAACTCTCCGCCCCCAAAAATCTCCCTCTCCACTCTCTCTCTCTCCTCGCCCTCCCTCACTCTCTCTCTCCTTCTTCTCTCCTCTAACTCCTCTCTCCCCGCCGCTGTCGGTCTTCGTCTCCGCGCTCTCCTTCTCGCCATCAGTCCTCTCCGTCTCTCTCTCTTCTCTCTCCTCTCGTCTCTCTCCTAAAATGACGTTATCTTGAAATTCTCTCTCTTCTCCACTCCCCCCTTTCTTCTCTCTCCTCCTCCATTTCTTTTCTTTTCCCCATTCCTCTATTTCCCGCTTTCCTCCCTTTTCCCCTTTTCCCACTCTCTACCCCTTTTCCAACCTCCCTTTTCCCTTCTCCCTCGCCCATCTCCATCTTCCTCATCTCCAGAATCTTCCCATTATATCCTCTTCTCCCCTCCTCTCCCCCCTTTCCTTTCCCTCCCTCTCCTCCCCCCCCCGCCCGCCAGGCCCCCGTCCACCCACCCCCTGTCTTTTTCTTCCCCATTAAAACTCATTTAGTCGTAAGAAAAAAAAAAGATCAAGGAATCAGTGACCACAAAACGCAATAGTCCATCGTCTATCGTCTTTCGTCTCTTTTATTACATTTCTTCTGTCCCATGTTCTTTCCATCTCCGCATTTTCTTTTTCTTTTTCTTTTCTTTTGTTTTCCTCCTCCTCCTTCTTCTCATTCGCCTGATGTTTCTCCCTAATAAGGCCAAAGTGTGCAATCATATATATATATATATATATATTATATTATATATAATATATATATTATTATTATATTAAATATATATAGATATATATATATATATGTGGTGTGTGTGTGTGTGTGTGTGTGTGTGTGTATACATGATATATACACATGTGTATAAAAAATATATATACATATATATAATATAAAATATAGTATTAAAATATTTTATATATATATATATATATATTTTAAAATATATATATATATATATATATATATATCTGTACTCCTTGGGCGTGGTGTTCACACACACGCAACTGCCAGAGTCAGAAATTAAACAAAGCAAAATCGGCGCCTTGATCCACGGAGTGTTTACGTATCGTTGATAATTAATGTCTATTGAATGACGAGGAAAACACGACAAGCAGCCCCCCCTCCCCTTCTCCCTCCCCCTCCCCCTCTCCCTCTCATCCAGGTCATTACCCTTCTTCACCCCTTCCTTCTCTCTCCTTCACCTATTCCCCTCCTTCCCTATCGCCTCCTCTTCCTCTTTTTCTCCATTCTCCCCCTCTTTTACTCTTCTCTCTTTCTCATCTATTTCCTTATTTTGTTTCCCTTCTCCCTCCTTCGCATTCGTCTTAATTCCCTCAGTATACTCTCTCCTCCTTTATCCTCATTCTACTCACTCCGCTTCTAACTCAGCCTCTTTCTGTTCCTCTTTCCATCCCCTCTCCCCTCCCCCCCTTTTATCTGTATCTCTCACCCTTTCCCTCCTTCTTTTCCCTCATTTTCCCCTCTCCCTTTCAACGCCATTCCCCTTATCCGTATATTTCCTTCGTCTTTCCTTCGTTTCTCTTCTTTTTCCCTCTTACCTTCCATCCCTAACCCCTACCCCTCCTTCCCCTCCCTCTCCTTTCGCCTCTCCCTCCTCTCCCCTCCCCCTCTTCTCCCCTTCTCCTCTTCCTCTCCCCTCCTCCTTCTCTCCCCTCCTCCTTCTCTTCCCTCCTCCTCCTCTCCCCTTCCCTCTCCTCTCCCCTCCCCCTCCCCTTCCCCTCTCCCTCCTCTCCCCTCCCTCCTTCCTCTCCTCCCCTCCTCCCTCCCGCCTCATGGACCCTTTCTTCACTTCGTCCATCTAAACTTGGCCAGAGTTTAATCGCTTACGAAATCATGCGACAGATTCAATCGCCTCCCCACTTTTCCCCTCTCCCACTCGCTCCCTCCCCCCCTCTCCCCACTTCTATTCGCTCCCTCCCCTCCCTCTCCCCTTTCCCACTCGCTCCCTCCCCGCCCTCTCCCCTCTCCCACTCGCTCCCTCCCCGCCTCTCCCCTCTCCCACTCGCTCCCTCCCCGCCCCTCTCCCCTCTCCCTCGCTCCCTCCCCGCCCTCACCCCTCTCCTACTCGCTCCCTCCCCGCCCTCTCCCCTTTCCCACTCGCTCCCTCCCCTCCCTCTCCCCTCTCCCACTCGCTCCCTCCCCTCCCTCTCCCCTCTCCCAGGCCCTCCCCTCCCTCTCCCCTCTCCCACTCGCTCCCTCCCCTCCCTCTCCCCCTCTCCCACTCGCTCCCTCCCCTCCCTCTCCCCTCTCCCACTCGCTCCCTCCCCTCCCTCTCCCCTCTCCCACTCGCTCCCTCCCCTCCCTCTCCCCACTTCTATTCGCCCTTCCCCTTTAGACTTTTCCCCTTCCCTTCTCTCTTTCCTCTGCCCTCTCTCCTCTGTTTTTTTCCTGTCCTCTGTTCTTTCCTCGTCTCCTCTTCCTTACTCTTTCTTTCACTTCTTTTACTTCTCCCTTTTCTCTTCTTTCCTCTCACGGGTTTTTCCGTTCT